>NW_026851797.1:0-574355 GCF_026571515.1 Ruditapes philippinarum | reverse complement strand
TGAGTTGTAAGTGCAATTAATTAGGTGTTAATTGCTTCCTTTTGATCACTACACATTATTATACGTTTACACATATTCTAAAAAAAGTCATGAAAATAAGCATAAATCGAGAGGCGTGCTGCTTTAAATTTAATAAATTTAATATACGAATACAATTCTTGCATAACAACGCTTGCTAGACATTTAACTTTGTTAGAGATGATATAATACGTTAGAAGACTTAAGCTCTGAAGACTAAAATGCATCGGAAACTGATTTGTCATGACTATGATATAAAGCAATAAATGGAGGATGGTCATTCTATGTACGACACTAGCACCAATATTTCGCGACAGTTATTGAACTTAATGTTATGAAACATCCATTAATATTAGGTACTTGACATGTTATTTAAGACATGTCTTTTGCACAAGTCGTTTGTCTGGAATTTAGGGTGGTTTCTATCAAAACAGGAGCCAGATCTTTCCATGTCGTATATTTGCAATTGTAAGTGACAGAAGAAAATTTAAAGAATATATATGTTATGAAACTTACTCAGAAATCTTAGGTCATTAATAGTTTTTAAAACATTTATAAAAGCACATCCAATACTCTTTATATTTTTGAGAAATAAATCTACTGAAACCATCCGAAAGAAAGTGGCGTCAATGCAAGGGTCATACTTTATTTATTTTGCAAAAATAAAGATAAGAACTAAGTCCTTTTTAAACCAGTAAGCAGACTTGTACATCGTTGGTCTGAATATATATCATATGAATCTTCATTTAGATCTTTAACTGTTTAATATGCCACGGTAAATTGTTATGACAACTTAGTTTTTCCCACTGCTTAGCGCTGTAGAAAAAACATTTCTTTTGTTGTTCAGGGTACCCCGGTTTAATTCTCGTGCGATACTGAATTTGGAATTGACAACTGGTCTCGATCAATATGTCAAATGGAAATCATGTCTTTAGTTTTACAGGACAACCTAAGAGGATGGCCGATCGCTGGGGGATGTCCACCTGTTGAGTTCAAATAAGCGTTAAAACAAATAAAATTATCTTTTATGGCTAAATGATTATGTGATATTTAGATTATGAATGTCATTGTTACATATTATTAAAGTTACGTTTAAGTCAATGAGATAGTAATTTCATGTTTAGGAGAAATAAAAAATACAGTTTAATAATTCGATATTTACTTGAAGTCCAATAATGCCCTAGAAAGTCTCACAAGTTCTGCTTCAAATTTGATGTACTTTATTATTATCCAAACAGTTTCTCATTGGCCAATTACCTGAACAATTCTGTTCATGTTTTTTATTTTGTCAATAAGTACAGAAATAGTGAATAATTATTTTGCATTTAAGTCAATTTACATTTTGCCGCATGCATGGCAATTCATTTCACATTTATCGCACTTTCTTCAGGTAAAAAGTATTTAACATTCTTTTATACCATTGTTCAAACATAATATCCACTCAGATTTACCTTTCCGTAAGATGCAAAAAACATGTTTCTGAGGCATTATTTGCCTTTAACATACATGTATTCTGTCATTTATATAACCAATGGCATTGTTATGAATGTACACTTAAGTCCTTTTATCCATTTATTTACAAAGTATTTATTCACATTGGTTATTATGTCAGATCATCACTATCAATCATTGACATAATATATATCTAAAATATATGGACAAAATACATATATGCGTAAATATACGTTTGTGTTCAGGTTAAAAGCAGGGCAAATAACTTACTATGATCGCAGTTTATAGTAACTTTATTTTGGAGAAAAAGAAGTGGAAAGTTAATGAATTGCCATAAATTTGCCAACTAAGTTTTAGATTGCAATTGAATATTCCGTAAAAACGATGAAAAACAAAAATAAAGGTTTGAAATGTACGTAACAGAGGTGGAAAATAAATCTAATAATACATAAACAGTGTGTATTGATCTTCCTTTAGCGATTTAAACGGCTTTAGATAATGTCAAAGGATCTTTATCACTGTTATCATAAAAAGTTACCTTTCAAATTATTGAATTTTAAAAACCATACCGCATTTTAAAACCTTTTGTTTGTCTTGATCGGTAATTGTCTGGAGGATTTAATGTTAAGAACTCTCTCATTTATGGTAAATATCCTATTAATTGGTACAGACCATTATATTAATTACTTAGTAATTCGTTATCCTGGTCTCACGGGAATTGTCTTTTGTTGTTTACTTCCCGGCATTCCGATTTTTATTTCGACAAGCCAGGGCGAAAACATTTAGTGATGTTTTTATTTTGCAGTCAATGTTATTGTAATCATTTTTTGTGCGCTAAACTTTTATACTTTAAGTATATGATACTTATTACCATACCTCTGTAGATTTTTTTTATGTTCTAAATTTAATGTTCTGATAAAACGTGATAAAGCTAAAACCAAAAGTTCTTAAAAATGTGAGATGAATTTTTCTCGAAAGTCTAAAAATATAAATTTATCAAGTGATCAATTAACGAGAAGTAAATATCGAACCGAGAATTGAATCTTAACTATAATATTCTTTCAACATTCATACAAGGTATAAAATGGCGGCGTGGGTCAGTGGTTAACGTGTCGGCCAAGAAATCTAAGGATTGCTGGCCGTGTAACTTCAAACCTCGCCAGGGGCAAACCGTTCCATTTTACGCTTATTGCTTAGAAGAATTTGAAGAGGTTTAATTAAATATACAATCGAATTATAACAAACTCGTAAAACAACATAAAATAAAAAAATATTAGAGAAATAAATAAATCAGCATTCGTAAAATATTTTTTATAAAACTTTTGAAATTTAATGTTAACAGTAAATTGGTCTGTATCTTAAAACTTGCATGGATTTCAAATGAATTTGAATAATATTCCGTTACAAGAAAAAACACTTTGAGCATATGATTTAGGAAGCATTTTGTTAATGATGAACAATATTTGCTAATAAATGCTTCTATAACTTATTAAATTATACAATAACTTTTCAATATATTCTTTTCTAATAATGATAAAAAGTAAATAGCATAGATAATAGTAATTTTAAAAGGAACAGTTTATTCATTGAACCATAATGTCAGCTTTAAGGGCATTTTTGACATGCCAACATGAATAAGTATAAACAAAAAATATAAAAACTTCAGTTATTGTAGAAATCTATTGACAACGTCCACCGTAAAAAACATTAAAATTGTTATTTAAAAGATATCCTTCAGGGGAAATAATTTGAATTAAGAGCATAATTATAATAGATTATAAAATCCAAATTGATTTGTACCATTTTTTTCTTTTTTTATATCACCATTTAAATCCCGTGATTTAGCTTTGAATGCATTCAAAGCATATTATATTCCAACTTTGAAATATTTTCACACCATGGAAATAAACCACTTCCTACCAGAATTAGCGCATAGATAATAAAACACTCACTTTCTTTTTTATATTTATCAATCAGTGCAAAATATATGATATAGGAGTCGCAGTTAACGTATAACGAAGTAATAAATGTCCAGAGAACTCTTTAGATAATGACAAAACATTTTTGCAGTAGAAGACAGGCTGCTTGTATTTTCCAATATTGGAAATGACGGTCACACGTATAGTTATCGGAGAACACCATAAAATCTTTAAACAAGATGTTCTATATCTAATTTCCTCACAATATAGAAGGTAGTTACATCCATGCTTCTACCGAAAACGTAGAAAACACAACTAAATCAAATTGAATTTTGTAACTTTTCTATAATGATTGATCTTTTCCGGAGACCACTGGCTTATTTAGATTTAATAGCACCTAAACAGTTTAAGATTGAATTATTTTATTGACATGTTTTGTTCAAAATGTTTCCAAATATATTCTGTAGCATCATTCTTTAAGGAAATTTTCAAATGTTACAGTTACAAAGTGTTTCCTGTATTATAATAAATGATGTCATTTATTAAAAAAAGAAACTAACTTTACGTATAATTTTGCAATACTTAAAGTCTTTTATGCGAGGCATTTTTTTAATATCCGTTTTATTGAAACCAATAATGAATATCTAAAATATCTGTTCATGGTTTTCTTCCTTTTTTAAATTAATATACCTTTTTCTTATATTTGTTTATTTTCTTTTTTACAATATTTGACAATGTATACTTGATAAGTGTTTGCGTTTTTTTATGGGTACACATTTTGTAACAATTAGAAATCTAAATTTTTTTAACTAATTTTCTTAATTGTGCACATTTTCTGTCTTGTGTTAAAGATATTCTGATTAATTAAGAATTTAACTATACACCTACTTGCAAGTTAACGTATATGACATGATTTATTATTTGTTCACATGGTAACGAGCTCAGTAATGTTATAACTTCGGAAAATAACAATTTATTGAAGTCTCGTGTTAATTAAGTTTCTCGTTGTATTCTGAATATTACATGTATAAAGAGAAAGTTTTCCGCTTTGTCAATAGTAACGTTATCTGGTGTAAACGATTAAGCAAAAGGTTTCAAAACACATTTGTTTGGCTTACAAAAAAACGTAATGTAACATGTACAAACCACAGTCATTATATAGATATATCTCGTACTTACTGACGAACCGAACAAGCAAATGACAGTATAGAGACATTATACTCCTTATTTCCTTTGTGAAGTTGTGCCAAATTGACTACATATTCCCGAAGACTGACTATTACGATGGTGGTTGACCAAATAGTTGATATTGAAAAATGCGTACAATAAACTCAAATCAACCTTAAATAAATTAACCATTCTCGGTGGTGAGCTAGCTTTTCTCCGACAGGATTTGTGTGTCTTAAAACGTGACATCTATATTCATGCATCTATCTATATTGATATCCACTTGTAAGAATATCAAAAATACAGGTACAATTTTAAGCTCCTATTATAACTGCTATTACAAGTATTGACACATTGACTTTGACTTTTCTTTTTCTTTATTTCATGTATTTTGTCGTATGTTGCTTTATTATTATTTTTATAATTAGTTTTACTATTATTACTTTTATTATTATCATCATCATCATTATTATTTTTATTATTTGTTATAATTATTATTATTACTATTATTATCAATAAACATGTAGATTTACATAAACGGCCACACAAGCGAATATTTATATTGGTTGTGTGATTGGATCTATTCCAAAATACAGTTCATTCACCGGGAGGATGCGTGTTTTATGTATTTTAAACCATTTATATATTGATTGTCATATTTCCATAGTATGAACCAGCTCACGACGACCTAACATTAATTTTGATTTGCTTTCTATTCCAATCTACCTATTCTCACAATAACAATAAACACAGGTAAGCTGTTGGGATTTTGGTATTGTCGACGAGTTTCTTGAGCCAAAACACTTGACCCAAAACACACATTTTAGATATAATTATGTTTTTATAACAAGGTTTAATATCAATGATAAAACGTGGATCTATGCCAAAATACAGTTCATTCACCGGACCGGAAGGATGCGTGTTTTATGTATTTTAAACCATTTATAAATTGATTGTCATATTACCATAGTATGAACCAGCTCACGACGACCTAACATTAATTTTGATTTGCTTTCTATTCCAATCTACCAATTTCACAATAACAATAAACACAGGTAAGCTGTTGGGATTTTGATATTGTCGACGAGTTTCTTGAGCCAAAACACTTGACCCAAAACACACATTTTAGATATAATTATGTTTTTATAACAAAGTTTAATATCAATGATAAAACGTGGAATAGATAAATTATAAGGTCGTGTACAATTGCCTTAGTTTTATTATATGACCGGTATATAATGGCTGCATGGCGAGCAATTCATTGATTAATGTATAATCAATTATTACCTGGCATTGAGTACAGCAGGAAAATGTCTGATCAAGTATTGATCTACGACATCCATTTGGCAATAAAGAAATACAAAAATCAATATAAAGATTTTTGGTTTGTTAGAACACTGATTTTTATCCATTTTTTATTTGATTGTTCCAATGAAGCAAATCTGTAACTATTGACTATATATCAATTTAGTGTAATTATTAATTTAAAAGCCTTTCATATATTATACATACAGAATACATTATGACATGCTTTTTTGTAGACAGTGAAATTATCAAAATATAATTTTCACAGTTGCGGACTACATTTGAATTTCTATGAAAATTATACATCATCAATACAAGGAAATATTGTAAAATATACACTTCTTTGTCAATAAAATTTGCTGAATTATCAGAAGTACATAAATATGTGCAAATAATTATGTTAAAATTGTAACAGAAGACACGGGATCTTCAAGAACTATTTTTCAGCAAATTACAATGTTTTGTATATATGAAATAGAGAAAATAAGAATTTCTAAAGGAAGCCTAACACGGCAAAATTGACAATGATGCAGGCTCGATTTGATTGATTCGCAAAATTAATTTTTAAACACTAGCTATTATATTTTCAAACGTTGCTACGTAATATATTGCATCAGATGTCCATTCTGTGAAATCTGTTTCGATCTTACATACAACAAAAACAAATATCCTCTATATCTTCACATATCTAAGTACAATTGTTTGAAATAAGCAACAACAAACGATAACCCTGCAAGGGTCGACAAAATGAACTGTATTGGCAGTATATTTCTTCAAAGATACTTAGTGATTGTCAGATAAGTGTTCTTCTAAGCTATATTGCAATTTTTCCTGTAGTTTTGGTCAATTACAAAGAATTATGGCCATCCTTTCCTTAACCTAAAGCAAATTGGCACTATTATTTTATTGTTTACTCTTATATATAAATTTTAAATGTTCTCGCATTTGAATATTTGTTTTATCTTCTCTAAACATGAGTACTCTTTATAATTTATAAAGGCTTACCAGGAAGTTTTGAAAGCTCATTATTTCCTACTCCCTCTTTATGTTAGACAAACAATCATCCAATAAAGGACATTTTTTTCTTATATATATCAACACGAAAAGCCTTTGTTTAAAACTACATAATTATCACATTTTTTCTTTCGACAGATGTGAATGTTTCATGAGAAGCCTTGCATAGTTAGAACAAGTTTTGTTTTTCAATATTTTAATAAAGACGCAAGTGACGGTTTACGTATTGTTAAAAAGCGGTTAACATTATCGACTGATTTAAGTGGTATCGTATTTTTCATTATAAAAAAAAATCAATTATTTAATCAATTATGTTCAAATTGTATTAGTCTTATTGCATTGCCAAATACGTTTTAAATTCATTTAAAGATCATATGTTTTAATTAAGGATGCAACAACATTAATTTAAAAAGTGAAATTTTATATATGTGAATACTAATTATTCTTCTAAAACAATATGCAAACATCTAATGATATTTTAAATATGTACTGGAATTTTTTTTTTCGCATTATATGTAATCATTAAATTATATACATTTATTTCTTATTGAAAAATTTGGCCCATACTTCTTCGGAAATAAATTTCTAATTACCTCCCTTTATTTACATGATATGTACATTCGGTCATATCTTTACAAAAAATACTTTTTGGAACTTACAATATTGATAAATCTTCATTTAAGCATCAAATTTGCCATAAAAAACATTAAAAAAATGAGGATCTTTGGTGTTTTTATTACATATTTATAAGACCAAAACAAAATAGATCTTTGAAAACAAGCTGTACACGTTCTTTGTTTTCCCTTATCGAACATATCGTCACGGAAAGCATAAGAATAAGATAATATAGATTTTGTTTGGGTTTAGCTATGTCTAGCAGCTTTATGTGCTCATTAAGTCTTAGAAAGTCTTTAAAATTTCTTTCTCAAAAGCTTTTCCGCCCTGTTATAGTTTCTTAAAACTTGCTTATAGGCAATGACCTAAACTATCTTTTTCTTCTGTTGCAATAAGTGAAGATATTTTACTTTGTTTTGAAGTCTTAAATTAGGCTATACTCAGCACTTCTTTCTTCAGGTGATAAGAAAATAGTATGCTCTGAAACCGCTATTGAAAAAAAATCTGCCTTTTCCAAAGAAAAAAAAAACTTATTTGTTACTGAGGCATAACATGCCTTTATTAAATATACATACTATTAAAACACACAGACATGCCTTGAATTAAAAATATATACTGACTTACTCATACTGAGTTATAGTAAATTTGTTGATATTAGATATATAAGAGTTAAGTATTAATAAATGGAATATCGACAACATTAAAACAGATTTACTTGTAAGCAACTACTCAAGATTTTACTTACTTGTTTTCCAAAGTATGGCTCTAGAATAATAATAATAAGTACGTGTCTCTCTTACTGGGAACTTATAGATATTTGTTTCCATGCCGACATATATTTCTTTTATCTCTGATATATTACGTAGTGAACAGCTTGGTGAATTAAATAATACTGACCACCGTGACGTAAACGGATTATATATACTCGTAATTTCCGGCCTTAGATTTTGATACCACACGATGTTTTATTATAGATTTTACGTTCGAACAGCTATAAATGCGTTCACTACGCAAGTCCCTCTGTTTTAGCGAATCGATTTTATATTTGTGGTCATCGCCATGTCATTATCAGCAGATTCAAAAGACACCACCGTGTACGTATTTACATTTTGTCACAAATCAAAGATACCAAAATATGTAAATATCTTATTGAGTATATTCAGTCAATGTATTTAATTCCTCTATTTATTATAGTCGTCAGAAAATGAACAAACCTAGTGTAAGTAATTGTTTATCTTCTCAAATTATCTTTCATATGTAAATGTCATGTGTGATCGAGTGGTTAACATGCCCCTTGTGTTCTTTGGACTGCTGGCCGCAATCGTTAAACCTTGTCTTTAAATCTCGTGTTTTTCGGAAATTATAACACTTTTCAGTAATTCATTCTTGAGTATTGGTTTGTTCAAGAGTGCTCCTCTTGCAATATAGCTTTCTACACAATGGAACTTATTTAAAAATAGATTCTGTATAAAATGAATCTTGTTTTCTGTACTAAAACTAAGAAATACTTTTTTTTCTAACAAAGCAAAACAAAACCAGCAAATAAGTTTTTTTTAAAATAAATGTATTAGTTAAAACGTTTTTAAAAAGATATTATACTCGTCAATAAATCAAAATTCAATATGAAATGGCTCTTAAGGAAACTATATTTTGTAACCTTGAGTTCATCGGAAAAGGTGATCACACTTTCAAGTATGAATTTCGTATTTGGATATTCTGATAATTATGTAAAGGAAATAAACATTTCAACAGTCAGCATCGTGTGGTGTGACTGTCTTGTGTCTCTGTGACTTCATTTTACAAATGTCTAAAACAAAAAAATAGAAACAAAGATATCTTTAAAAAGAATTAACTTGCACCTCTACATTCAGAAAAATATGAAAGCACTACAATTTTCATACCATGTAAATGTCTCGATTCATTCTGCTTAAAATAACAAATACAAATAATAATCAGGCATGATTCAATTGTGCTATTATTTAAAATTAGTAAGTGTGAAAAAATAAATGACTGTATAGGTAAAACATAACGTTTCACCCAGTGATGTTTATTCAAGACCGTGAATATCAGAATAATAAACTATTCATGAAATTCGGATGAAATTGTAAATGTAAATTTAAAATAAACATCCACGGAATTCAAATAATTCCGTAAATGTGATCAATGATTTGCAATTGGCAAATCATCAACATGGAAATATATATTATGCTTTATCGTAGGTAACTCACCTTTGAGGATTTGTCAAGTTATCATATTTGCTTTAATAAAGAACTATATTAGGACATGCCGCTTTAAAAGGATAGGTTAGTATGTATCAACGCACTAACGGTTATTCTGTTGTTAAATGAATAGGATTGTTAGGGAACTGTTAATATTGGTAGAATGACCTTTTCCTGAAATAACGTATGTAAATCTATGTAAGTTAAAATAAAAGCTGATCCCAATAAGAAAATACTACATATTCTATACTGTATCTGTCACTTAAAATGGTCAGGAAAGCATATAGGTATTATAATTTCAGTTACAACTGATTTGCGACATCCAAATGATGTTAAACATATGTGATTGTATCATAGTTTGTTAGACTTAAATCATATAGTATAACCAATAATGCAAAGCGCTTTAACTGGATTCAATCACTACACTGTCTGCCATCAACTGTTGATTGGGAACATTTTGTTCTTGGGTTTTACATTGTAACGACAGGAACAGTGTTTTTATTTTTGCATGTAATACAAAAGAAAAAGAACATCAAAACACCCGGAAATCTAATAAATACTTTTGTACCAAGACTTAGACTCAGTGGCCACGCCTCCTTAAATCAGATGATCTTGCGTTTTGATGCTCTTTCTATATCTTATTACTTTATTATACTTGAAAAAGAGGTCAATTTTAGTTCAGATACCCTTCGTGCAATATAGTAACTATATAAAGAGAATATATTAATTAAATGTATTTTTGGGTTTTATGTTTTGAAAGGTTGAGTGCTGTTTCTGGGTTGTTTGTTTGAACCTCAAAAGATAAATTTGACGGGAAATTATATATAAGTATGTCTTTTCTTTACTGAATAATGTTGCCATGCAACCGGGGTTATTATCAAACTCATAAGTAGCGATTTAAAAAGAGGAAAACTTTTAGGAGATCGTTTATCTTTCCTCTATGATTTTCCATTGTTAATATCATATAAATCTATAAAATCATATCTCAAGGATAGGAAGGGTTAATGTACGATTATCATTGTGTATATTTTCTGTTCGTTAAATTACCCTGCTTAGAAACTAATGATAAGCCGATTAAAAGTTAAAGTTGTCAAAACATCAATCAATAATATTGGGCAAAGTTCATTGTCCTTAAGAGTTGTTTGATGCAAATGTAACTTGTAATTTAAAATGTTTGAGAAATGTTCTTCGTCGTACTGCATGTCTCGGAGAAGGAATCAGTTAATATGATAATCATATTATATGTTGTTTAAGGATACTTTTTATAAGGAATAGAAATAATTCAAATAATAAACAAAACACAACCTTATTGTTCGAACAAAAAGTGTTCTAAGTTTTTCAAATACATGAGTAATTCATTATTGCCTAGTAAAATACATATACACGATGTTTTGTTATTTTCTTGTAGACTGACAGTAATTTGCTGAGCAATATCATGCATAATTGTGAACAATCAATGGCTTTATTTTGCTATAATTACATGAATTAATTTGTTGACAAATTTATATCAACATACTTATTGAGAAGTGTATTAAATATTCTGTTAAGTCATTTCCAGGAAACATTGGATGAGTAAACCAGGAGTACCAATGCTCTTTCTAATACTAATTACTTACTTTTACGAAATAAACCATTACAATTTTAGTTCAGACATCGTAACTGTATAGAACATAATTAAGTTTGTTGAAGTATTGGGTTTTAATTTCGTTTTAAACCCTCATAAGATAAATTTGACTGGAATTGTGTAACAGTCTGTTTATTCTTCACCACTGTATCTTGCTATACAACCGAGGATTGTTATTAAACTCATTGAAAATTATATACAAGAAGCAATTTATATATCAAAAGAAATTTAAAAAGATTAATGGTTCTACATTGACTTTTATCTATCACTCTCTATTGTAAATATCACACCAGTTTATACAATCATTATAATATCTCAAGGGAAGCAAGGGTTAATGTACGATTATTAGTGTCTTTGTTTTCTTGTTCGTTGAATTACCCTGCTTAGAAACTAATGATAATCCGATTGACATTAAAAAATATCTAAACATCAAGCAATGACATGAATGATATAGCGCAAAGTTCATTGCCTTGGAGAGTTGACTGATACAAATTTTAGTTGTAATTTGAATGTTTTTCTTTTGCTGTAATAAGTATGTTGACAAATTTAAATCAACATGTATGAATATTGAGAAGTATATGACTGTATAAATTGAACTGAATCATCTCATGTGTTGTCCATCCGCTTAGCTTAAAAAGGAAATATAGTTTGATACTCTGGCTCGGTGTCAAGTCTATTGTTAATTGGTTTCTTAATAAGTAGCCTTTCGTTAAGTTTCCACCGCGATATGACCAAGCACATGGTTAAAAAATCTGCGTAAAAATTCCAAAATTCAAACAATTTAACAAACACGTGGTGTTCATGAATATTAAAAGTATTTCAGAAACTAACAATTGTTTTCGGAAAAAAAATCGAAACAATTACTCATGGCATCTCTCCTCTAGGGCACTAGAACAATGCTACTTCTGGAAGAGACCTTACCTTTCTTTACATTTTTATACATTTACATTCATTACTGTATTTCTACTTTTTGCGGCTTAGTTATTTAAACATAAACATTACAAATATGCTGTATAGTGATTTAATATCTATTTCTGTTATTTATTAAACAAAACACTCTTACAGTGAATACAATTTTTTTAAACAATTTTTACAAATAAAAACCATATCCAAAATAGGAATAGAGCGAGCTGCTACGTGATAAAGTAATAAAAAACATATAAATAAATAAATAAAAATAAACCAAACAAACAAAAACAAACTAACAATGAAATTTCGAAATATAATCAATAATTGAAATCACGCCCTGATGCTACACACGATTAGAACGAGTAAAATCAGTATCGGGCTAACATAAATATTTTAAATCTAAAATTGTATTTGATAAAACAAGACATTGCAATAGAAGAAAGAAAACCTATGGGCCAATTAGCGAACCGAGTATCACGCAAAGATAACAATAAGTGAAATATCCAGAAATAGAAAATGTGTTCACTTAAAGACATACATTTCTCACAGCAGACCTGTTAGATAAGCTTTATATAGAGGATGATGTGCCAAAATAATACCATTTTAATTAGATATATTATTTCAAACTTCGTCTGTATTGTATTTGTATTTATTTGTATGATAAATGTCACTTATCCAATTCATGAAGAGAAGAAACCTTACACTAAATATGTATTTATTGATATTTTAAATAGGCAAAATGATGTCAATTCCTGAAATACAATTATGTTTCGATGTGTGTTATTGTTTGTCTGTTTGCAATGGTGCAATCAAAATAGCATTATAATTGAAAGTTACGTCATTCTGCTAATTTTAACAATTTGAATAAATTCAATTGATATAGAAACAAAACTTCTTTCTCTAATAAAACTTAAATCTCTGCAAGCAAAGAATGGTCTGTTTTTTGTTCGTTTGACCATATTTCACAATAAATCTTTTTCCCCCGATGGAATGTAATATTTGTTTCATACGCAATGATTCAGGAGTGACATTCGATAGTTACCCTTTTTCTGTTTGATCACTATTGTAACACAACTTTAGAGTAAATAATTGTCATCGTATATTGAAGATCAACGCATGTGTATCGGGGCGGCGTCTGTGACTAAGTGGTTATTTTTGTTGACTTCAAACCACCTGTCCCTGTTGTTTCGTATCCCATGGATCATTTTCATGTGAGGATATTTTCAAGTAGGTTAAGAAACGTCCTTTGTTCCACTTAGGTACCCGTCCGAAATAATTAAAATGATATGAGGTTTTCCTCCAGCAGTAAAGCTGGGAAATCACCAAATAATATCCGCTGCGACATAAAATCAGACCCTGTCAACAAAATTTGATTTATATGTTTGACAGTTCTGGATATGATCAGACAAATGTGAACAGTCGATTTGTTAATTGTTTCGTTGATATTTCGGTTCAAATTTAGTTGATTTGTAGATGATATTTCGATATAATGAGTTTTCATTGCCTCCTTTCGGAAAACCGGTTTTAAGATTTTAATATTTAGTCTCTCCAAATTGATTGCACAACTTAAACAAATCATCAAACATTTAACATGTCTTTCTTTAAGAAAAACTCTCGAATAAAAAAATAACAAAGTGCTTAGCAGTAAGCTAAGTCTATAAACAGTTTGAAAACGAGTGTAGTACGAAGAAAGAAACGATTGTTTTATCTAAATAATAGAAAACACTTTATTCTATTTCTTTTTACACAAAAAGGAATTCTTCTAAGATATATACTTTTATTTAAACCTTATCAAATATAACAACAACATAAAGATTATTTTAAAATAATCAAATCATATATTAAGAATGTACTGTTCAACTCCATAACTAAAATTTACACATGTTTACCATACATGGTATTCAAGGTCTTTTAGTGATGTGTTAACCTCGTCAATGAAGTGTCAGAAACAGGGAGGGTTAGAGTTAACTGAAAAACACGTGTTCTGTCTCTCTGGGGACATAAAATCCTGCAAAACTGTGCGACAAAGTCATGTATCTGTTCTCAAATATTGTATGTTATGAGTATAATTCAATTTAAGTATCATAAGCGCCTACTTGATGTTTTAATTCAACTTTACACTTTATCGTTTTCGTCGGAAGATTCAATAGTAATAAGTATTACAAGACTTGCTGTTTGTAGGTTGGGGTCGTAGTGAGTTTTTTCTTAAACACAGTTATATCATAAGCCGGATTAAATAAGCAATGTCAATACATTACAGACTTAAAACTTAGTGCCAAATACACATATTAATATAAAAGGCGTTTTCTAGTAGGTTTAATCCTATGATTTCTCTGCATGTACGCAACATGTTTTTGTGAGAAAAATATGGCTTAGTATTTATGTAGATAAAAATCTGAAAACAAAGTGATCCCTCGGAAGCATAAATCACAACAATATAACATAAGCATTGCAGACCCGGTTTGTTTGAGTTTGTACATGAGGGATGATGAATAAGTGCAACATCGCACACGCCCCCTAGCACCGGCTCAACACTTTATAATGCTGACAAGAATGCTTCTGAAAGACCAGAAAAATATAACAACACTGAAGTGAAGTACGGGGCAATTTTTTACAGCTGCCACACGGCACATGACACCTGCTTTTGTGAAGTATAAACATCATAACAAAAATCATAATCAAGCAAGTGTATGTTTTTATCACACAAACATATTTATTACCCTTATTTTTAGAATATTAACTGAAAATTCAACAACACGTCAGCAATGACAAAAAAATAATTCTAACTTGCTTAACGTTATTTTCATGTTAAACACACGTGGTAATCGAGTGTATTTACACAATATATGCACTAAAAAGAATGCTAACATGTCAAACAATTATGCGTACAGGGCATTTACTATAGGCATGTACTAGTATTTTATTACTTATTTCTTACTGTGTGATATTGCCTTTAAGCCGAAACATTCTGTTTTATTTATAAAACATATTATGTAACAACAGTTTTTACAATTTCAGAAATGTTATCCATATTCAAGGTTATTAAAAAACAACTTATTCAGGAAAATAATGTAATGTTTTTTATTATGATTATTTATCATGTCATTTATACAAATGTAATACAAAAACTCACAGATTACGCCATTAGATAACAGAAATAATAATGACGTTATCTAAGACAGCTAACGTATATATACAATACTTAAATATCATAATCCATTTTGTAACATATTAAGTATCAAGAATTGTTTAAGAGTCCTATCTGCAACAAACTTTTGTTTTACAATTGATAAATGTATGATGACTATGGCTGTACAATTTTTGTCAGACAAATGTGCACAAATTGTATCTAACAATGTCGATGATAACTATTTAAACACAAGAAGGGAGATCCTACAAGAGCAATACATCAAATGTTTAAATATCAAAATTCAGTAGCTGTTGTCACACCCCCTAAAACCGACTTTACCGACTTTAAATCCTCATAACCAATTACTGTAATGATCCTGAAAAACAAGAAAACTGAACTTTTTAAAACTTAGATACACTATTAATATAATTTTAATGGCTAAATGATTTAGTAGGTAAAGTACTAAAATAAAGGTTCCTGTATTATAGAATAATTCATTTGATTTTATTTGAGATATTGTCAAAATGAGACCATAAGCATCTGACAACATAGACCACTAAGCCTATTAAGGATTCATTATGGTTAATATAAAACATATCGCCAATGATCTAGTTCTAAAATATTGGCGTTAATGTTCTTTTTCCTGATGAAGTTATTTGATCTTAACGTAGGCTCAAAACAATTAATTGATGTCACATAATGCACTAAGTATTTAGTTCTACATAAATATACAACATAGTACGTACGAGGTATGTTCAAAAAGTTCGTGGATTTTTGCTGTCACTTTTTACTTGGTTCATAAAAACACCCTTAGTGGATATGAAACGAAAGAGTGTCTTTATTTTCAAAAGTAAGATTTACTTTTTTGTTAACTTTTATTTCCTTTACGAGTTTTGTGCACTTTAATAACCATGGCAACGCAACATCGGCGCACGCAGAAATTCTCATATAATGTTTAAATATAAACAGATGTTGACACAAATTAAATGATTGTTTTATGAAGTTAAATACAAGTAATCATCTATTAATATTTAAATGACATAAATCTGACTTTTGGCGTCGTTTGGACGTTGAATAGCTGAACAAACAAGTTTTGAGCAGCAGTAGACAGACGGGTAAGTTGGGAAGTATAAACCCCGTTTAAAAAGTAGAAATTCGCTCTTTCGGAAATTTTTACCAATAAATGTGGTATACTCCTTTATATTTTTATAAGGTGATTAAATTAACGAAAAACAATGAGTTGGCGAGCAAGTCTCTTGGTTTCAGCTCGCGAAAGCGATTCAAATACAGCAAATACATGCTCACAGACAGAAAGGGCGACGAATAATTTTAGCGGCAAATTGTTGGGACGTTTGCAACGTCAATTGCAAAAGATCTACAGAAGTTCAGACATTATGACAGTTTTGCGAGATGTCCGACATGTTTAATTTCTGCATCGGGTCTATGCATTTAATGCTGACAAAACAATTTGATTTAATTTAATTAAAATAATATTTTATTTCATTCATCAGGATATATGCGTAGTTACAATAAATATTTGTAGTTATTTTTTTGTATTTCCTGTATTTACCCTGGTCAGTTTGATAATTAATGCTAGCCGGTGTTCAGTAGATTTACCGCATAGAATAATTGTCAGTTGATAAAATATTTTCTTAATCATCGATAATCGTATTGTTTAAAGATCGGACGAGGGCGGTTTCAAATTGATACTATCAATCAACAATTCAATTAACTTAATAACACTGTCCGTTTAGTGTCTAAATTACTCAAAAATCCCGATAAAGAGCGGAAAGTATGCGGCACTCGGACCTTTATACGGAGAATGGAGCGAATAGATGACCACTTTATACCTCGGGTCATCATCGCAAACAGAAAAATGGTTTTGGTATATGATCCGCAGATATTGAACACTAAAAAGAGTACTTTCAGAAACAATGACGCAGGTAAAATGTTTCATTTATATTGCGACGTCACGAACGTCATTTTGTTTCATCATCAGCGTGCGCCGGACTGTGCACCCCTTGTGATTTGTAATTGTCACAGAATTTTTATTTGTAAACATATTGTATTGATTTTTTCACTGTTTATTAAGGACATATTTTCATATATGTCTCTTGTAAAATCATATACGCAAAATTAAGAGATGTGAACAGTAGAGCCGCAGTATTTTTGAACAGCCCTCGTACAAGTTACATGTCTCAATGACCGGTTATGTTAGTTATAGCTTTAAAATACAGCTTTAAATAACTTTAAGTTTTTTTTATTTTCTTTTATTTGACAATTGGAAACCTAAACATCAGGTTATTCTTAAAAAAATCATATAATCTAAGTTTTTATTACGAGTCTAGAAAGATACAAACTTTATAACCGTAGCAAATTCATCAAAATATCTATCTATAATTTGTAATTTTGAAGTTCTTCAACAAAATTAAACCATTTTATAGTATACTTGTAATATCCACTGTCTTGTCGTGACATTTTAATATCGTCAAGAAAATATCAGACAAACAGAGGTCTAGATTTGAATTGCGATAAACGTTTTCAAACATACTTTCTAATTGCTCTGTCATAACAGTCTCCGATAATTAAAAACAATGCGGCACGATTTGAAAATCTGTTTATAAATATTGTTCAAACATGAATGAAATTAGACTGAAGCGTCAATCAAGTACAAACTTAATAGTTTCATTAAACATTTTATTTGTTGTTTACATTGTTTATTTGTTGCTTTAGTCAGGAGAGTTAAAACTTTATTACAAGACTTGCTGTTCAAAACAAAATAGTTTAGCGTAAATAAACAAAGGTGTGCCAAAAGTCCGTTTCAACAAGCTAAAAAAATGTTTCTCTTCAAATTTGTTGGAAAATCAACATATTAAATCATAGACGTTCTCCGGTTGGTTAAAGGCAATAATTTCTAGCTGAATTGACGTGGTATTTACGCGGTTTGCCATTACAATATATATAATTATTTATTTCAATGAGTATACTGTCAAGTTTTTATGACTCGACAATAATGATTACTCGTATGAAGAGAACATTGACAGATACCTTCTTGAAAAATAACTTGGCAGCAATGACGTATATACATTTGCTATGATAAATTATAGCAAAAATACGAGATACTAATTACCCGGCGATGAAATTAAGTATAAGGTGCTATGTATTATTGCAGGCTAAAAAGGGGAAAAATTATCTTTAAATTTATATGTATATCATCAATTAATGGTTTATAGATTCGACGCCGTGTTTTCTGCAAAATACTTTTTGTATTAAACGAACAGAAATATAACTAAAGGCAGTGTACTCCATTTGTTTTACCCCTACTTTGAAAATAATTTGAAACGGGCTGCTAGGATTACTTTCAACAGTAATGAGGGTTGATGGTTGAGGGAGGTCAACTATTTTCTCTTCTTGATTGCCTGTTAAACTTTATTTAATGTATTTAAAGTTTAAATAGAAATAACACAATTATAATTTTTGTCAACAGTATGTCATTAAATAAAAACTCATTAAGTTATCAATCTTACTAGATAGATACTGAACTAAGATTTGCTTTGAAATATAAGGACAAAAAGTATAATATAAAAACATGCACTGATTATAATTCAGCACGCCTGTAGAGTTTTGCTTAATTGAAATTCAAGAATAAATAAAATGAATAGAATATAATAGTAAGAAAACATAAGAATATAAAATAGTACAATAATTCAGAATAATGTACATTAACCAATCACAATAATTACAATTATCACCTACATAAGAATTAATTTAGGAATAAGAAAACAAATATAATTATCACTTACCATTTTAATTAATTTAGAAATTAAGAAACTAATAATTTGTCAATTTAAGAATTAATTTAGGAATAAGAAAACAAATATAATTATCACTTACCATTTTAATTAAATAAAGAAATTAAACGCATTAAACCACCTGAAACTCTGTGATTGAATTTCTCTTCTATTATATGAGAACCGATGATTGCTCCATTGCGAAATCTGCCAATCCTCCAATACCAACATATGAATCTTCCTTTGTCCGTTTTGGATATGATCACTGGCATTTCTGTCTCATAGTTATTGAATTTAGTGAAGTTTGACAGGATATAAATCAAGATATGAACGCAGACATGGAAATTTATGAAAACTATTGCTGTTTTTTTTGTAGTTTGTGTGTGTGTGTGTGTGTGCGCGCGCGCGCGTGTGTGTGTGTGTGTGTGTGTGTTTATTATTCATTTTTATTTATCTATTTTTTTTTAAAAAAAGACTTATTATACCAAACAAATGGAATGCTATACCTTTGTTTGACATTTTTTCATAATAATGTTTATTTGATGAAGTATTTGTTTTGTTTCTTTATAATACGAGGGTTGTTCAAAAAGTAATAGGACTGCAGTTCTACTGTTCACATTTTTTAATTTACGTGCACAATTTTACAAGATAATAATATCGGAACATATCCTCTATCTACAGTGAAAAAATCAATGAAATATGTTTAGAAATAACGAGTCTGTGAAAATTTCAAATGACAAGGGGTACGCGACCCGGCGCACGCTAACAGCACAATAGATGACGTTTATGACGTCGTAAAATAAAAACAAAATGTATCAAGCGTCATCCCTTCTGAAAGAATTCTCCCTAGTGTTCTAGGAGTCTAAATCATGTAACTTTGACCAGACCTCATATGTGGAGATGAAGCGAGAAAGAAAACGATCACATTCTTGTTCCACTCTCCGATAAAAAAAGCCCGAAAGCCGGCCACTCTCCGCTTTTTCTCGTATTCTTGTATCTTATAGTAATCGATATAGATTAAACAGCCATGAACTTATGATGCTAATAAAAAAGCGATTAATATAATTATTTTACACATATCATCGTACGTTCTTAAAACAATATGATTATGTAAGTAAAATAACAATAGTTATCAACTGAAAAGTATATTTTCCTACTAGGAACAGCATATCATTTTAAAAAGAAAACCGGGGAAAATATTAATAATTACCGTTAATCATTATTACATTAATATACTGATAACACATATATCTAGTTTAATGAAATAGAATTTTGTTTGAAACAAAACATTTGGGCAGATCTGAATGCAGAAATCAAACATGCCGGACAATTCGTGGACTGTTTACCGTCGATCATTTTGTAGCGCTTTTTCATTTGACGTCACTAACGTCCCGTCAATTTCCCGCTATCATTCTCATCCTTTCCTGTTTGTGATTTCGTATGTGCAGTTTTTGAATTACTTGCGCAAGCTGGGAACGAGTATCCTGATAGCCGATTAATTGTACTGTGTTAATTTTATGTTTTCATATGTATCTAAAGGAGTATCGCCAATTTGTTGGCAAAGTTTAACGATCGCACACATTTTCAGTTTTTTAACGAACGTCAAATTTCTACATTTAACGTTATGACCACTGCTGTTCAAAACTTGATGATTTAGCCATTTCATGTCTGAATGACGTCAAGTTTGGGCATAATGTCACTTAAATGTAATAAATTGTGTTGGTGGAATAAATGGGGAAAAAAGAAAATAAATTAATAGAATAAAATAGAAGTTCAAATAAGCTTCAATAACGTTTTATGTGCTGCGCCGGGTGCGTGTTACCATGGTTATTCAATAACACAGGAAACGTGCGTAAAGCATTAGAATTCAGTATTTTTATGCTTAAATTGAAGAACACATTATTCGATCGCTGTACATATAAAAATATTCTAAATAGAATTGAATATGAAGATGCAAGATTCTTAGTCCTATTACTTTTTGAACAACCCTCGTAGTAATTCAAAGTTCAAAAATTGAATATAACTAACTTAAGAGACAAATTTGAATTTGTCAATTTAAAGTATTAAACTGAAAGATTAAAGTCTTATTTGCTATTTTTCAACAAGTTAAATAATATACATGCCTTAATTATCGAAATATGTCGTTAACGATCTTTTCATTTTCTTTTGGTTCTAACTTCTAAACTATATTTTAAATGACATTAAAACAACAACATATATATTGGGGGAAAAATCATTTGAAGCGAAACTATTAAGTGCGCTTTAAATTTGTTTCCCATGCGTGAGTTGCGTCTTTGCTCTACCAAGACATAAATTTTCTAGTTATGATTTTTAAATAAAGTTATTCTAGGATACGTATTTTAAAGGTTAAAACGAAAGAAATACACAACTAAATAATATATTTGGTAAATCGACTTAGTTTGAACATTTTACCCGTTGTGTTTTTTATTGACTTCATCTGAAACAGGAAAGGCGAACACATATTTGGAAATTAGTAATCCGGTGCTTTTTGCTAATGTAAAGGTATGAATTGAACATATCTATAGTATATGAGAAGTATGGAATTAAGGGCATGTGTGTTTATCTTTTTTGACCGTATAATTATACAATCAACACACGTTCAAGATTTAAAGGTACCCAAAATATAACTAAATAACCCATTTATTTAAGGTTAAACTTTAACATAACTTTTACAACAAACTGTTTAAAAACGCATGATTTGTATATTGCAGTTGTGTAATAGAGGACGAGTATTTTAACAAGTTACAAGCAGTATAAAAACAGAAGCAAATGCAACAGATTTCTTTTTAATAACCTATTTGCAAGCTTTAAGGTATCAAAGATATTCTATATTAAATTATTACATTAAAGTGTAGACGCATATGTTTCATTATTTCTGTGTTTAAATGATATAATAGGTAAAACATGTAAAATACTCAAACAACCAGATATTTAGTAGATATATTATCAGATAACGCAATGTGAAAGAGGTTTGGAAAAATGAGACAGTTAACATCTTAAAGATATAAACTATCAGTCTGTAAAGAATTCTTGTACTTAATGGATTATATATATCAACCATTAGACTAATATATCAAATGTTAATTCTCGTATCTTTATATGGTTTAAACATACTTATTCTCAATAGTATATATAATGTGCATATAAGAAATAAACAAAACAAAATATGTTTACATAATGGAAAAGGATGAAAACAAATGACGAGACTTATACAATTATTCTCCTTTGCCAAACAATACGATATGTCTGGAAAAAAACACAAGGGAATAAGTATTATATAAATATATAGCGTAGGTTTACATATTTTCATACAGGTGTCTAAAATAAAATAAACAAAAAAATAATTTTATAATTCAAGAAAACATAATAGTGGGAAAATCATAGAGGAGAAAGATGTATTAGCATTGCCCTGCTATGAAAGAGAATGGTCACCATAGAGAAATATATGAAGGTTTATGTTGCATATTTGTAGGAGGGATCTAAGGACGGCAGCATACGCACAACACTCAAAATAGATAGGTAGTTTCAATTTGCAAACGACGACATAAAGGGGAATTTCAATTAACGCATTATATTTAATGACACTTTTACAAGAGTTATATCTTTATGAATTCAATATGTTGGTGTAATGTACAATCAGCAAAAAAAAGATGCCTAGATGTTTATGTTGAGAAACCTCTGCAATTTGCTGGTTACACATACGTAATGAGGGAGGATGCTGATAATTGCGCTTTCATGTTACCAGCAGACATTGCAATTTGATACATGGAAGGTTACTTACAATCTTTCTGTCCATAAAGATATTCTTTATTTTGATGGCAGACTGAAGAAGTGTTGCTGTTGTATTGGGATGTTCAACTTTAACTTAAAGACTGACAATACCCGCACAAATAGAAGGGGACCTAGTAAAGATCCTTGAGGAAAAAGGTTTTTCATTTACTAGTACAATACTGTTTGTGAACATATTTAATTGTAATTGTTCAATCCTCGTATTGAGGAAATACATCCGGTAAATATTGACTAATAAGTGTTAAAGGAGCCATTAACATTTGCATTGCATTCAATTTTAAACTTAAATTCTAGTAGACAATAGTTTTGAAAGTTCAAAACTAGATTTCAAATAAACGTTTAAAAATATAAGGAGATGTTCAGACATAACTATCCCAGAGTTTATACTTTGAATTGTTCTTTTTGTGGAACTGTGCAGAAATCACCGAAGTACAAAACTTACTTTACGTAATTTGAAAATTTCAAAACAACTCATTCAGTAACCAGAATTGACGTGAGGTAGTATCTTTCAATTGAATTGTCAAAATCATCGCCACACTGGCACCAAAATAATACAAAATCAATATCATGTTCATACTTAAACAGAAAATGGGTAAGTGTTGTTTCCAAAATGTCATTGCAATCTGTTATTTCATTGCAAACTTAACAAACACAAAACTTATTCTCTTGTCTTAATAAAACAACTTAAATACATTTTCCAAATTCGATTTCTCAGATCGCCATAAAATGAATAATTCTAACATTCTTGGAAAGCTATTCTTTCAACACGTAACTATTTCATCTTAATGATTTGTGTTTAATTTGTAAACAAAATACTTAAAAGGCAATAATGTTTCTAGACTTGGGGAATAAATGAACTAATCAGCGCTCAAGGTTGTCATTGACAAAACTTAGTATTTTCTCAAATAAGTATTTGAATAGTCTACTACTTTGGAGTTCTTCTTACATAATTAAAATGGTATTTTGTAACAAGAGGGCTCTTGTGTCCTTGATCGCTCACCTGAGGTATGGGTGTATGCCTATATAGAATTTGTGAAAACACATAATAAATTTCAACTGTGTAAAAGGTGATTTCAGTTTTACAAAGGTGTCCCCAAGATCTGATCGAGTGACTTATTTTCTATATAACAGTTACTAGTTCCGAATCTCCACTAGGTCTTGTTTAGATATAAATGAACATAACATTGCAAAAATGTATGTCACAATTTTTTTGTGGCCAATGTGTAAAACTGTAAAAGAAAAACAAAGACTGCAAGTAAATGAACATTTTTATATGAAGACTTGAAATTACACTGTTTAATTGAATACGGTCTGAGTGACAAAAATATATGAAAGTAAATCTGTTAAATAAAAGCATGGAGCTTTAAGATTAACAAGAAACATGACAACGCCACGAAACCATTGATTGCTTCTTATTGGACATTTAAATACAAACAACTTACGATATAACTTTATTCATAGAAACAGTAATACAGATAAATGGACGACAGACAGCACGGTGTTACGACAATCGATAATTGAAAAAACAAACGTCCAAACAGCAAGGAATTAATGCATCGCTGTCCGCTTCTATGAGGAGATTAATTTTAACAGCATTTATGTTGTACATTTGCATCATAACAGAAATGGAATCAGTGAACTTGGTACACGACGTAAAATAGAATGACATATTGTGAAATTTATATAATACACACTTTAGTTATAAAATGTGCTTACAGTAAGCACCATTAACTGAATGAATTAGTTGCACTTGTTTCGAGATAAATAATAAGCAGGTGACATGGAACATAATTAAACGTTGTTTTTTTTTTTTTTAATAATTTGAAGTAACAAAGAAGGGCTTGTGTATAAACATATAAGTTCTTGATATGCTCGAAATTCCTATCAAAGAAGATGTTTTAAGTGATACATTATACATTTTTAAATATTGTTTGCTTTCAAAATTGTATCTTTTACATAGTATAAACTGTATAATTCCATTCCTATGTCATGAACGATATCAACACTACAACTGCAGCCTGTATCAAATACTTCTCCAGATTACATTACAGCTTGATATTGTTATTGAAATAAATATATCTTTAAGTCGTATAAAGGATATCCATAGTTCAGAAACAATTATTTATGTGAACTTTTAAAATCACTTCATTTTTAAGACAAACATCACATATGCAAAGCAATTTAGAATAGGTTGATAGAAAATACCTTAGAGTTGTACTTAGCGAAACAAGTGTCAAAATTATGATTTAGCGACTGACACTTTGTTGCTGCTCGCAATTATTATGCGATAAAGGCCCGAAGATGTACAATGCCAACATATTAATTTTCCTTTGTCCGTTTTGGACATGATCACTGACATTTATTCCTTCTAGATATTTAAATTTAGTGAAATTGGGTGGATATAAATCAAGATATGAACACAGCCATTGAATTTTATGAAAACTATTGCTGTTTTATGTGGATTGTGTATGTTTTTTATTATTTATTTATCTATTCTTTTTAAATAGACTTATTATACAAAACATATGGAATCTTATACTCTTGTTCGACATTTTTCATATAATCTTTATATAATGAAGTTTTTGTTTTGTTTTTCGTTTTAAATAGTAATTCAAAGTTCAAAAATTGAATAAAAGCTAACTTAAAAGATAATTTTTATTGGTCATTGTAAAGTATCAAACTGAAAGATTAAGTCTAATTTGCTATTTTCCAACAAGTTAAATAAATAAAGGGAATTTCTGATATACATACATGCCTTAATTATTTAATTATCGAAATATGTCGTTAACGATCTTTTCATTTTCTTTTGGTTCTAACTTCAAAACTATATCAAATGACATTCAAAGACTTACATATAGATTTGGGGAAAAATTAATCGAAACGAAAATATTAAGTGCGATTTAAATATGTTTTCCACTGTCTGTGTTTGCGTCTTCGTTCTACCAAGATATAAGTTTTGTAATTCGGATTTTTGAATAACGTTATTCTCGGATACGTATGTCACGGGTTAAAACAAAAGAAATACACAACTAAATAATATATTTGGTTAATCATTTTAATTTGAACATTTTACCCGTTATGTTTTAACACGATATGATACAACAAGAAATTTACATTCTTATATATTTCATTATGTTTTTCTTTTTTTTTAGTAAATTGAAATTCAAAATTATCTACGCTCAGAAGAGAAAGGTTGAAATAGAAATTTGAAATTAACATCCGAGTTATTAAAATTCTGTCAAAACAATTTACCCAGATTTCGAATTGGACCGACGATTGCAATTAGAAAGTGAAAAAAAGTCAAGTACTTTAGTATACAGTAATGTCATACTACGTACTGTATGACTTCATCTGAAACAGGTTAGGCAAACGCATATTTTGAAATTAGTAATCCGGTGCTTTTTGCTAATGTAAAAGTATGAATTGAACATATCTATCGTTTATAAGAAGTATGGAATAAGGGCATGTGTGTTTATCTTTTTTAATACAATCAACACACGTTCAAGATTTACAGGTACCCAAAACATAACTAAATAACCCATTTATTTAAGGTTAAACTTTAACATTACTTTTGCAATTAACTGTGTAAAAAACGCATGTCTTGTATATTGCAGTTTTGTATTAGAGGACGAGTATTTTAACGAGTTACAAGCCGTATAAAAACAGAAGCACATGCTTCAGGTTTCCTTTTAATAACCTATTTGCAAGCTTTGAGGTATCAAAGATATTTTATATTAAATTATTACATTAAAGTATAGACGCATATGGTTCATTATTTTTGTGCCGTTATGATTAAATAGGTAAAATACTCAAACAACCAGATATTTAGTCGATATATCATCAGATAACACAATGTGAAAAAGGTTTGAAAAAATGAGACAGTTACCACCTTAAAGATATAAAATATCAGTTATAAAGAATTCTTGTACTTAATGGCTTATATATATCAACTATTAGACTAATATATCAAATGTTAATTCTCATATCTTTATATGGTTTAAACATACTTATTTCCAATAGTATATATAATGTTAATATAAGACATAAACAAAAAAATATGTTAACATAATGGAAAAGGATGAACACGAATGACAAGACTAATATGAATATTCTCCTTTACCAAACTATACGATATGTCTGAAAAAAATACAAAGGAATAAGTATTATATGAAAAATATAGCGTGGATTTACATATTTTCATACAGGTATCTCAAATAAAATTAAAAAATAAATGTTATAAAACAAGAAAACATAATAATGGGAAAATCTTAGAGGAGAAAAATGTATTAGCACTACCCTGGTATGAAAGAGAATGGTCACCATAGAGAAGTATATGAACGTTTATGTTGCATATTTGTAGGAGGGATTTAAGGACAGCAGCATACACACAACTCTCAAAATAGATAAGTAGTTTCAATTTGCAAATGACGACATAAAGAGGAATTTCAATTTACGCATTATATTTAATGACACTTTTACAAAAGTTATATCTTTATGAATTCAATATGTTGGTGTAATGTACAATCACCAAAAAATATGCCTATATGTTTATGTTCAGAAACCTCTGGAATTTGCTGGTTACACATACGTAATGAGAGAGGATGCTGATAATGCGCTTTCAGGTTACAAGTAGAAATTGCAATTATAATAGATGGAAGGTTACTTACAATTTTGCTGTACATAAAGATATTCTTAAGTTTGATGGTAGACTTAAGAAGTGTTGCTGTGTGTTGTGATGTTCAACTTTTATTTAAAGACTGACACTACCAGCAGAAATAGTAGGGGACCTAATATAGATCCTTGAGGTTATTTATTTACTAGTACAACACTTTTTGTGAACATAATTAATTGTAAGTGTTCAATCTGTGTACTGATAAAATACATTCGGTAAATATTGACTAATAAGTGTTAAAAGTGCCATAAACATTTGAATTGCATTCATTTTTATACTTAAATTCTTGTAAACAATATTTTTGAATGGTTCAAAGTTTGATTTCAAATAAAAGTTTAAAAAGAATAAAGAGATGTTCAGACATAACTATCCCATAGGTTATAATTTGAATCGTTCTTTTTGTGGAACTGTGCAGAAATCACCGAAGTACAAAACTTACTTTACGTAATTTGAAAATTTCAAAACAACTCATTAAGTAACCAGAATTGACGTGAGGTTGTATCTTTTAATCGAATTGTCAAAATCATCGCCACACTGGCACCAAAATAATACAAAAACAATATTATGTTCATACTTAAACAGAAAATGGGTAAGTGTTGTTTCCAAAATGCCATTGCAAACTGTTATTTTATTTCAAACTTAACAAACTCAAAGCTTATTCTCTTGTCTTAATAAAACAACTTAAATACATCTTCCAAACTCGATTTCTCAGATCGCCATAAAATGAATAATTTTAACGTTTTCTCAAAGCTATTCTTTCAAGACGTAACTATTTTATCTTAATGATTTTTGTTTAATTTGTAAACCAAATACTTAAAAGGCAATAATGTTTCTAGACTTGGGGAATAAATGAACTAATCAGCGCTCAAGGTTGTCATTGACAAAACTTAGTATTTTCTCAAATAAGTATTTGAATAGTCTACTACTTTGGAGTTCTTCTTACATAATTTAAATGGTATTTTGTAACAAGAGGGCTCTTGTGTCCTTGATCGCTCACCTGAGGTATGGGTGTATGTCTATATATAGACTTTGTGAAGACACACATAATACATTTCAACTGTGTAAAAGGTGATTTCAGTTTTACAAAGGTTTCCCCAAGATCTGATCGAGTGACTTATTTTTTATATAACAGTTACTTGTTCCGAATCTTCACTAGGTCTTGTTTACATATAAATGAACATAACATTACAGAAATGTGTGTTACAATTTTTTTGTGGCCAATGTGTAAAACTGTAAAAGAATAACAAACTGCAAGTAAATGAACATTTTTATATGAAGACTTGAAATTACACTGTTTAATTGAATACGGTCTGAATGACAAAAATATATGAAAGTAAATCTGTTAAATAAAAGCATGGAGCTTTAAGATAACCAAGAATTATGACAACGCCACGAAACAATTGATTGCTTCTTATTGGACATTTAAATACAAACAACTAACGATATAACTTTATTCATTGAAACAGTAAAACAGATAAATGGACGACAGACAGCACGGTGTTACGACAATCGATAATTGAAAAAACAAACGTCCAAACAGCAAGGAATTAATGCATCGCTGTCCGCTTCTATGAGGAGATTAATTTTAACAGCATTTATGTTGTACATTTGCATCATAACAGAAATGGAATCATTGAACTTGGTACACGACGTAAAATAGAATGACACATTGTGAAATTTATATAATACACACTTTAGTTATAAAATGTGCTTACAGTAAGCACCATTAACTGAATGAATTAGTTGCACTTGTTTCGAGATTAATAATAAGCAGGTGACATGGAACATAATTAAACGTTGTTTTTTTTTTTAAATAATTTGAAGTAACAAAGAAGGGCTTGTGTATAAACATATAAGTTCTTGATATGCTCGAAATTCCTATCAAAGAAGATGTTTTAAGTGATACATTATACATTTTTTAATATTGTTTGCTTTCAAAATTGTATCTTTTACATAGTATAAACTGTATAATTCCATTCCTATGTCATGAACGATATCAACACTACAACTGCAGCCTGTATCAAATACTTCTCCAGATTACATTACAGCTTGATATTGTTATTGAAATAAATATATCTTTAAGTCGTATAAAGGATATCCATAGTTCAGAAACAATTATTTATGTGAACTTTTAAAATCACTTCATTTTTAAGACAAACATCACATATGCAAAGCAATTTAGAATAGGTTGATAGAAAGTACCTTAGAGTTGTACTTAGCGAAACAAGTGTCAAAATTATGATTTAGCGACTGACACTTTGTTGCTGCTCGCAATTATGCGATAAAGGCCCGAAGATGTACAATGCCAACATATTAATTTTCCTTTGTCCGTTTTGGACATGATCACTGACATTTATTCCTTCTAGATATTTAAATTTAGTGAAATTGGGTGGATATAAATCAAGATATGAACACAGCCATTGAATTTTATGAAAACTATTGCTGTTTTTTGTGGTTTGTGTATGTTTTTTATTATTTATTTATCTATTCTTTTTAAATAGACTTATTATACAAAACATATGGAATCTTATACTCTTGTTCGACATTTTTCATATAATCTTTATATAATGAAGTTTTTGTTTTGTTTTTCGTTTTAAATAGTAATTCAAAGTTCAAAAATTGAATAAAAGCTAACTTAAAAGATAATTTTTATTGGTCATTGTAAAGTATCAAACTGAAAGATTAAGTCTAATTTGCTATTTTCCAACAAGTTAAATAAATAAAGGGAATTTCTGATATACATACATGCCATAATTATTTAATTATCAAAATATGTCGTTAACGATCTTTTCATTTTCTTTTGGTTCTAACTTCAAAACTATATCAAATGACATTCAAAGACTTACATATAGATTTGGGGAAAAATTAATCGAAACGAAAATATTAAGTGCGATTTAAATATGTTTTCCACTGTCTGTGTGTGCGTCTTCGTTCTACCAAGATATAAGTTTTGTAATTCGGATTTTTGAATAACGTTATTCTCGGATACGTATGTCACGGGTTAAAACAAAAGAAATACACAACTAAATAATATATTTGGTTAATCATTTTAATTTGAACATTTTACCCGTTATGTTTTAACACGATATGATACAACAAGAAATTTACATTCTTATATATTTCATTATGTTTTGCTTTTTTTTAGTAAATTGAAATTCAAAATTATCTACGCTCAGAAGAGAAAGGTTGAAATAGAAATTTGAAATTAACATCCGAGTTATTAAAATTCTGTCAAAACAATTTACCCAGATTTCGAATTGGACCGACGATTGCAATTAGAAAGTGAAAAAAAGTCAAGTACTTTAGTATACAGTAATGTCATACTACGTACTGTATGACTTCATCTGAAACAGGTTAGGCAAACGCATATTTTGAAATTAGTAATCCGGTGCTTTTTGCTAATGTAAAAGTATGAATTGAACATATCTATCGTTCATAAGAAGTATGGAATTAGGGCATGTGTGTTTATCTTTTTTAATACAATCAACACACGTTCAAGATTTACAGGTACCCAAAACATAAATAAATAACCCATTTATTTAAGGTTAAACTTTAACATTACTTTTGCAATTAACTGTGTAAAAAACGCATGTCTTGTATATTGCAGTTTTGTATTAGAGGACGAGTATTTTAACGAGTAACAAGCCGTATAAAAACAGAAGCACATGCTTCAGGTTTCCTTTTAATAACCTATTTGCAAGCTTTGAGGTATCAAAGATATTTTATATTAAATTATTACATTAAAGTATAGACGCATATGGTTCATTATTTTTGTGCCGTTATGATTAAATAGGTAAAATACTCAAACAACCAGATATTTAGTCGATATATCATCAGATAACACAATGTGAAAAAGGTTTGAAAAAATAAGACAGTTACCACCTTAAAGATATAAAATATCAGTCTGTAAATAATTCTTGTACTTAAGGTAAGATCCCTGTAATGGAATCGGGTTTTTCCGTGCCATGTCGGCTTTCTACGTAACTTATCGGCACATCCGTTACCTCTCGCCCGTTTCCGTAAACAGATTATTTTTTATTTCTAAATGAATAAATTATCCGTATATTTATATCCAATACAAATAGAAATTTAGTTTTTGATAAAATGAAAATGAAATTATCAAAAAGTATATGTTGTTTGTAAACGGATAATTCGTAAAAACCCCGTTGCTGTGAAACCAGGTTGGGAAACCCCTATATGACGTCACGATCCGCAGAAGTGAAAATGAAAGTAAGAGACAGAAAAGGCCGTTACAAGGCCAAAAACAAACGCAAGTTGAGAAAACTCAAAAGAACCTAATATTCTTGTGGATCATAATAAGCCTCACGTATTGAGCATTTGTAAGTGCAGAATTGGTAATTGTCCAATTTATGAACACCGACAGAAGGGATCGGCAGGTGGGTGGAGAACACGGGTGATTGAGTTCGACGATTTAGTTAGAAATTTAGCTCACTGCAAGGAATGTCGTCTTGGACCTTTATTCTCACAAGCGACAACATTGTTGGGGAGCTGCAAATGGCTTGGGTGGCTATCTGTACGTTATGTGTTCGAATTTAGAGTGAGGAGCTGTAAATTTGGTTTCATATGGAACAACACACCACAACAAAACGAAGGGGATGTCCTGCTTTGAAATAAGGAAGTGGCTAGCCGTACGGGCCCGTACGGCTAGCCAAAAGTTCTAGCCGTACGTGAGTCACGTACGGCTAGCCTGGACAAACTGTATTGGCTAGCCGTACGGCACTTTTCAAAAATATATGGAAGTCGAAATGCATATTTTATTTTGTGTCTTTAAACGACGATTTTAATCAAATCTCCGCATTTGTCCTAGTTTGTTCACTTCAATAAAGATGCTCCGCAATTTTGCAAAAAAAATGAATACGAGTAAGCGTTGTATAATCTAGCTTAATAAAATTAACGTCCTTAATGTTCATGCTTATGATTTGTATGAAAGATGAATTGTTAAATCTGTTAAGCACATGGATCGAATAAATAATGATCGGAGGGGAATGAATAAATACATGTAAATAAAAAAAGAATATTAAAAAAACAGTGAAAAAGAAAAATAATTTAATAATGCAAACTTTCCTTAATGATGGACGATGGACAAACTTCTATACCGACGGTAATTGACGCAATTATCAGAGCCCAACAACAATTATTTTCGGTGTTTTTTGTTGTTTTTTTTTCAATTTAAAAAGTTAAACTTAATGGAACAAAAAAAGGATTATCATCAAAATTTTGTAAACTATTTCAATTGATGTTATTTAACTGCAACCAAACGCTATTTTTTCTCGACGTCTTGAGATAACGAAGTACATTCTTTACTGTAGCCAACGCGTCGATTAATCTCTAAAAAGTAAACATTCTTGTCTAAAATTCTCGCTTTAAGTCATAATTAACATATGCACTTTCGCCTTCCATATATTTTTGAAAAGTGCCGTACGGCTAGCCAATACAGTGGGTCCTGGCTAGTCGTACGTGACTCCGGGGAAAGACTTTTGGCTACCTCCCGTAGGCTAGCCACTTTTTTGAAATAAACAAAAAACTTTGATTTGGTAATTTTATTTTTATTTGAAACAAATTTTTAGATTTTTTTAGAAAACTTTAATACCAGCCCGGGCACTGATAATGAAAAAGTTTTGGGGGCCCGTGTCGGAAAAACCCCAATAAGGGGTTACCGCATGGATCCCAGACCAGCCTGCGCATCCGCACAGTCTGATCAGGATCCATGCTGTTCGCTTACAACCCCTATAAAAAGTAGATCATACTGCGCGGATGCGCAGGCCGGTCTAGATCCCCCTACACAGGAACTCTCATTGACCAGATAGAGTCAGTCCAGAGAAGGGCTGCTAGGTTGGTCAAACATGACTTTGGCCGTATGTCAAGTGTCACTGACATGTTGACTTCCCTTCAATGGAGGGGCCTTGACCTTCGGCGTATTGACCAACGCCTGGTCATGTTTCACAACAACCGGCATGACCAGGTGGCTATTCCTTTCCCAAAGTATATCGTCCCTCTTACAAGATCATCTAGAACATCCCATCTCCATGCATTCCAACAAGTCCAAACTAAAACTGATTACTATAAATATTAATTTTTCCGAAGAACAATTGTCCACTGGAATGCTTTACCACCTGAAATCATAAACTTGTCTGGCCCCGAGTTCAGTCTGGCTGTAAGCCGGATTGAACATACGTCTCCCTAAAATACCTTTTCTGTTTTTAACCTGTTTTTAACAATATACTCATTTCCTTTACTTTTATATTCTTTTATTTCAGCTCTTTTACTAACATTCTTGTCAGTTGACGCGCGTCAAGTCTAGGTCCCCAGCAGGGGTTTGACTATATGGAAGATAGATAGATAGATAGATAGATAGATAGATAGATAGATAGATAGATAGATAGATAGATAGATAGATAGATAGATAGATAGATAGATAGATAGATAGATAGATAGATAGATAGATAGATAGATAGATAGATATGATAGATAGATAGATAGATAGATAGATAGATAGATAGAATAGATAGATAGATAGATAGATAGATAGATAGATAGATAGATAGATAGATAGATAGATAGATAGATAGAGATAGTAGATAGATAGATAGATAGATAGATAGATAGATAGATAGATAGATAGATAGATAGATAGATAGATAGATAGATAGATAGATAGATAGATAGATAGTAGATAGATAGATAGATAGATAGATAGATAGATAGATAGATAGATAGATAGATAGATAGATAGATAGATAGATAGATAGATAGATAGATAGATAGATAGATAGATAGATAGATAGATAGATAGATAGATAGATAGATAGATAGATAGATAGATAGATAGATAGATAGATAGATAGATAGATAGATAGATAGATAGATAGATAGATAGATAGATAGATAGATAGATAGATAGATAGATAGATAGATAGATAGATAGATAGATAGATAGATAGATAGATAGATAGATAGATAGATAGATAGATAGATAGATAGATAGATAGATAGATAGATAGATAGATAGATAGATAGATAGATAGATAGATAGATAGATAGATAGATAGATAGATAGATAGATAGATAGATAGATAGATAGATAGATAGATAGATAGATAGATAGATAGATAGATAGATAGATAGATAGATAGATAGATAGATAGATAGATAGATAGATAGATAGATAGATAGATAGATAGATAGATAGATAGATAGATAGATAGATAGATAATAGATAGATAGATAGATAGATAGATAGATAGATAGATAGATAGATAGATAGATAGATAGATAGATAGATAGATAGATAGATAGATAGATAGATAGATAGATAGATAGATAGATAGATAGATAGATAGATAGATAGATAGATAGATAGATAGATAGATAGATAGATAGATAGATAGATAGATAGATAGATAGATAGATAGATAGATAGATAGATAGATAGATAGATAGATAGATAGATAGATAGATAGATAGATAGATAGATAGATAGATAGATAGATAGATATAGATAGATAGATAGATAGATAGATAGATAGATAGATAGATAGATAGATAGATAGATAGATAGATAGATAGATAGATAGATAGATAGATAGATAGATAGATAGATAGATAGATAGATAGATAGATAGATAGATAGATATAGATAGATAGATAGATAGATAGATAGATAGATAGATAGATAGATAGATAGATAGATAGATAGATAGATAGATAGATAGATAGATAGATAGATAGATAGATAGATAGATAGATAGATAGTCGCAATTTAAACCCATTATGTTGGTTTTGTCGTGACACGGCTCATTTCAATAATTGTAACTTGTAAATATCACAGAATTTACACCGATTCACAAAAAACTGTTTTATTATAGGTAAATTTAATTCTGTCGATATCTCGCCATAATTATAAATTGCAGAATAACATCATTAAAATCAATTAATAGAAATATGTATGTTCATTATTTGTGAAAATGTATCGATAATAAGAAGTGCAATTAAGTAATTGGCTGAAAATGTCATAAGAAATGTGAGTAACTGACTGAAAATTTAATAAGATACTAGATAGATAGATAGTTTATTCATATAAGACGTGTACAAAATGCACATGGTCACAAAATACATATTTTCAAATATAATTAAACATCACGTAATCATCAAAGTAAACATTATTTAGTAGCAAAGTGTCATACAATGATACAACCACATCTTTGGACTGTATTAACAAAAAGAAGTGCAAGCATTGCATTTATTTTTCATTGAAAAAATGCTGTACGGCTAGCCTAAACAGTGCATATATGCTAGTCATCTGTGACTCACAGCTAGAAATTTTGGCTAGCATTACGGGCCTGTACGACTGGCTACCTCCAATGTAAAAATACAATATATGTAACACTTCTCTCTCAATTTTAATTTTCTCTTCAGCTAAACTGGAGATATGCAGCTTTAATGTCTTAGAATACTCTACTTCACACATGACAGTAGGCTCATGTTAGTGAACTCAGTGATTTAAATATTCATAAAATCTTATTCATGTGCTAGAAAATAAAAATTCCAAGCATTACTCAACAGTTAAAAGGCAATTAAGTATTTAAAAAATTATCATTTAAGGTTTATGCACATACACCATCTAATTTGAACAATGATTGTAACTGCTTTTTTTCCTGTCATATTTACAGCAATGATTGACAGCAATGGTGGGGCTGTCAAAGTTAACAATTTCCTTGCCACCCTTGATCTTAAGCTGATAAGCCTAGAAAATCTAAAAGAAATGGAGAGAAGGGCTGGTGAAGTGATAGAAGCTGTCTCATCAGAATCACAGAGACGGTCAGCTGAAGAGGCTTACAAATAAAGAAATGGAGTATGTAATTAACTTGTTACCACAAAACCACAAAACATTTTTACATCTCTTTAATTGAGAATTAAGTACATGTATCTAAAAAATATTTATGCCATTTAAATAACAAGCCATTGTAGACTATTGTCAAAATTGTTTTACTCCTTAATACCAAAAATAATTTACCACTTCTGAGTGTATAAAATATATTTATAGTCTTTTCAATACATGTGCCATCATTCATGTTAAACATTTTCCACCACAGAGCTGCTGAGGTTTTAACATTTTCAAGGTTTATGTTATATACAGTGTCCACTATGTAACTTTCATATACATTAAAGTTTCAATTTTTATTTAAAAATATAAAATCACCATAGATGAACTATGTGTTGTGAACAAGACACAGGTTTCTTTGTCTCACTTAAAGGTCACTGCTGGGGTTCAAACTTTGTCAATTTTTATCACCACACTTAACATGTAATATAGGTGGTTTATAACTAGAATCCTTGGGGGGCATTTGTCACTTTCTGTGACAGCTCTTGTTTTTTTATGTTTGAAGGTGTGTTTATCATTTATTTGCATGCAGCACTAGATTCAGAAGCATTTTTCATCTGCAGAAAAAAATAAAATAAGACTCTCATTGTGATCATTATAATAAGTCTAAGTAATACACATGCTATACTTAATTTTGTATGGTAATAACTGTAAGATACAAGGTGCTAGATGTTTAAGTCATGGATAAGGATCTTAAAACCCTTCAGAACCTTATATTATTTGCAAGCTTTTCCTTTCACTTCCAAGCACTGTGTATAAAAGCTATCTATATAATATTGATGTGACAATTTTAGGTATTGGTCATACAGCAGACTCAGATATACAGACCTTTCCAGATGCAGTTTCTAAGGGAAAGTTCAAGTCAGTAAAGACAGAAAATCCTACATTTATAACATTTGATTTGGAAACTACAGATCTAAGTGAGTTGACATTTGCTTTCCTAAAACCAGATTTTGAATATAGAAAAGAGATAAAAGTTATATGTCACATTTCTAAACTGTGTAAAGTATTGAAATAATCAATTCCATTATTCCAATTTCATGCTAAATTTCTGGAGAGCAACAGTATGTAATCCTATAATTTATTTTCTAATGCATAAAGTAATTGTGCAGACAGGGTAACAGTTTTCACCATTACAATATGCTAGCCTATATGGGTACATCTTTTTGTCACTTTATAGTACAATATCAATATAATATTGCAGTTCGAGGTTCACAGATGCCAGATGCCACATATAACACAGATTGCAGCTAAAGAAATAAAGACTGCTGCTTCATTTAATCAATATTTTATTCCTCCAATGCCAATAGCAGTAGAACCTCAACGAATAACTGGCATAAAATTCACTGATGATAGTTATATGACAAATTCACTGATGATGGTTATATGACTGTATATTATCATAGTGAACATGTTAATAAATGTACATGAATCTTTAGATAATAAAATAAATAAATACAAGGGATGATCTTGGATTTGCATGTAAGATCAAAATGTATTTCATAAAGTTAACGTCAGATGCAACATTTTTATTAGTGGCATAGCCATGAGTTTTAGTATAAAAGCTAATGCTAATGAGTAGAATACACATACCCATTGATACTAGTATAATTTTATCTAACATGTGAAGTACCGGTAAACAAAATTTATCTTTATTCTGTGACTCTGTGACTGTTCAGTCATTTTATTGCTTTTTACATGATAAGGTCATTTAAATTTATTGTAAAATGGAAGTTTCGTCCGTTATGAGCAACCAGAACTGGATCGGGAACTTCCTGATGTAATCAAATCATGACATCATAATGTTCATGTTGAAAATGTTCGTGTTAAAAGTAAATCTATAACAGTATCAAGATTTTGAGAATGTGATGTATGCAAATTTATAATATACTAGTGCCAATGTTGTGACTTCATAAAAATGGTATTGTATGACTGCGCATATATTTAGATCTGATGTCATTTCTGTTATACAAACATAAAGACACCATAAATGTTAGAGTTACATTTAAGGCGCATCAATGGAGAATTATTTTATTTTATTTTAAACAGTCTTTATTTTGTGCATGTAATAATAGAATATAATAGAATATTATATTTATGTAGGTTCGTTACTGCATTGATTCAATTCGTTGAATGTAATAATAATTTGCTCGCCAGTACTAAATTCAGTATTGAACATTGAACACTCCTTCAATATCCTCTATATATCAGCTTTTGTGTTATTATGTTTTGATATTTTGGAAGTGAAATTATTTAAATATTATTTCAATATTTTACTGAGAGGATGCAATGAATTCAAGTAGTTTCTTGTGATGAAATAGTTATTCTTGTAATAAATTTCAATAATTTTCCTGTTAGATTTTGGAAGTTAAGCAATGAAATTTTTGAGAATGTGAACATGACAAATATTATAAAACAATATTTGAAGATTTCATTCTAATGACTGTACATTTAAATAATTATTAAGATAGCCTCTGTTTAGAAAAACACATAAATAATCATATTTTACAAAATCTGCTGTTTTCCAAGAGATAAGTAAGACAGGTAACAGCTATGCTGTACATTTTTGTTTCGGAAATTTTTTTACATCATTTTGTAAAACACAATTTTGTCAAAAAAGTAATGTGGAAAGAGGTCATGAAATTTCCATATTTTGATTGCTATGGAAGAGTAATAAAAGTTATAGAAGTAATTTGCTTGCCCCAATTCAAATATTAAAAAAAATAATAATAATAATTCTTATTTTATATATATTTTTATGTGTTTTTTTTAAGTTTCAGAAATCTTGGATGAGGTTTTAGTCAATTGGCTGAAATCAATACATTTTGTGAACAGTTTATTGTTATTTTGTTATCATAATATATGTCTTGAAACATAATAAACACTTACATTGTAGGTAAAAGCTGCAAACATTTTTTTTCATATATATTCCTTACCCCTACCCCCACTGTTTTGGGGGCAATTTAGTGGGAGGGGGTATTCACATAAAAATGCTTATAATTTGAAAACTTGATGGTAAATGTCTTTGAATAGTTGCAATTGAATAAGTTAAATAGAGTACTTTGATAAAATAATAAGCTTGATCAGGTTCCTAAATATACCCATTACAGGTATCTTACCTTAATGGCTTATATATATCAACTATTAGACTAATATATCAAATGTTAATTCTCATATCTTTATATGGTTTAAACATACTTATTTCCAATAGTATATATAATGTTAATATAAGACATAAACAAAAAAATATGTTAACATAATGGAAAAGGATGAACACGAATGACAAGACTAATATGAATATTCTCCTTTACCAAACTATACGATATGTCTGAAAAAAATACAAAGGAATAAGTATTATATGAAAAATATAGCGTGGATTTACATATTTTCATACAGGTATCTCAAATAAAATTAAAAAAATAAAATGTTATAAAACAAGAAACATAATAATGGGAAAATCTTAGAGGAGAAAAATGTATTAGCACTACCCTGGTATGAAAGAGAATGGTCACCATAGAGAAGTATATGAACGTTTATGTTGCATATTTGTAGGAGGGATTTAAGGACAGCAGCATACACACAACACTCAAAATAGATAAGTAGTTTTCAATTTGCAAATGACGACATAAAGGGGAATTTCAATTTACGCATTATATTTAATGACACTTTTACAAAAGTTATATCTTTATGAATTCAATATGTTGGTGTAATGTACAATCACCAAAAAATATGCCTATATGTTTATGTTCAGAAACCTCTGGAATTTGCTGGTTACACATACGTAATGAGAGAGGATGCTGATAATGCGCTTTCAGGTTACAAGTAGAAATTGCAATTATAATAGATGGAAGGTTACTTACAATTTGCTGTACATAAAGATATTCTTAAGTTTGATGGTAGACTTAAGAAGTGTTGCTGTGTGTTGTGATGTTCAACTTTTATTTAAAGACTGACACTACCAGCAGAAATAGTAGGGGACCTAATATAGATCCTTGAGGTTATTTATTTACTAGTACAACACTTTTTGTGAACATAATTAATTGTAAGTGTTTCAATCTGTGTACTGATAAAATACATTCGGTAAATATTGACTAATAAGTGTTAAAAGTGCCATAAACATTTGAATTGCATTCATTTTTATACTTAAATTCTTGTAAACAATATTTTTGAATGGTTCAAAGTTTGATTTCAAATAAAAGTTTAAAAAGAATAAAGAGATGTTCAGACATAACTATCCCATAGGTTATAATTTGAATCGCCTTTTTTGTGGAACTGTGCAGAAATCACCGAAAGTACAAAACTTACTTTACGTAATTTTGAAAATTTCAAAACAACTCATTAAGTAACCAGAATTGACGTGAGGTTGTATCTTTTAATCGAATTGTCAAAATCATCGCCACACTGGCACCAAAAATAATACAAAAACAATATTATGTTCATACTTAAACAGAAAATGGGTAAGTGTTGTTTCCAAAATGCCATTGCAAACTGTTATTTTATTTCAAACTTAACAAACGCAAAGCTTATTCTCTTGTCTTAATAAAACAACTTAAATACATCTTCCAAATTCGATTTCTCAGATCGCCATAAAATGAATAATTTTAATGTTCTCTCAAAGCTATTCTTTCAAGACGTAACTATTTTATCTTAATGATTTGTGTTTAATTTGTAAACAAAATACTTAAAAGGCAATAATGTTTCTAGACTTGGGGAATAAATGAACTAATCAGAGCTCAAGGTTGTCATTGACAAAACTTAGTATTTTCTCAAATAAGTATTTAAATAGTCTACTACTTTGGAGTTCTTCTTACATAATTTAAATGGTATTTTGTAACAAGAGGGCTCTTTGGTCCTTGATCGCTCACCTTAGGCATCGGTGTGTGCCTACATATAGAGTTTGTGAAGACGCACATATATAATTTCAACTGTGTAAAAGGTGATTTCAGTTTTACAAAGGTTTCCCCAAGATCTGATCGAGTGACTTATTTTCTAAACCTATATAACTAGTTCCGAATCTTCACTAGGTCTTGTTTAGATATATAAATATATATGACAAATAAATAAACATAACATTGCAAAAATGTATGTCACAATATTTTGTGGCCATTGTGTAAAACTGTAAAAGAATAACAAAGACTGCAAGTAAATGAACATTTTATATGAAGACTTGAAATTACACTGTTTAATTTAATACAGTCTGAATGACAAAAATATCTGAAAGATAAATCTGTTAAAGGAGCTATAAAAACAAGAAAAATGACAACGCCACGAAACCATTGATTGTTTCAAATTGGAAATTAAATACAAGCAACTATCGATATAACTTTATTCATTGAAACAGTAAAACAGAAGAATGGACGACAGACAGCACGGTGTTACGAAAATCGATAATTGAATAAACAAACGTTCAAACAGCAAGGGATTTATGCATCACTGTCCGTTTCTATGAGGAGATTAATGTTAACATTAATGTTAACAACAGCATTTATGTTGTACATTTGTGTATCATTACATACTTTGAGACACATTAATATGAATCAGTGAACTTGGCACACAACTTGTAATGATACACAACATAAAATAGAATAAAATATTGTAAAATTTATATAAAAAAACTTTTTTTAAAAATTCTTCTTTAGGGGTTAAAAATTTTTAAGGGGAAAAAATGAGCAAACATAATATGTTTTTACCAAAACCCCTTTAAATGAATGAATTATTCAAATTCAGATTTATTTTAAAACAGGTGACAAGGAAAGATAATTATACGTATGTTTTTAGAATAATTTGAAGTAACAAAGAAGGGCTTGTGTATAAACATATAACTACTTGATATGCTCAAAAGTCCTATCAAACAAGATGTTTTAAGTGATACATTATACATATTTAAATATTGCTTGCTTTCAAAATTGAATCTTTTAAGTGGTATAAACTGTACAATTCCATTGCTGTGTCATAAACGATATCAACATTACAACTGCAGCCTGTATCAAATACTTTACACAATTTATGATATCTCAAGATTACATTACAGCTTGATATTGTTAATGAAATCAATATATCTTTAAGTCATACAAAGGATAGTCATAGTTCAGAAACAATTATTTAAGTGAACTAGTGTTCAAAATCGTTTCTCTGTCAATGAAATCACTTCATTTTTTAAACAACATCACACATGCAAAGCAAATTTAGAAAATACCTGAGAGTTGTACTTAGCGAAACAAATGCCAACATTATAATTTAGAGGTTAACACTTGGTTGCTGCTCGCCATTATTCGATAATGGCCCGAAGATGTACAAAATGGCATAAGGGCTGCAGGCTCGTAGAACATTATGGATTCGAAGGAAATCATCGCAAATGTTGTGCAGCAATAACTATGAACGTCTTCAAAACCCATGCCGAAAATACGGGGTTCAGACATCTCCGCTAATTTTGATTGACACCCTTTCTAAGTAACAGACAGTTGCCAATGTAAACAAATATATGTCATTCAGAAGAAACCGATTAACTTAGAAAACATGATAGAACACACTAAAGATGAAGAAATTTTGTTTTTTAAGATCCTGAGATGCGACCGTAGATCTAAAAAATATATGATATACATGACTAAATGTCTTTATGCCTATGCAGCAGATCTACCGTCAATCCGAAGTCATTTCCAGAATTTCTGATAGTCACATTTTGACTTGGACACAGTTATTGGATTTTTTTCTTTAGTTTACAAATCTTCAATGTTAACCTTTCTTGATTGCGACTGATAATGTCATATAAACTTAAACTTTTGTGTGCAAGTGACTACAGTTCTTTCAACAATAGCAGCCATCTTGAAGGTCATTGAGGGTTGATTACGTTAGTCTGCACGCGCGCTCATTCACAAGCCAGTTTTGAAAAAATAATGCCGAGTAACAAGGCAGCCAAAATTGCATAATGACCTAGTTCTTGCCAAAATGGACTATAAATACCTAAAATGGTGTTACTTCATACAGTTACATAGGTATTAAAGAATGTTAAACAACATGTCTCCTGTATGCTAAAAACACGAAACAGCCAATTAAAATCACTTTTGTTTTGGTTTGCGCTATTACACTTTTATACCAATATTTTAATATTGATATTTTGTTCCATATACCAGGAGAGTGATCGACGGCCACTGTCTCTTGTTTATTATAATTATGATGATGAAGAAATGATGTATATTCTCTTGTTACGTTAATATTATCACTTTAAATAATTTACACTGAAAATGAGTTGTTTGCTTTATGAATGATATCTTTTCTTAATTATAACCTTTTAGGCTTAATGTGACAACGGGTGTTGTAAAGGCGCATCGTGCCTCAAAAATTCATATTAAATAAAATCTTATGTTTTACTTATAGAATCAATGCATGTTATATGATTAACAGCTGCAGAAAGTAGCGCTTAATGTACAGTAATGTGTCATAAACGTAGGGAAACGTTAACAAAGACTAGTTTGATGTCCATACAAAATGCTTATTCAGACAGTCCCATTTAAATAAAGTGCAAAAGAATCCTCGCCTAGTGTAAATATGTTTCATTGACATAACACACATTACCTTTTCAAGATGCATTACTGTAACACTAAATCATTCAACATTCAGCAGACACATATCCTATACCATTCTACAGGGAATAACATATAGACAAGTAACAACAGTTTAAATACACCATGCAATGCCTTTTCCTCATACAATGAACGACAAGCCTTCAAAAATAGATGAAGACTAATCCAAACAGACGAAATAGTTACATATGGCAGAGGGAAACATGGTCACAAATTAAAGATTAGATTAAATATATGTTTAATTTTGCCACAGTGCACACACATGGCAATATAAAACATGGAGGTAGACATAACAGAACACATTCATGGGCACACAATCCATGATCAGGGATAACACAAGAAAGGTAAACCCTTATTTCCACTGCGGTCCCTAATCTAATTGGTAATATAGAGGACGTCATTTTATTCTTAATATATCGTATAAATCTAATTTAAAATGGGATACATGAAAGCTTTTAAATTCACAATAAAAAACAATAAAAACAACAATAATAATAAAAAACAAATGGTGGAATTTTCTAATATGTGAACACTACTTGTCTTACACCATATTGGTGAGAAAAACATGTTATGAAAAACTTATTTCTCTTTGTGGCCATTATTGTCCTCAATCATTAATTTAACATTACAAATATAATATGTTAAAATCCTTACCAATGTTTCATCATACGTAAATACTTTTAATTTATGTTATTTACTATTTATGTTTAGATAGAAAAAAATATTACCCTTTTGATTTTACTGGTAAGGTCGCTTTTTATCGTACTACATCAAACACCCACTGGTGCCAAATGTTTAGAACGTACCATACAGTTAAGGTACATCTACATTTGTCTTAGTTGTATTGTTATTGGAATAAAATGGAAACAGAGAGCAATAAAACACACGATACAACGATTGGTAAATAGCTTCGGTAGAATAAAACACACATAAAATGACATGACTTTTACTGTTTATTACCCTAAACCTAGCCATACCTCTGCAAAAGGCACGAAAAATACCGAAATTTCTTCTGACTCTGATTCAGTAGTTACAGAGCCCCTAAGGTGACATTTTTTCAAACTTTTTTCCCCGGAACTTTATCCATTTTTAAGAAATAATAATTCGTAATTACAAAATATTAATTCGTATTTACGAAACATTAATATTTTTCTAGGGTTTCAAAGAGTTTTGGTAATATTTATAAAGAAGGCCTCAAAACCTAAGTTCCTGACTAAATATAGACCCTTTCATTTAAGCGATAACAGTCAGGGAAGAGTTAATTCCCTTACCGGATGTGACGTAAATGGGGGATAAAAGTATGCATTGCGCATAGAAAGTAAGCTTATTGAAAAGTTTAAAGCGTAAGTACTGATCGTTCAATTATGATTATAACATGTAAAGATTTACGCATGCATACATTAATTCAATATCAAGACAATAGAAAGAAATACAAAAACAAAGATTCAGATTAATTCTCGCTACGGAGTGAAACAGCGAAATTTCAAAGTGAATATATCTATATTAGTAATGCCAGGATAAAAAGCTATTAACTAAAACAAACTTTAATATTTTATAAACACTTATACACACTGAAATCGCCTATTATAAATTTAAATGTCCATTTTCTAGTTTTCTGTGTTATTTTCTGTCATTTAGAAAATTCCGGCGTATTTGTGACAAACCTGAAAATAAAATTGCCAGTGTCTGTTAATGATTGTTTTTCAAGCTTTAATAGAACAATAACAGAATGCATTCTGTCAATACTTCATTATGCCGTATAAAAAAAAATATTTCAAAGAACCGGTGAAAAAAAGGACATAATTTTATAAATATTCCGGAAAGAACAAAAACCATGTGGCATTGACTTTTACAATTTTAGATTCACAACAGACGTTTATAAGATAATTTTGATATTAAAAATATATTCTTTAAAGACCTTTTCCAAGTACTTTATTTCATAGATAAATAGATGTGTATATTTAAGCGCCACTGGGCCGTAACATATTAATTAACAGGGTGCATATGTTATATATACAAGCGGAACTTGGCTGTGATATCATAAATCACCAGGGTGCATTTTTAGAGTTATAACATTACATCAGATTACGTCACTTTTGTTAGTTGTCAAAATATTTATGGTCCGAATTTTGTTATGGATCATCCTAGGGACTTTATTGGTCATGCCTTACTGATTTGATACTCGATCCAGAGTCCTATCAACTGGCACAGTCAAAATTAAGTAAAATTATAATTCAGTTAATAACGAATTTCTATGAACGTGTTTCACAACTTGCTTTTGTTGTTGTTTTTTTGTGATTTTTTAAATATTTGATAAACAGAGTATGAATTAAAAAGTATCAAGTTGAAAATATTACTTTACTTTATATTGGTGTGATGTACGATTTTTTGAGAGTGCATTTTTTGCCGACACAAATAGTATGCAGTCATGTACATTCAAAAGAATTTTTGCTTTTTATGCCTTTACATTTGTTTTTGTTTTGAAATTACATAGATTTATAACAAGTTACTGTTTTCTTTTCTTTGCCTTGGTGATGCTAATATCAAAATGATTTTTAATAAACCAGTATCTTGCAATTAATTATTACGCAGCCGTTTTTCGAAACTATAGAATCCTTATATTTTTGAAACTCAAAATATATTTTGGGTATTGTATATTAGCAGAGACATAGATACATTATCTATATATCTGATATTAGCAAGTCAGTACGATTTAACTGCCTGGTAAAATTTTCATTATTAAGAATCTAACGAAAACGGTAATCATGATCAGGTTACCCAGGAATATGGTCTTCTATTAAAACAAATCGTTAACCTTATTAAAGTAAACATTTTTATTCATTGTTACCATCCTTTTTATGTAATATCTTATTCAATTACACAAAATTTTGGCAATCTTACGAGAGAAAGGATTAAGATCTTTATATCCCTCTATTATTGTACTTAATCGTATCGGCATTGTCCACTGTATCCCCCAATGACGTCATCCAAGGGCGACAACTTGAATACGGTCTTAAATGAAAGGGTCTGTATAGCATGTAAATGCGATATAAATTTTTTTCCCCAAGTTTTAAAACTAAACACGATAATTGTAAATAGATTAAAATAATCGCCTGTCAATAACGTTGCTGCCACAGCCGTGATAGTATACGCGCTAGGAAAATCTTGTTAAAATGGGCGTCCTGTGCTTCAAATCCAAACACGGACATTTTTTTCTGTTTCGTTTTGTCGATATTATTGAGTTTTGAAATAAAATATTATGTTTTAATGACCGCACGGTGCCAATACATAAATTGTAAGGAAATATATTTTTTTTAAATTGATGAGATTAGTGAAAATTTTTAGACCCCCCGCCCCCGCCCCTTTAGTTTTCCTTATGTATATGGTAAAAGAAAGTAATGATATAGCATGTTTCTTTTTTAAAGAAATATGTCAGAAAAGATTAATTCCCTCAAATATTAAAACATTACTGATAGGAACATGTATTTGACAATGGGGAAAAAAGAGGACACTTTGGATAGAGAATGACTTCTCACTCAAAAACCCTGTTCACTTGAGAACCATTCGGCTTTTAATCACAAGGTTGATCCATGCTTGTAAATGACCACTTTGTGAGAATAGTAGGTTCTTTTGCAAGATCACAATGATCTTAGATTTCGTAAAAACGAATTATTATTTTGTAATTACGAATTAATATTTCGTGAAAACTAATTATAATTTCGTAAAAACGAATTAGTATTTCGTAAAATCGAATTAATATTTCGTAATTACATATTCATATTTCGAATACGAATTAATATTTAAATTCGTAAAAACGAAATAATATTTCGTAAAACGAAATAAATGCCGGGAACAAAGTGTCGCAAATGTCACCTTAGGGGCTCAGTAAGTACTTGATGAAGCAATCTTTTATATACTTTTTGCGATGTTTTGAATTAGATATAGAAACGTATATATTTGAAAATCGTATGCAGTAGGTGCGAAATTATACTAAGTGTATCGGGTATTTAGTCTAGGCCAAAAATAGATTAAGCTGATGATTGAAAAAATGTCTAAATCAAGATAAAATGCTCACTGAAACATTCTTTTATTTTGTATATTCCGTTGTTGTTCTCGTTTTTTTTTTTCAGCATGCATTGCAAGTTATTAGCCAATTAATCACAATGTGTTATACGATCCATTTGTACCTTATCAAATGATCTCTGAATAGACATTTTTCCAATTGAAACTAGCTTTTTAATGAAAAAAAGATAAATTAATATTTTCAAACTCATTGTGTCAATATGGTGTTTTAAAGGTACATTAAACCTTAGAAAAAGACAATCTTTTTCCTTTATGCGTTTGATTATGTTGTAATGTATATGAATTAGAAAATATAGGATGCTTATTACCTGAACAGAAAAGAGATGAATATAACATAGTTTGTGATTATGGTAGTAACATATAAACAAAGTGTTATTATGAGTTACCATACTATGTTATATTCAGTGATCAACACTGAAAAGATAAAGACATCAATAATTCAAACGAATGAGAAAATCTAGCAATTTTAGATACGCTAATGTTACGAACAAACATATAAACAAAGATTAAATCCTTATTTGAAAAAAAAAACAAACAAGCATAATAAATAAATAATACATGTTTGTGAAAAATACGACCAGTTATACTGTAGGGACGTTAATAAGACTGAATGATACATCCCTTCTTTGATCGTTTTTAACTAAATGAGGCATTGCTAAAACCAATATCGATTTGTAACAACAGTCTTGTTTGCAACCAATACTGTTTCTAAATACATATTTGTATCAATCGTAACATCTTCAACGACAAACAGTATCAAAACATCCAGAGCTATATTGTGATAAATAAGCTATTTTTAGGTGTTTCAACTTAGAAAAAATAATTTCAGGAATGAGTCTACGGTTGTGTTAAGCAATGAAATGCTTTTTGTGAGTTTTACTAGTTGTTTAACTGCTTTATAATGATAAAAAGAAAAACAACAACAGAAATTCCAAAAAAACAACAACCACAAAAGTGCTAAATTAATTACTGAATTGTCTCATTTAGTGAAAATTGTGACCTCAGTTAATATGTGAAATACAAATTCAAATATTTTTATATATATATTTAGAGGTTTATAGGGGTTAATGTAATTTATCGACGATTTTTTTTTTCAATAACTAAATTCTCTTTATTTGACACTTATGTGATAAGATTTTATCTGAAAATAACATATTTAACCTGAGAAAAGTTGAGGGCCGCTTTGAGTGCTTAAAATAAAGATAAAATAAAATAAATATGTCTAACACTACACTCGCTGTGGGTTATTCAGCAGAATAAGCATACTTGTTAATGTAACAACAAATATGATAAGGGTACCGATCCAGAAGCATAAAAAGTCAATCGAGTTGACAACATCGGACCAAGTTGCTTCATTTGATTGCTGTAGTTCAACACAGCTGCCGTCATTGTTATTTCCCTGAGCATCAACAACATTTCTTTTCCGTTTCAATCTTAAACAATTAATTATACCAACAAACCCTTTATAAAACTGTCCAACCTTTACATTTTCTTCCTCTCTATGAGCCAAACGAAGTTGCAATACAGAAACCAGAACAAAAATTGTGGATACACTCGCCATCAGTATGAGATACAATGCAAGATAAGACAATTTGTCTGAATTCTTCGGAAATTCTGATGCTATTATTGTAAGGAACACGGAAATTGATAAGAAAAGTGTAACTGAATAAGATGCTCTTTCTCCGGACCTTGCCGGAAGCGCAAACGTAAATATATTCAAGAATGACAGTAATATGACCGGCACAATCATATTTAACACATAGAAAAGGGGCTTCCTATGAAGTTTCAATGTAAATGTTATTGTTGGAGTACCTTTATTGGCAACTTTTGTTGATGATTTTGCAAGTTCCCAGGTTGAGCTCTCGGAATAAGCCGATTGCTTGATTCCATTTTCGGTAGCAAATTTAACTTCATTATCTGTATAGCTCCATGCAACGAATATTATTTCACATCTCTGTGTATCATATGGAAAATATGAGATGTCTACCGAGCAAGTTGACTTGATTATCTAAAATATGCGGGCATAATAAGTAGTTATAAGTAATAATAATAATAATAACGATAATAAAAATAGATGACATGTAACAACTCAATTTTAGCACAAAGTTTAAAAAAAAAATCTAATTAACTACAATAGTTATTCGATAGACATGCTTTTGTGTGAAATAGTTTACATGAGACACATTTCAGTCTATATTTCTATAAGTAAATGGAAATTTTGTTAAAACAATAGAAATGTGTAACTTGAATATTCTTATGAAATATTTCTAGAAATAAAATTTAACAGAATTGTAAATGATACAGTATGAAAATGAAAAATGGTGAAATTAAATGCAGCTCTAGACGAGTCAATTATCGACTATTTTAATATAGATATAATAAAGAGATCGTGTAAATTATCTCACAATTTCTAACAACATACATTTACATTTCTTGCGTCATTTGTTGTCATATATAAGTAGTATCAATATATCATATATCATATGTAAGTGGTATCAATATAATTATTTGTGGTATTGCAGACCTTCACTTAGGTGTTTAAATGTAATAACTTATTAGCATCTTAAGACAATGAGATACGCTTGGTAAATTGAAAAGAAAAATCAAAGGGTTAAATAATTATAATATTTTACTTATATTTTCTTGATACCACAAATGCAGAAAAAAATGATTTAACGTGTTTATCAAGATCGTTAATGAAATTGTAGCAAATGTCAAAATTAGTTACCTGAAATGGTTCCCATTCCACTACTCCATTGCTTTGTATCCAAGCGTTGAAATAGGCCGAGCCAAGACCTTTAAATGAACTGAATGAATTTCGAAGCGAAATATCCGGTTTCCATATATCATCTTGTGGCTACATAGTTAAAAAAAGGTTAAATATTATTGCTGACTTAGGATCAAAATACCATTGAAATGTGAAAACCAGAAACAATATTCATTTGCTTATACTTCTTTTTTTAATTTTTGATATACATTGCTAGCATATGATTGCTGTTGATGAAAGCCATTAATTATTTTGTCAATAAAAATGTATTTTATTGCAGTATAATTTATCTAAATAATTAAACGCCACTTTTTTGCACGAACGTGCAAAATATTTCTTACAACTATAAGGCGTCTGATATCATTATGTTCTGATGGTACCCATGCCAGAACTTCATCTGTCCATGTCACACTTAAGTACCCAGCAGTAGTAAGACTTTCTTCCTGTTCATTGAATTCCGTTATAGCTGTGAAAAATATGAAGAAAACCTGATTTGTTTCAACATTTTGTCAATCATATTTTTGATATAAATTTTGAAATATCAGAAAGATGTATGTTTCTTGTCTGCATTAAACTGAAATAATAAATTGCACGTAGATAAAACTCTCAAGTTCAATGAGTAAACTTTTCAAGTACACGTGCACAGTACGCAATTAACTCTTTTTAACACATTTTTTATTAGATACTGTAAACATTTGATGGTCACGTGATCTTTATTTTGCGAATACCCCATTCCCGACGAACCTAACTAGAATACAAAAATAACAAATAACTAAGTAAGTAAAAACAAATAGCCAGTTTAAAGTCATTCATTTTCATTTATGTAGTCATTTAATTTCAAAGTTAAAAGTTTTAATTTAACAATACTTCCCTCGAATATTTAAACATATTAGGTAAAATGTATAAAATAACTTTCAAAAGAGCTATTAAAACCATTTGATGCTCTTTTAAGATATCATGGCAAATAACGTTTTAACTAAATTTATGCTCCTATTGTAATATAACAGGAGAGTTCATTGTTGTAAATCCTGAAAATACGCCAAAGATATCACCTCTACACGCGTAAATATATGCTCTAAACAGATGAAGGGAATATTTTACCACTTATATGAAATGAAATGGTTATATTGACTTCTTTTGTCTGATCTATGATGGGTCGAACTTTTCTGTCGTAAGCATTAGTAACAAACAATTCAGTAAGTAAATCTTTTGTATCATTTATAGAATATGATTCAGTTAACGCGAACAAATTAAGCACAAGTATAAAACGTCCAAGCGAATATAATTCCATTTTTCATTTAAGCATTGATATTTCCCATTCTTTTTGTTACTTATATAACACCACGTCTACATAGTTTTATTCGAAGTTCAGAAATATTTCCAATCAGAAAATCCCCTTTGGTTCGTTTCAATAATTACAAAAAACTACATTATGGATCGGATGATCTCTATCGTTTGAAATATAATTGTAAAAAGTGCCAAGGGAGAAGAAGCCTGACCAAGCAAACCTTAATTATGCATGACTATCAATCCATCCATCCACAAGGCTAAAAATGTTTTAAATAAATATCGATCGAAAACGCTTAATGGTGCTTTTTTAAAAACAAATACATGTAAGTGTGTTGCTAAATGATTAAATTGTATGGTGATTATTTTCCATAAAAAATAAACGTCGGACGCAGATGAAGAAATAGACTGAAAGTAACTATTAGTCATAGCTTTTCTATTTGCAATGCGGCTGCTGAAAAAGTACAAACAATGATCAAATAGTGTGTTTAAGATAGTGTTAAAGACAACAATTGCATTTCAGTCATATCAATATATCTTAACCTGGTTGAAATATTGAATACTTTTTATTCGTAGGCATAGCGAAATCGAAGCACAACGTTCAAAGATTTCTTTCTAAACGTAACAAAACTCATGCTTGACATTTCTAAAGACGTTGCTCCTGAGGCATAATGTGCTTTAAACAGACCGCCTGCGTGGTCGAGGGGTCAGAGTCGATGACTTTTAATCCAGTTACCTCTCTGGCGTGGGTTCGATTCCCGGGAGATGCTTTAGTAGTTTAGCGCGAAGAAAGGTAGTCTGGTACTGGTGTAACTCGCCAGGAACGATGGTTAGGAAACTACCCGCCTATATGACTGAAATACTGTTGGAAAAAGGCGTAAAATGAAACAAACAAACAAAACAGTTTGTACTTGAATTGCATTATCATTTCCTTTTATCCCATTCACTCGGTTACTGCACGAAGAAGAGCGGAGACATTAATAACAGGCATCTTAGAATAACTTAATAACAATAGCTAAAAAAGGTTGATGAATTGCCGTGACAGCGAATTTTCTTGATAAGAGGATTTGCGAGAATATCACGAATCCCGCGTTTATTGTAAACCCTAACACCGCTTGAATCACGGACATTAACCTCTCTTCCTGTATGTAAGAGTAATTAAATTGTACAACATTGTGCTATCCTTCTAGCAGATATCGAATCTCTTTGTACAAATTCAGCTTAGTCGGATAATAACTGAAATAATTATTGTGTTGCCTACTCATACGCGAAAGATTTCTAGATATATGTGTTATTGAAGTAGTAAAAGTTGCATGCAGATAGCTTGTTCAAACCCTTGCAAGTATTTAAGCTGATATGATATTTTTTTTTACAATTTCACGCTTACTTCACTAACTCGGAGTAGATCCAGCTTGCGCCCACTTGCAGTCTCAAGTTATCATAATGCTAATTGTTTACTCTATGCATTATATTGTCTAGTATGTGTAGTAACACCATTTTTGATATTTTAAAATTAAATGGCAGATACGTTTTATCGAACACATACTATGTGAAACATAAACAAATATAAATTTCTAAAAAATATCTAGGACGATATGGATATCATTCACGGTAAACGAAGAGAAAAGGATTATTGCTAACTGTTTGCAAATACTTATATTTCATTGTTTGTTTGTTTTATTGAGTTTTACGTCACGCCGTAACAGTATAGGTCATATGGCGACGTTCCAACTTTACTGGTGGAGACCTCAGGTGCCCTTCCGTGCATTATTTCAGGCACGAACGGTTACCTGAGTAGAACAACCGACGTTCCGTAAGACAGCTTGATAGCTTCCTCACATGGTTGAATTCAAATTCCGTGTTGTGATACAAATCCACAGCGGTGAGGGGCACTTATGTTTCATACATTTTTTTTAAATCTACTTTACGCGAACGGCCTATCGAAAAAAGTGGATAATTGGCAGTAAAATTCTTGTTTTATTTCCTTTAAATATATAACGCCTAATCATTGTCAGACGAGATATGACACCTAACATAAATCTTATTGAACGAAGCTTTGCAGTGTTATCAGAAACCGTTAATTGATTTAAGGGAACCTTAATACCTTATTCACAGGATTTCTGCTTAAACCTCTTAAAGGCGCATCACCTCCTGCACAAAACGCATCTTTATAATTAAAAAGCTCATTATTTTGATACGATGTCTGACAAAGATGGGATTTTCAATGTTTTAAAACTAATCTTTTGATCTTATTATTATAAAAGTTGTTATACGAGTAGCTTTTGTTGTGGAATGTGAAAAACTAAGCCGATTCACTTTTTGTAAATTACTCTCTATGCAGATATTTGGCTTTGGAAATCAATATCTGGTGTTAGATATATATGTGAGTCAATGCAAGTGAAACCTATATTATTTGTAACTAAAATATTGCAGCAACAATACTGTAAAAAGCAATAACAACAATTGGAAATTAAATTTCAGTTAAAGACAAAAATTGAGTAACCCATATCAGGAAAATGAACACAACTATTTGTGTTACAGGTAAAACTCTTCTAGAACTATAATATTAAATATTAAACACTTACAATAAATATTCACGAACGCAATTAGAACACACATTCACGAAATTTGAAATCAAGAATTATTGCAAATAAGAATGTCTATAAAAATCAAACCAAAACAGAAATCCTTTTTCAAATGCCAAGCCTTATATTTTAATTCAATTAAACATGCTAGTGCTATCCCATGACAAGCAGCGTATGGTCCCCATATAAAGAAATGCGTGTGCTCTAAACGAGAAAACAACGGGCGGAACTAAAGAATATGTTTTTGTTGAACAAATTACAAGCATGGGAACAAAAATAAAACGGAGAACGTATTAAATTTTCACAATAGTTATCATAACGGTAAAACAATTGTTGTGACAGTGAATACAAGACAAACTAAACAATAACATACAATCATGTGTTCATAACATAAATGTGTGAGATATCTTCGGATTAGAAAAATTCTTGGTTACTTTAAATAGCAGAAGCATTACATAAATATTATTTTATATAATGCTCTGAAAAGAATGACAAGTTTAACTAGTTAAAACTTGTGATATGTGCCGTTATATAGAATGTAGGCGATTTTATTTGATATATGTTCATCGGTCTAGAATATTTGCGGAGACACACGATGTTTTATTAACATTGATACGAATACTGGATGTTTTCGTATTGTGTTAAATGATATGAATTCAGCGCAAACAAATAATGTCTCGCATATACCTCGTTATCTTTCCGGCAAAAAAGCAATAAACCTTCAACAGACATGTAAAGATTTAATTGCAACTTGTTTAACACATTTACAAGGATACGAAACTAGATATTCTATACACATATCGAAGGGCGACTCATATAGTTCTTTACTTAAATAAGTATACATAAGCCTTCACCATTTTGATAAATTTTCTAGAAAAGAATAAGCTATAATAATAATTATAGTATTTGCAATCAGTGTTTTTATTTACGTCATTTGATTTCAGAATTTAATATTTTTCAGGCTATATTGCATTCTACTTTCAAATGTATGACTAACCTACCTGCCTTTCTTTAATCTCACCCCACCGCGGGAACGTAGACATATATAAACTTCTAATTACAATTACTATAAAAAAAAATAAAAAGGATCAAAACATATCGTCACTTTTAAAGATTATTTTACATACATCATGGAACCAGGTTTTGGTCTGAATTTTAGTTCACTTTGCGAACTCGTCAGAAACCTTCACTAACAACAACAACAACAACAAGAATAATAATAATGGTAATAATGAAAATATTAAAAATATTTTTATGTTAGTTGACGATAATGGCGTCCAATTACGTAAGTAAAGAAGCATCAGATGGAAGGGAAAATACTGTGAACATTCTTAACATACTTATTGGAAGAAATTACATCGATATTGTTATTATTGTAAAGTACCCTTCACAGAAAGAGCCAAGAAAAAAATACAATATGGATTATAGGTAATTGTTATAAATACCATTACGACGATCAAAGAAACTGAGAATCGTCTATTTTCATTCATACAAAGAATGATTTGCAGGACATGATTGTAATGTTTAATGTTTGTTGGCTTAATTATAAAGCAAATAAAGTATAATTGTGTTTTCCAAACATATTTATCGATGACATTACATTTGGATCCTCGTAAAACAGAGATATGAGGAGCTGTACTTTTACATTGACTATTGTGTTTCAATGATTAGTTTTTTTTATCAAACACATTTAAGCCTCATGATTATTAAATCAGTTTGGTTTTATATATTATGTTATTTAAAATACAACAACAACATCAACAGTAGCAACACATTATAAATTATTTTCTAATGAGAAAAAACTATTGTTAATTATAATTTTATCTCATTAAATGAGTATACAAGCATTAAATGTGAAATAATTTCTTAGAATAGCAAGCTGTCCATACTTTATCAACATTTTTATCATTGTTATCTAAATTGCATAATATCATCTATCATCTTGAAGTATATCTTGAATTATACTATGTAACCGTTATTGTGGATCAATAACAAAATTATAAAATATATTCACTATATCACACTATAGAAACTTATAGAGATTCAAAGCAAATGAAAGTCACACATTGTAAGAAATGGCCTTCGTGTAATACTTACTGTATATCTTAACTGTATTAATTAAGCAATTTCTTTTGTCATTTTTGTTTATGTTCTATAATGCTTAGTAATATTAACAATACAACACTATGGCTGGTGTTGTTATAGCGCCTTCTGCATTACACAATTAGCCAATCCGTTTCAGGTGAATATAATTTTAAAGGTGCATGCATCTAAATGAGTTAAAAGTTTACATTACCCATAACGTGATATTCCCAACCTTAACAAAAACTTTTTTTTACCTCATTACTTTTTTAAGATATTTTTTGGTACCTCTTTGACATGTTATTAATTGTAACACATATAGTGCATGCAAAAATCCTTAGGGATATGACTGCTTAGAGATTTGATTTGAAAAATTATACAAAGCACGATATTTTAGATCAAAGACTTTTTTTTCAAAATTTACTAAAGTAATATAATTGAAATGAAAAGTTTTTTTAAAGATTGTTACTAAATTTCACAAGGTAAGATGCATAGTTGGTATATATTTTTGTCTCTGAGTCATTTTGTCTTTATCCCGCTTTTTTAATCATGTATGGTCATACGTTACACGCGTAATAATGAATCATAAATATTTTGATTAATCTTTCAGTGTTTTTTTCCTTAATATTTACAATGCGTTTAGATTGAGATGGATTTTAAGATATAACATGGATAATTATCTATATCCGATCAAGTTTGGTTATTTAATACCTGTTTTAAATACTGGATAAATAATTAACATTACATAATTACATATAAAGGATATGTACATCATTATTATATTTATAAATTAATTATACTATGTTCAAAATGTTATTTTCATAGTTATTACAAACTATTCATATCATCTTTTTCGCTCAAATAGGATCCAATAGTTTATCAAAACAGTTGCAATATCATGGTGAATAGAGAGCATTTATTGATCTTAATATTAAGCTGACATAAGTATTTCACTATATATTGCATCAGAACGTCCAAGAGGGAGAGTAATAGAACGTTTTCACAACCAGCAGTGTCAAGTAGAACAATAGAATTCATTATATATTGAATCACCAAACCTTTCCCTCTTTCTGTTGTCATTATTCATAAATGGAAGTCTATGTTATGAATTGTCTGGAAGTTGAGAATATACAATGGGAATACTTTCTTTGCACTAGAGCTTTAGATAGACATATACATTGTGTTGATAGCCCTCTCATTATTTGACAATTTTTCTTATTTTTTTCTCAATTTTTGACAGTTGACCAATCACCAAACATCCAGACATCGTCTCAATTTTTATTTATTTCATTTTAACACTTTGGAAAAAAAATATTTTAGAAATTAACTTCCTTCCACATGCAAAACTGCTCGTGATGATATTTGGGTATATTTAAGTATCCTACGAGCAATAACTGAAATGCAGTGTGATAAAAACAATGACAGTCACCTGCCCAAAGGATAAGTAAACAACCCAGCGTCTTTTTAAATTCCGTCTTTTCTTGAATGTTAACTCATCTGTCAACAATTATTTATTATCTGTAACAATTCCCAAATAAAAAAAAATTTCTGATGAGTGTATGAAGAATTTAACAAATCCAAATGAAATCCCTCTGAATCAAAAACATTTTATTTTTTCCTCCAATGAAATACATGTACACAACTTTCAAAATGGCAGTCGCTTACATTTTAAAGGGCAGTCTAATATAACGGAATAAACTCGGGTTGGTATAACTTTTTCGTCTTCTAGAATTGTTTGTTTCAATTATCTAAACAAGCAACCATTCATTTTTTATGAAATAGATAATATCGTCACCATTTAATGTTTTATTTCATCTAGTGTTTACAAACTATAGGAAACACCAAGGGTCAAATCAAACTCACCTGCTGGAGCTTCGAGCTGCTTAATTCGAACCCATTAAGCCGCCTTTTACTATCAAGAAGGGTTACACGGCCGCTGCAAATCTAATACCTTAACCCGTAAAAGCAAAGCCTCAGCCACAAGAGGCAGTTTGCCAATGACACCTCACATTCCCAATTATCTGTTATTGTAAGTTAGACACCAAGCAGGGCTTATCCTAAACGGTTTTATACTCAGTTTAAACTTTTCGATTGACATATTTGGAACTTTTGTCCATTTCATGGAAACATTGAAGTGCGAAATGGCCTTTTGCAGCTCACAATAAGGAAGTAAAGTTATTCTTAGAAGATATGTGGAATGTCAATTGCACGATTTTAGCTAATAACAGGAAGTCAATTTATTCTTCACTATAACAGTAAAATTATTAATAATCATAGGGAACAAAATTTGCATCTAACAAGTTTTACAACAATTATTCAGACATAATGATCCCCTCTTACTTGAAAGAAACACCGTATTATTATAAGGCCTTATGTGTTTAACACTTAGAATTATACGTCTGTGACGGAAAGGCAGCGAAAATATTAAAAACAAAATAATATTTATTTTTAACGACACATCCACAGTCGAGTTTTCCTATGAACACTACCTTAACAGACTGATAAACTAGGTCACCAAGTGAACAAAATATATTAAGGCAGGATTGTATAGAAATTGTTTCATTAATATAACCTTAAGATCTGAACCAAATCTTCCTTGCTTATACATTGAATTTACAGATTTTTTTTTATAAACGTGTGTTCACATTTAAAAATCTGATTATTTTGAGAAAACGTATAGAAAAAATAATAAAATTTACAGATATTTAACGTTAATCTACCTATTTAACAAGAAGTCATAGGGAGGGAATTAGCATCTTTGGTATATTATTCTATTTTTGATTAAACTCGTTATCTGGTATTACAATTTCAATATATCCGTGAAGGAAAACAAACCTATGCGTCTAAGAATTGCTTAAACTGGTATTTGAACCGATACTTTCAGACTGTTAAAATCTTTTGTAATATAGACGTTCAATAACATTTACCATCTCGTTATAATAATTGTCTTGATATAAGTTAAAGTTTTGTAACAGTTATATACGACGACAACAAATACAAAAACAATAAAAATGGTTAAAAATAATTTTATTTAAAACATAGTTTTAATTACTTGATATTAATCTTACTATAGAAGTGGTAAGATTTAATCATAATTTTGAAATAATAACACACAAAAATTTGTTTATCAAAATAGCAGGTATCTTGATGAATCGGAAAAAGGGTAGTAGGTTCAGAAAAAAAAACAGCTCCATCTATCCATGGTGCGTCGTTTAATTATTTTCAATGATTAATTTTTTGATACAAAGCTGAACATCACTGCAAAAACAAGGAACGTTTACAATCGGATTAGAAAATATAAACATTTTACTAGGATGTAAAGCCATCGTACTTTCGCTTTCTTTTTCGCAATAAAACGTTTAGCTTTATACATAAGTATGAGCATTAATGTTTATGTACGCTTTATAAATTGAAGGTGCTGATAGGCGTATATGTGATAGATGTGAATAAGTCTAGACTATCCGAAACAACAAAATGCCTTTGTAGACCTTGGGATATGTATTGGATGCTTAACCATTATATATAAGACACGATGCCAAGGCAAACAAAGCACGGTGTCACCTTTTTGTCACTATCTGAAATGCACGAAAATGTAAACATATAATTACAAGTTGTTTTGAAGACAATTATTTCTGACACGAAACTAAATATTGTGCACAGACTTGAGACGTTTGTGCGTTCAACGATAATAAATTGCATTTCAATAAGACTAAAATTTAACATTTTATGAAATATTTATTCAGATATATTGCTGGTACACTAGATTATCTTCTTTGGTGAATTCGAATTCTTTATTATTGTGTTAAAGAATTCATCAACATTTAATTATTTTGTTAAGAATTAAAAAAACATTTGCGACGCATAGCATAACCCAACATACCAGTTTTTCAAGCAAAAATAAAACAAAATGCTATATATTTAGTGGTGTGAGAAACGTGAGAGTTTCAGAAAGAGTTCAGATCGAGATCACAATAAAGACTACCTCAAGTTTTCAAATATTAATTAATTAAAAATGTGTTTGTGTGTGTGTGTTGACACCTACAACCATCATAATGTTCATGTGCCTTGTTATCATCTTGAATAAAGGCCTGGATTTACCATACCTATATGTATGTGTTCGTTTTCCTTCTCCACAAAACAAGATTGTTCAATTATAGATAAGTTATGTTTATTTGAAGGAACTGAAAGACTTATTATTTTATGACAACAATGCAACAGCTCTATTGCCATACTAAAGCATATTTAAGATGAAGATGCTTTGTACAAGTTGTTTTAATCATTTTATTTATTTATTTTGTTTTCTACCGAATTATGAAGAAGGACTAATATTGGAAGGTGAAAATGTATCACGGTAGAGACAACGATAAAAGAAAATTAACTAAAATCCTTTGAAGAGTTATGCGATCTTTTCTTTTATTTATGAAAACCTTTGAGTACGCAATGTAAGTGCAAACTAATGTAATAACTTGTTTATGTCGATGGAAGCAAGGTCATGTAGGCAATCAATCTGTTTTATTGCAATGCTCTGTAATTATCTGTAAAGCAATATCCTGTTTGTTCGTCAGAACCCTATTGTTTATTGACCGGAAGCAAGAATAGCATGCTATCGCGTTTTCTGCTTACAGATATTACTGAAATTGAATTAAAAATGTTCCCGGACATGTATGCCATCATTTGCAAATTTATTTTTAGGTCAAATGGATGTTTTGATTAATTAAATTTCCTTAAAATTTGTTTTGCATAAAAAGCCGTGCACGATTGTTGCACATTTTTGATATTCATGAGAGTGTCATGTAAATTACTTGTTGTTATGACGGACACGGTAGTTTTATTGAAGCATAACTGTCATTTGTATATTGAAAGCATGATGAATAAAGTTCCAATTTACGAATAGAATAACGAAAAGCAAAACTATCGAATAAGATGATAACAATGCAAAAATGCTCTTCTTTCTTCCACACAATGTCATCTGCAGAAGCCTGTGGACAACAAAAAGACTTTTGTAAAGTCGTTAAGCGTGGATTTGTGTCAAGAATCGTAATCATGGTTTATGTTAATTTTAAAACCGCTGAAAAAGTAACCAATGTACGAGCATAAAGATATGACATTTTTAACAGTATCGTTTTTCTGGCTTTATATTAAATAAACCCAAGAAAATATGAGCCAATCAACGAGCATGCTCTATTTTTATCACCGACAATCAAACGGTACATGGAGTGTGGGTCACTTTTACCTGCGCTCTAATTAACGCGCTGTGCATGTATGGGTTTTTGATTTAACTCTGACACATTTTCAATTGAGGGTCTTCAAACAATGATACAATTGAACATTAATCATTATCCAATATCTGTTTTATTAGATATTTTAACCTTTATCCAAAAGAATCGGCATGTATGATAAGAAAATATTTTTTGACATAAACAATGTTGTTTTTTTACAATATTGCATAATTATTAACTTTTGTTACTTGTTCACACAATGAGGACACGTCTGAAGTGATGAACAATATACCACAACCTTGTAAGAGACAGAAAAAAGAACATAACCGCAAATATACAGTTACATAATTTGATTTATAATCCATGATCTCACCAAAACTCCCCGTTTTAGTATGGTCATCAATCATAAATGACAGTAAAGCTTTCAAAACAGTGGACGTATGTTGTCTAGCGGATTGTGAATGTGCTTAGGAGCTACATTTGTTGACACTTACACTCTAAAAAGATTAATAGATTGTGTCGATAGCCAATACATTGTACCAATCTATGATTACTTGTCTTAATTGTAACTCATTTGCTTTCACGATGGTGTCTGTTTTCACAAAATTTAAGAAAACGTATTTATGTCTTATGTTTTGAAACAAAATATCATAAGATAACGAAACGCACTACGATACCTTAAGTTTTCTTTAAACAGTTTTAAAATATGTAAAAAAAACATGCCTTACATAGTAATATAATGAATATAACACGATTTACTTAATCTTTAAATGGTCATATTGTTTCTATGTTTATATAAGTAAACAATATATTTAGAGGCCCTTACATCGAACTTGTGGCAGGAAAGAAATTAAGATATGAGTGTAATAAAACATACTATTTATTATGCATGCTCTATATCAGACCTCAAGATTATAACAAAACGTGGTATATTATATCACGCTTTAAAGTAAATGCACCATGATTGTTAGTATTAGTATTGTTCTTTGAACTTTGTTATGAGCACCGATATAATAAGTGAAACGAAGCTACCTTATAGAAAAAAAACAATCATGATCGATTAGTTAATAATATGTGGCACATATGTACTGAAATGCTGGCAAACAAATAATCATTTTAACAAGTATTTTGATCCGTGAATAATTATATCAATTTGTCATCATTTCTGTCGAACACTACTTTTTATCTTTTAAGTAAAACAAAAGAACGAATGGAGAATATAATACTCATCATATAATTATGTTCTAACATATATTGTATCATAGTTTGGAGACCTTTCTGTTGAAAATGTGTCAGGGTTAAATCGTATACATATACATGCACAGTGCGTTAACTGGAGTGCGGGTATTAGTTACCCGCACTCCAGAGCATGCCCATTGATTGGCTCATTTTTGCTGGGGTTTACATATTGTGACGGCAGAGAAAGAGAAAGCGACAGAAATGTCATATTCAGATGTTCGTTCATTGGTTCATTTTTGCCGGGGTTTCATATTGTGACAACAGGGAACGTGCTTTTATGTTTGACTATGATACAAAAGAGAAAGAACACGAAAACACTCGACAATCTGATTAATACTCGGGGGCTACGCCCCCTCGTACAAATCAGATAGCCTCGTGTTTCGGTGCTCTTTCTATTACTTATTTTAACTGGAATAACTCATGCGATTATCAGTTTTGATACTCATTATCTTTAAGTAACAAATTTACATAATGAGATGGAAGTTTTACAGTTCTCATCGTGGTCAATACAAGTCATTTGGTTTTACTTTCGATACATAAACATGTTGAATGATGCTTGTTAAATGTGAGCTTTGTATGTTTTATTCAAGGAATAAAGAAGTTCTTTGAAAACGGTAACATGTTATATGCATTTTAGTATATCGTATAACGTAGAAACATAAATATTTTAATAATAATAATAATAAAAAAATACTACTACTAAACACTACAACTGCTGCTGCTGCTGCTGCTGCTGCTGCTACTGCTACTGCTACTGCTACTGCTACTAACTACTACTAACTACTACTACTAACTACTACTAACTACTACTACTAACTACTACTACTACTACTACTACTACTACTACTACTACTACTACTACTACTACTACTACTACTACTACTACTACTACTACTACTAACTACTACTACTACTACTACTACTAACTACTACTACTAACTACTACTACTTACTACTACTTACTACTACTACTACTTACTACTACTACTACTTACTACTACTAACTACTACTACTTACTACTACTTACTACTACTACTTACTTCTACTTACTACTACTACTTACTACTACTTACTACTACTACTTACTACTACTTACTACTACTACTTACTACTACTTACTACTACTACTACTAATAATAATTATAATAATAATAATATATAATAATAACAACTAACAAGCGTGGAAAACAAATAAATCAAATTTAAAACACTTTTCATTGAAATCATTTTGCCAAATGTTATAACCCATTTGTGTCAGTCATGATGACCCTGAATGTTGAAAAAATGATTAAACAATAGCATAGCATGTGACTTTTTCAAATGCAACGAATAACATTGAACAAACGTTATACGTTTATCTTCTAAAAAAATATAGTGAATTTGGAGAGGCACGTGAAATAAGTTCTTTATGAGTGATGAGGTTTTATTTGAAAAATGTTCTGAGAAAGCATCTTTGACTTGAAGTTCATAAAATCTAACTTCTTTGTATTTCCGTTTCAGTGATCAATTTATCTTTGCTGAGACAATTGTTTGAACGTTTCCTAGAATGCAATATCGTACATACATTGAAGTGTTTGGTAAACATAATCATGTTGTTTATTGACCTTATTAGAAAGGAATTGAAGCAGGGTTACACTGTTTCCTCGTGGAATTATTGCAATTATATTAGACGAATTTTGGGAAAATATGCGATAACTGCAGGTATAATCATGTTTATGACAAATGACCGTTTGAGTATATATTATAAGTTGAACATGTTTTAAGACCGGTTATACTTTAATAATAAGGTATTCATTGCAAACACTTTCGGGAAACACAAAAAGATCAGGATCTGTTTTTTTAATTATAATATACAATAAATCGGAATCAATATTTTGCTTTAAAAGTTTTCAAATGACTTTGTTAGATAGGGATGACCCTTGAGAATGCGATCTAGGTTATTAAATAAAAACAAATGTTTATCACTGAATAATGTTATCTTTTTATAGTTGAACTAGCTGTGACATTTGGCATTTTAAAGCAATAGTAACGTAGTGTTAAAACAGTCAGACCATACATCAATACAGTATCGTGTTTCTAACCACTGAGCTGTTGATACGATTATTTGACCAGTCATTGATATTTGCTGAATAACAATTTGTGATTGTTTTAGATCTGGGACGGCATGTATGGTATTTATAAGTGTTTATAATCCAATCCACGCATTCAATTCCATTGTTATAGGATATCTTGAAATATTTAGAGCATTTCATTCTTGTCAAAAATCGCGTTAATCCTGTAAAAATATATGTCACAAAATCTCTATCAAGTTGGCATTTTCTTTAATGTAAATGCGGGCTTAATGATAGTGTACAATGAAACGTGCATGTTTAGTGAAATATTCTAAACGAAAGACGATGACGGAAATGTAAAAACGAAAACGAATTTTGGGCATGAACAAGAGATGCATGCACAACAATGTTATGCATTTTGTTGTTTATCAATTATGATTACGCTTGTTCTAAGGAAAGGGTCAAATTCAATTTATCCATTTTGTGGCTATAACGTTTTGACTACGTGCAGGTTTTAATCATTTCATTAACAGTTTTAAAATACATGTGATTTTTTCATTTAATTCGATATCGGTTGTGGTCACCTCTGATTCTAAGAAGTGCGTCAACGCGTCGACCCATAGAATTGACGAAACGTTGAACAAGAAAATTTGGAAGACTGTTCAATTCCGCTATCAATACAGTTGGAGGATATTCTGCGGGGCGTGATGTCGTCGGACATTTCTGCCAAGCAGTTATGCTCTATCGTATTCATAAACATTGCTGGCCATTGAATGGTATTGATGTTGGCTGCAGCTAAGCGAGCTCGAGTTATCCTCGCCGTTTTAGGACGGGCGTTGTTTTGTTGAAACATAACGGGACTGTTTCTTTGCATAAACGGAATAACCGAGGCATTCAAGACTTCGTTGATGTATATCTGTGCGTTTAAGGTCTCTTAACCTAATACGGCCGGACGATGGCGTAGAGTGAGAATACCGCCTGTATATGGGCGTCGCGCTCTAATCGGACGTTGTTGTGCGCGCAACAGATTGCGAATGGTTTGTGCAGCTTCGTTAAACGCGGGTGCGGTCAAGGTTGCCGGTCTGAACCTGTCACGTAAGTGAGTTAAAACAAACGATCGTCCCATTGGGTACTTGCCCTCCGCCTACATAGTCTTGGCAATCGTGCACATCACCTATAAGTCTTTAGCGTGTTACAAGTTTATGAACTGTGTTGCCACTGCAGTTAAACGTTCTATTCACGTCAACAACAGATGCCCCACCCATCAGCATTCCTATTGCTTGATTTCTCTCTGCTTCTGATAAACGTGGCATTGTGAAAGCTATCAACTTTAGGTGTGAATAACACTAATTGTTACTGAACACATGTATAGTGCCTTACATCATTGTCTATCTGTCATCGTTCAGCATGCACGGGGTTCAGGTGCAAAAACTAATTTTACGCTTACATGCATTCTGCTGACAATACGCGGTCAAAACAAAAAATTGTATAATGTATCTATTTTACATGAATACTCACTGCACATGTTTTGATTTAAATCACAAATTAGAAAATATTTAAAAGAAATTTGTTGAGTAATTAACTTTATTTTCCTTGAACTATTACGGCTGTTTCCATGATTATGAATCGCATATTTTAATTGGTAAAACTTGGTATAACTTGTTACACTTCAAAGTGAAAAATCCAGTTTGCTTCTTAAGACTTATTTGTACTTTGTACGCGCTGTTTTTTTTTGAAAATATAACAAGTACACCTTCCACATAAAATAGCTCGGTTTCCTTGAACGGCGCCGTCTCGTGTTGATCTTTACTTTCAAATCCTTCACTTTAGAACAGATGAATTACTATGGTTTTATTCGAGTTCAACAGTAGTGTACTAAATTAATTTATTCTGACAAAATTCCAAAGTCATTCTATTTCAAAACATCAAAATACGAGCAGGACGACTTTTTTGGCGCCATTATTGTTAACCAATATTTATTTGTCTCTTAGGGGGAAATGTCTAACAGTGCGCGTATTTTTAGTTCTTTGATTGGTTTTATTACATAATGTCCTCAAAATTACCAGTTTCCTTTGCAACCTACATTGCCATTCATTAAAATGATATATATGATGATTTGATGGTGCAAATAATTTGGGTTATCCAATATGGGGCATGAAAACAGATATATGAGCTTTCTGTGCTATAATTATCGTCTAAATATGAGAAAAATCGATTATTGTTAGTTCATAAAGCTTATATCATGTCAAAATCAATTTTATTGTGTGTTATTTAAAATCTCAAATAACTATTGCATGATACAGTGAATTGTTCTTATAGCTAGCATGTCGGTTTTACTTTGGTAACTCGGAAGCCCTTCTGTTGCTCCATTAGTCCGAAAACAACAACAACAACATAAAAAAATTCTGATATTATTCCATCAAAGAACAGTTACTAAGGATTGAGTATATGCATGAATTCATAGTTTAACAAAAAAAACTATGCTTTGCAAACAAGTCAGGTTCTAATTTGTATTTGTGAAATACTTTAATCGAAAAGTTGGTTATTCTACCTTTCTATCCATCAATTTCCACGAAATCATAAATGTGCGGATTAATTTGAATGAAAATTTTTATTCACATAAATCCTAATATATGAATATATTCATGTATATTCACACCTATTAAATAATCTTATTTCGATGGATTTCGTCTTTGAACTTGTTGATAAAATATAACACGCTATAGTAAACAATTACCAAAAAGGTTAATTTTATATGTTGACGATATAAAACATTTTGAAAGCAATTTCGTGGCAGTTTATGATAAACTTAGCGAAACATTTTGGACATCTTGTGCATACAATATACACATTTAAGAAACAGGTAATTAAAGGCTTCCTGAAATATTTTGGCAAGCAATAAGTCAAATTTGCTGCAGTTCATAACAAACAAAAACATTACGTTTGCCGAACTTTTGCATTCAAAATAAATTAACAGACAAATCAAGGAAGTTGTTTAAATGTATTTCATAGTTTTTTAGTATGGCCTTATTTGATTAAGAAACTTGTCCTGGTGTCAATATGAGTTCCGAAATGCATCATGCACTAAATTCAAAAGTGCATCAGTCGTTCTCATTAATATAATACAAATAACAAAATTTGAAAAAATAAAACTGTAACAATTTACCAAATATTCGAAATTGGTTGTGAGTAGTCATATTTTTTCCTAATATTTAAAGCAATTGCTAATTAAGTGAGCTAGATATGTGTTTTTCTTTTATTTTTTAACTAGCCAATGAAGATTAAAAGTTTAAGATCAATCTTCAATAAAAATAAGTATTTCATGCAAAGTTTATAAAATGCTTAGAATTACAAATTATAGACTCGCTGTCTTTGTTCTAGAAATTTTATGATAAAACATTTTTACGCTCTACTAGATATCAGATTGGTTCCCTCTTACAATATCATTGGACTAAAGCATGACATTTAATTAAAGAAGAAAAAATGTGACACTTTGCCTTTAAGATATCCACTTATATTAAGCTTCATACAGTATATGTTGACATCCAAGCTCTATGGAGATACATAGCTTATGTTTAATTCCACGTTGTTGACTTAAGCCATCAAGTAAGTAAGTCTTGTTTCTAGATGACCTAAAATATATTTCTTCATATGACAAAGAGAGCTGAATATACACAAAACACTTAAAGGGAATGTCTGTTTTCTAAAAAGATACAGACAGACAGTTTGATTGTTACTGTGAACAGTAATTGACAATTCCAATATACGCGATGATAAGGTTGTCTTAGGCCGGAGTATTGTGATATAATGTAAAAGTAATTTCGTAGTGTGAGACTAAGTTAGCCAATTTTTAAAAAAAATCCTCATACATACTGTTGAGTTTCAAACGATACTCGGTGATATTCATTTGATGTATAAGTTATCTCTGTTCAAGTTTGTTATTGTCAAAACAAATTATTGATAAATATCTGGAAACATGCCACTTGGGACAGTTTGTCAGCAATATCAAGTTATATGGCTTGCTAAGTACAGAACATACAATTGATGCAGTTCCTTATGTCTAATATCGTCACATTGTTTTATATTAAAAAGATCATTTACACATTGACACATTTTATACTGTTGATCGTTATTGGCAAATACACTTGTATTTTTTCTGTTTGTATTCTGTTGTTGTTCTTGTGTTTTTTGTCTGCAGTCATACTGACACTGTTATTGTCACACGGTATCTTTCAAGTTTTCAAGTTCCACGCCATGCGTTATTGCAGGAACAAGCGTGCACGTTAATAAAATCACCGAAGGTCTGTCACAAAATATTGAGAAGTCTAATCTTCCATGGCTTTTGTTTAATAATAATGCAATTATTAAATGATTTAAGCTTTATTCAATGTTATTTAAAACGGCATTTTATACTTCGTTTCGGACCAATTTGCAAAAAGAAAAACCCAAACATATTCTATAGATATGTTTTACTGTAAAAGGGGCATTACTAGTCTAATATTCAGTTAAAAGAAATAAATGTTGTACGAAACGAAGGTTATAAAAATTTTACAATTATCGATATGAATTTGTCAAATTGTACGCTGATAACGTTATTGTCGTTCATCAAATATCTGAAATGGGCGACACAATGACACTATTTAGCTAATTCTCAAACTCATTCATTTTGTTATTTCGTTTGATAAAAGAAAAAGGATGGTAAGGCGCAATGCTTTTGTTTTAATGTCACATCTAAAACAGACAGGCATATAAATACATAAATAGGTGAAACATACCGGTAATGTACTACAATCATAAAAGACGATAGTGTTCTATTTAAAATATGTTATAAACCGGCGTAAAAATTATTTTGAGAATTTATTGACATAAACAACATTCACAGAGAATTACATAACATCACAAATACTTTTTTGTGACGTATCTTCGTGACAGTTTACTTCACCTATAACAGTGATTCAATCTCAGCACCTGATTGAACCCAGAAATAAAACAATTTAGGGAATATTTCAAGTATATTATTTACAAAACTATATGGAGAGATAACGTTGTAAAAGTTGTGTTCATATTCTATGCAAAATCCAAAAAACTTTGATGTTTTAGTAAAAAAAATGTGCCTCTGGTAAACTATTGAGTTTTTTGTCTTTTTTTGAAATTTTCGTGTTTTATCTTATTATTATTATTGGGGGTGGGGAGGGGTACTTTTTTCTTGTTTTTTTTTTACTTTTTTGCATTTGTTTAATACTTTCTTCTAATTGAAACCATTTAACATGGCAAAGGTACATTATCCAAAGTTGTTGTTAAAGTGAATTAATGTACCTTTTTATATTTTAAATTTATAAGAGAACTGATTTTTTTCTAATATTGTAAAGACAGTATTTCTTAATAAGATTCAAATTCCCCTGAATGAAAACTGCAAATTTAACAAACAGGAAATGCTAAGTGACGCATAAATTTAGACATGTAAGACGGTAAGCAGGTAATATTAAACGCAATACGTTTACATCGAATGTAAATGATTCCTTTGCAACCAAATTCAATATCATAAAACAATATTCAGCTTTGGGGAAAAGACGGTAATCTTCCAAAAATGTCTATATAACTCAGCAGAAGAAGTCAATTTCAGTAATAAGTTTTATTGGCTTTATCACAAGAAGTTTTTTCTTGTCATATAACCATTATTCATGATGATATATGGGCACGAGAACAGCGGGAGCATAACAAAGAAAAATATTAATTTGACATCAAGCAGTTCATAGCAAAAGGAGAAGCGTTGTACGTCTTTTCTCTTTCACAATGTTAACCATGTTATCAAAGTATTGTACATACATGTTTATCAATATTATGATTATTTTTTCCTTCTATTGTAAAGCTTATTATAGTATCTTATACACTTGTACTATAGTTATTGCAATCAATTTGAAAGTGTGCTGTGTTTATGCTTGTTTAAGACCGGGAGAAGTAAAAGTACATTTACTAGTACCAAACTTGTTCAATTAATATCTAAATTAGGTTGACTCATGTAGTATTTTTCAAACTAAACAGACACAAATGCAAAAAACCTTTTCATCATACTTCACGATGTAGTGTATTGTAAAACATTGATTTCAATGGACAGTTGACAAGCATGCACGTTGGTTATTTCCCGTTGAATTAAAACAACACATATCTCAACGCTGTACATCTACATATAAGTCTATTGAACAAACTTTTATCAAATTAAGTAAGAATATATCATGCGATTTTCTAGAGCCTGGTTAACAATTTATCCATTTTCTTTTTGCCCTCTTTAAACCGAAGAATTGAAGTCAACGTGTATCCTGGCGTTTATCCCCGGGTTCAACTGTCGTATATGTGCAGCAATTGAGATTGTTTTGACCCCTGGTGTTGCTTATCATTTGTTACACCCGAGGTAAGCCAAAACAATATTTCCTGTTTCAGTAACCTATGATCTTAATTGTGTTGGTGTAGTCTAAAATCAAACAAAACAAACACATATGTTTTTAATGTGCGTTTCTCTTTGCGAAATCATTTTGTTACATTCATATATCATCATCGTATAATTACAGTTTCAATTAACAATGCAGATAATAATTATACAGACTGATAAAGTACCAGAGGAATAAATAAATCCGTTAGTCAATAGCTAAAAATAAATAAATGAATAAATAATATAAACAAATATGAAGAAAATGTAATGAAAAACATTGAACTTTCTAAAAATATAAAAATTGAAATACATGATCAGTTGTTTTCAAGCACTGTAAAGCGTTAACAATATTTAAATAGCAATGTATTTTTATAGACTCGCTTGTTATATTTACTGCAAACACAATTATTGTTTGCAAAAACATAAAACGACTTAATCAGTTTTAGTAAACACATTATATCACATACTAATTTATGTATTGATTTATGCTATACTTTTACTTGCTTTCTTCTTGATTTAAAAAAGTTATATTTTCATGACGTAATATCATATTTGGAATTGTTTGACAAGTGTTTTTTTTATTTTTCTTTTATTTCCGTTACACCTAAAAATAGAATAATCATTCTTGATCCGTTTGTAATATAAGTACTAAAAAGCGCGATAACAAAGAAAATTTAAAGCTAAATCCTCCTACGATCAGACGTTTTTTTAATATGGTATTTTAATTTTATAGATATAATTACAATTGTCATGAGGCAATTCTAAAATTGGAAATGAATTACTAGGATGTGAATTATTATACAAACAGTATTGTCTCTCATGGCTGATTTATTTTGGATTAGATGACGGTCACTGGAATTGTTGAATATTAACCCAGTAAAGCCGGTTAGGTAGATTCACCGCCAATATATAAACAAAATGAGTTATAATCAACTTTCAAATAAAACGAAGTGTAAGGATGCATTATTTTTTAAACTAAGGAGATAATACAATTTTCTTTGTCACGTTGTGTTTATGTTTTCTAAATGGAATACAGATGGCACATATTCTCGTGTTTTTTTCTGATTTCAGTTTAAAAGATCTCAATCGAGGTCAGACATAAAATTTGAATTTCTTTTATAAATTAGCTTTGACACTTGAAACAGAAATCTGGTCAAGGATAATTAAGAAAAAAATTCAGAAAATTCAGATAATCGAATGATAATGCTATTATTGCGCAAATTGAGTTTCCAATTTTGGGCAAATTTATGGGAAGGATATGTTGGGCCACTGGAGTCCTTTTAAAACTAATAAACACACAGATTCAAACCTGAAGAGATCTACAGGCCAGTACATAAAATGAAATACAATTTTATTGCAAACAGATTTAATCGGTTTTGGCAAGTATGTCTTACTTTTAACTTAACTTTACACTTTTAGAAGTAACATTTAAGTTGGTGTGATTTACAAATCGTACACAAATCTTAGACATCATTTTATTTTTCTCATCTCAAAAAAAGTAGATTAATAGTTATATATTTTCAGTCGAAAATAAATCTGAATGGTTCACTAGAAAATATTCGGTAAAACGATAGAAAGATTATACCTTCCAAAAAGCGAGCGCATCTGATTTGTTTCGGAATAATATTATGATTCATATAATTATAATGGTCGCCACCAAAGGTTTAATCGAAAGCCCGACACGGTCTATTGAAATATTCTACACAACACACCTACTTTAGGTCCTCTAGCAGCAGGTGTAATTCTTCATTTATTAATTTGTTATTTTAAAGTAGCAATGATATAGATATTCTAAACTACGACAATTATTTAATTAAGAAAGAGCAAGAATGTTACAGCGCGAAGCTCGGACATGTAATATGTAAACACGGAAAATACTACTACGAGTATATATAGGAAACGAAGAACATTGGTAATCAAAAGAAATCGAGCAAAGCACCTTTTCTCTCAAACCAACAAACCCTACATCGGCTAAGAATTTTAATGAAAATAATATAAATGAAAGAAAATTGAAAGGAAAGTTATTTATAGCAGTTTTCGCTACCAGTTTTCTCTACCCTAAACTTCATTACATTTTAAGTCCTTTGCAAGAAATATGTTTATCTATATCCAGTTAAATAAACAATAATTAATGCTGAATGATGCGGAATATGAGACAATGAAAATGTGGTTATTATAATAATAGTTTTCTTGATGCGACCTCGGTTTCTTCAGGTAAAACTCCAGGGAAAATGATGACATGATAAATTTGTGATATAATAATTGATCATTAAAGGCCAGCAAAATTAATTGAAAATCGAATGTCTTATCAGTATGCCTTTAAGGCCACTTGAATCAATTATTGGATATGTTTGCTTTTGTTAATTCAGCTGTCGGTGATATCTATGATTTATTTAAATGTATAATATTCCTTTCTTTAAGAGCATGATATTTGAGAGTAATATTAAAAATAAGATTTCAATTAAAAGTCTATTAATTGGACTTAAGATATTTCCACTTTCAAAATTTCTTAAGAAAAGCTATATACCTTTTGTCAGTTTTATAAATATTAAAAGAAATTTTCAACGCTATTTGCCAAAAATAAATATAAAAGACAAGGTTCCATCACTATGCATTTATGAAAACAAGTGAAACACTTAAACAGTCACAAATAGTATTCAACCACAGCTAACAGTATTTTCGAATTCAACATTCAAATCCTCCTTTTTAGGAAATATGCATGTCAATATTTTAAAGACGTGTGTCAGTCACATATCATCAGATATGACGCCGCAAATAAATAAATGACACCTGTATTGTCTCCGTGGAATTCAGTTTTCAATGTTTTTTCTCAGTGAGAATGTGAAATATGTGAATTTCATAATTCTATTTTCTGCATTTTTACAGTTTTCAATATTGCACACTCAGATTATCTCTGGATGATGATTTATCCATCCATTTCAGGCTAAATATGACCATCTGATCTAGAATCATATATATCTTACAATGTAAAACAAGTGACTACACATTTCCTGAATAAAGGTTATAAATAATTTAATTAAAATAAAAGCCTTGTAACAAGTTTGATCAAGTTGATGGACAGATACATTGGTACAGTGCGACCAGTAATTGATATTTTCAATACACATTGGTAGAAAAGTTGTCATGTGAACGGATTAGCTGACAATACAAAAATCTTAAGTTTTTTATTCTTACATGTCAAATAGCCTTTACATTAGTAAAGATAGTTAATACTTGTCCTTGATAGCAATTGACAGTTGGCAATTTAAGGTTTAAATAAATGAGCTACATAAACGTGACTGTATTAATTTGTAAGGGCGATGTCACTGAAAATTAATCAGGTATTACTTACTATATATATAGATAAATGTCTACTTAATTCGAATATTTGCTAGCATAAGCGGTCGTATCCCCCTTTGCTGTTCTGAGATAGAAAGATTTACTTAATAATATCTACATGCACATTTATTTCAGTACTATGCAATAACATGGTAACATTATATCTAATACATGATAAAACAATAAAACAGTAAATTATATATGAGAAATGAAAAACCGTTTATAAAATCATACTAAGGATTACATAAAATGATAAACTGATAAAATTATCATATCTATTGTCACAGTGGTTCATAGTAGAATCAAACATTTTAGTCGTTAAATAATGTTAGCTACTAGCAAAATTAACGCTGCGTACAATTCATTATACGACTACAACACCAGTAGAGCTATTCAAAAAGTGTCGTCTTATGTCTGTAAGTAAGTAAGTTCTATACCTTCCACGTGGATTTAATGCTGCCAATGATGCATTCTAACTGAAATATTTAAAGTATGTTAAAAAACAAGTTCATTAATCGTTCATTTTTTTCTTGTGTTGAAATAACTCCATTTTATGTTCAGAAGTCTACCGACATGGCAGTTTGAGAACATTTATATTGACGTTTTTGTTGTTGTACCATCCTAGATATCTTTATCAGATACATAAAAAGCAAACTATTTTTTCTGAAATAATAATGTTCAGGCTAATAAACTTCTAAGATATGTTCCAATCTGGGATTGAGGCTGTGTGTCATAAACAATTTGTACTTAGTCTTATACATTGTATATTTTCAGCTTTGTTTTTGAAGGACAATGTAGGCGTGTTTATTTTTTTCAATGATTTCTTTAAAAAAAATATTGCTTTCTCTAAAACGAGATGTAAAGTTCGACTTTATGAATATTAATATTAAACAATATGACTTTCATGTTATATTTGAATAATAAATCTCATTATAATAAATAACATGACAGTACTTAAAAAAGTACTCAGTTTGTGAATTATGTGACCAAAATAAATAGTTTTGTAACAATTAAATAATTGTTAAATATAGAACCAGAAATTCATTGGTTTCAATCAGACACCCAAGTTAACTGAGAAAAGGAATAAATAGAAATACCATACTTTGTAAATTGATCATATACTGTGAACATTGATTAAAATAATAAAAAAATGTTTGTATATATAAAACAAATTTAAATCAATGAATAGATAAAATAAATGAATAAAAAAATAGTTACTCATTGCAATTAGTAAATATGAAGAGGAAAAGTTCGATCAGGCTTCTCAATTCAAGAGAATCACAAATGTGTCGGTTTGTTAGCGGTATCAACCTCGTAAACTCTGTTGGTAGAAACTGATTTTATAAATGCGACCAGTATTTATCCAGATATTGGTCTGCAATAATAACTAAACAGTCAGATTACCCTACAGTGATGGACATGTTTTTATCCGTTAAAACCATTTAAGTTAAGATATTTAGCGTGATATAATTCGTTTTACTTTTTATTTTAGCTTCTTAATTAGAAAACAGAATCACCAAGTTCGTGTTTAAATGTTGAATACCTCCTGAGCCGGTGCTTGGGTGCCTTGATAGTAGCCTGTACTTGTTTTATCTGTGAAATGACTCGAGCTACAACACTTTCAAATTTGTCGGTTTTTAGCGATTTTAGGGACTCTGTAATTGTGTGTATGTTATGTTCCTATAATGTAGGACAGTATTGTATGTTTTATCTGTTAGTCCAGCGCTGTTGTCTTTTGACCTTTGTGTTCGTCTATGTGTTTTCTAGTATGTCGTTTTTTATAATTCTTATGCTTATTTTTAACAGACTCTCAGATATGAACTATTCAGATTATATATCTATTAATAACACAGTACTTATAAAAATTGACTTTCAATTATCATCTTATATTAGTAAATACTTGTAAACATTTAACGGTACTATAATGTTTATCTAGCACAGAATTTCGTCACGTTCAATAAGTTGTGCTGACTTTAAAATTCAATTTAGCATTTTTTGTGTTTAAAATCATAAAATAATAAACAAATAAATGCTCCGTCACAAAAGTGGCAAACAAAGTAAAAAGGTATTAACAAAGTGAATTCCAAATCAAATCAGGAAAATCGTATAGAAAAGAAGCACATAATAAGGTTCTATCACGCGCGTTATAGATCTCTTAGAGAAAATTATGTCAACCCTGTTGTTGAAAATTGTAGTAAACGAAGACAAATACTCAGATATATTGAGGGTTTAAAGACATTCAACTCTCTAGATATTGAACCTTCTAACAACAAGACCAGTAATTTCAAAATAAACTCCTGTTTGTAAATATGTTTATTAAATAAGTTTTGCCTTTTTGTCTTTTTGTTTGTCTTGTGTATTTGTTTAGTTGCTGATATTTAGATTCAAGACTATGTGAAAAAAGCATACTTTAAGTTAATTATTTCCAATTTGCTGTACTTTACCATGAGTACAGAAAAATGACAATTTAATACGATGAACCTTACCTTTTCCTTATTGTAAGAAAGAAACTTTGCTTTGCTGTTCCCAAATTACAACAAAATGTTATGATCGCGCTATTTTCTAATTTCGGCGTTTCCGTCATTTTCCCGTTACAAACAATATCGTCGTCTGGCGTTTCTAGCGATTCCAACAAAGTAAACGGAAATTACGTTCATCACTTTAAAGAATCACTTAAATGACATCATAGAAGAAACATGCGATGTTTAGTGGGTTTGTTACGTTTATTAGTATTTTTTTAGCAAAAAAAATAAACGATGACTAACTGCTCTTTTCTACCGTGCGCCGGGTGCCGTGTATGTGCTTATTAAAAGCAGAATAAAATCATTATTTATTGACGCAGTTAACTGTACCTTTCAAAAAATGTTGATAATATTCTACAATGTATGCTGATACAATTTCAATACAATACATGTTGACGTTCAAAAGATATTTAAAAAGTCCATGAATTTTTGGATAACCCCTCGTACGTAGGCACAATAATTCTAATAAATACAATAAAAATGGATGCCACATTAAGCGAATTTTAAGGTTACTAATACAACAACACACAAAGGAACACAAAAAATCATACATTGCATTCGTAGTTTTATTACGAGTCTAGAAAGATACAAAAATTGAAGCCATATCAATGTAATCAAAACATCTATTTAAGATTTGGACTTTTAAAGTTTGTAAACAGAAGAAAAACATAAATTTGATATTATACTCGTGATCTCCAATGTTTTAATATCGTCAACAATATATGAGATCAGACCATATAGGTCTAGATTTAATTGCGATAAACGTTTTCAAAATACTTTCTGATAGCTCTGTCATAAATGTCTACAATAATTAAAAACAGTGCGGCACGATTCACCAATCTGTTTAAAAATTTGTTCAATAAAAGTAAAATTGGACTGAAATATCAATCATATTCAAGCTTAATAGTTTCATTAAAATGTATTTGATTGTTGTTTTTGTTGTTCCTTTTTTTCAGGATATTCAAAACTTTTTAACAAGACTGACTGTTTGAAGATCTTAGCGTTTATTGATTAACAAAGGTGTACCAAGAGTCAGTTTCAACAAGCTATAAAAGTGAATCTTTGGCCTTTGACCTTTGGCCAAAAAATCAATAAGGTTCATCTATTGGTCATGAGCAACCATCACACCAAGTTTGAAGCTCCTAAGCCTAAATATATTTCAGTTATTTATCGGAAACTGTTATTACCTACAAGGTCAATGTGACCTTGACCTTTTATCCCTTGACCCAAAAAACAATAGGGGTCACCTACTGGTCAAGACCAATCACCATACCAAGTTTGAAGTTCCTAGGCCCAAGTGTTCTTTAGTTATTGACCGGAAACCGTTTATACCTACAAGGTGAATATGACATTGACCTTTGACCACTTCAATAGGGTTTATCTAATGGTTATGACCAATCACCATATCAAGTTTGAAGTTCCTAAGCCTAAGGATTTTTTTATTATTGATCGGAAACCATTTGGTCTACGGACCGACGGACCGACAAACGGACCAAAAGACAGACAAATGCAAAGCAATATACCCCCCTTCTTTGAATGGGGGGCATTATTAAACGCATGAAATTACGTGCATAATTCGCCTGATAACAACTCTGTGATTCGATTTCTCTTCTATCAAACGAGAACCGATGGTTTCTATTGTGAAATCTGTCTATCTTCAAATGCCAACAAATGAATCTTCCTTTGTCCGTTGTGGACATGATCACTGACAGATCTTCTTTCTAGATGATTGGATATAGTGAAGTTGAACAGGGAATAAATCAAGATATAAACGTAGCCATTCAATTTGATGAAAACTACTGCTATCGTCTTTTTAGTTTTTTTTTTGTTTTCATATATAATTTATGTATAATAGACAATTTGCAATTTTCATGATTATGTTAATTTAATTGAGTAATAATGTCTTTATAATTTATTATTTTGATCAATATATATGTGATAGAATACATGCCGTATATATGGACTATTGAGTGTTAAAGGCAGCCGTAAAAATATGCATTGAATTCATTTTAAGTCGTTTATAAATTAAAATTCAAGTAAACTGTAATGTTGAGGTATACGGTTAAATTTCAAATAATCGTTTTTTTAAAGAATAAGGAGATGTTTAAACATGACTCTCCAATAACTTGTATTTTTAATTGTTCTTTTAGTGAAACTGTGCATATATCACCAAAGTACAAAACATACAAAAAGGAATTGAAATGTTCAAAAGAACATATTCAATAACCAGAAATGACGTGACGTAGTTTCTTTTAATTAAATTGTCAGAGTAATCGCCACACTGGCACCAAAATAATACCAAAACAACATTATCTTCTTATTTAAAAAGAAATTTGGTTAATTGCTGTTTCGAAAATGCCAATAAGAACTGTAATTGCATTGCAAACTTAATAGACACAAAGCTTATTTTCTTGTCTTAATATAACAAAATTAATACGTTTTCCTAATTTAATTACTCAGATCCGTACAAACTGAATACTTTTAACGTTTGTTGAAAGCTATTCTTTCAAGTCGTTACTATTTCGAACACAAAATACTTAAAAGGAAGGCAATAATGTTTCTGGACTTAGGGAATGAATGAACTAATCAGCGCTCAATGTTGACAAGGACAAAACTAAATGTTTTTCTCAAATAATAATATGAAAATATAAGAATATAAATGGTATTTTATAACAAGAGAACCCTTGGGCCCTAGGTCGCTCACCTGAGGCATGAATGTATGCCTTTATAGAGAGTTTGTGAAGACAATCATTTTTAATTTCAATTGAATTTGGTAAAATGTGATTTCAGTTTTACAAAGGTTTCCCCCAAGATCTGATCGGTTGACTTATTTTCTAAACCTATGTAACTAGGTTCGAATCTTCACTAGGTCTTGTTAAGATATATACGTATTTGACACAAATCTTAAACAAACGTCCACACAGCATGGGGTTAATGCACCGCTGTCCGCTTCTAGGAGGTTGTAACATGATAACAACTGACTAGACAAGCTTTAAATTGTATGTTCCACTGTATTTATGTTGTACATTTGTGTATCATTACATACTTTGAGACACAGAAATATGAATTTAGTGAACTTTACACACAACATATATTGAAAAACAACATAAAATAGAATAAAACATTGTAAAAGTTATATAATACAAAATGTAGTTATAAAATGTGCTTATAGTAAGGTACCTAGACTGACTTAACTTATGACAATACTGGAATAATAAAATCTAGTATATGTATCAATTTTAATTGTCATCTTACAAGTATTTACGTGTGTTTCTATATTTAATCTTGATATATTTGTTCTGATACTACATAATAGAAGGGATATTCTTGCACTTTGAAAGAGCAAATGATTCAGTAAAATAATAGATACAATGACACTTATGTCTTAAATTTAATGGAAAGGTTGGAAATAATGAGCGGAACATAATATGGTTATATGCAGCACCATTAACTGAATGAATTAGTTGCACTTGTATCGAGATTAATTATAAGCAGATGACAAGAAACAATTTTGAACGTATGTTTTTAGAATAATTTGAAGCAACAAAGAAAGGCTTGTGTATAAACCTATAAGTACTTGATATGTTTAAATTCCAATCAAACAAGATTGTCGAAATGTGTCGAAAGTTATGGATTTGAGGGCAATTTTCGCATAATGGCGAGTAGCAAGTAAGTATGAACGTCTTCAATACCTATATGAAATACGGCGTTTAGACATCGCCGCTTATCTTGGTTGACACCCTTTCAAAAAAAAAACGGACAGTTTCCAATGTAAACACATATCTTTCATTCAGACTAACAAACTGGCATGAAACCCCCGATTAATTTAAAAATGTGCTAGCACCAAATGATGATGCAGGAATGTTGTTTAGTTGTAAATTAAATTGATAAATGCTCTTTACTTTTTGAGAATTAATATCTTAGAAAAAACGTGAAGAGCCTTATGTGCTTTTACGCAATTATTTTGTAATTAAAGCCATGGTGCTGTAAGAACAGTTCGGACAAGACATATCCGGAGGTGTAGCACTAGATCTAGATTTATATCATACGTATACATGACTAAATGCATTCATTTCTAAGCAGTAGATTTACAGTCAATCTGAAGTCCTTTCCGAAATTCCTGATGGTCACATTTGACTTGGACACGGCTATTGATTTTGTTAGTTAATAAATCTTCAATGTTAACCTTTGTTGACTGTTTTGTCATATAAACTAATACTTTTGTGTGAAAGTGACTACAGTTCATTCAACGACAGAAACTATCTCGAAGGTCACTGAGAGTTGATTACTTCAGTTTGCATGCGCGCTCATTAACTAGCCCATTTTGAAAACAAATGCCGAGTAGCAAGTCAGCCAAAATTGCATAATGACCTAGATTTTTCCAAAATGGATTTAAATGCCCTAAATAATGTTACTATTTGCAGTAATATGGGTATAAAATAGTATATAAGACTGATAAACATTACATGTTTCCTGAATCCTGAAAAACAACAATAACAACAAAAAACCAAAAAAAAACAACACAAAAACAACCAGTTAAAATCACATCTTCCTCTTATCTGATAACCTGTTTCGGATAGGGCTATCAGACTATTTTTTATTGATATTTTGTTCATCTGTACCATCAGGTGAACGATGAACGGCCAACAAAACAAAATAAATAAAAATATAGTATTTTCAAAACCTGTAACAACATAAGAATTTTTTTTTGTAAATAAAAATGATTTTATTTCTAAAGCATAAAGGCATTTGATAAAATTTGAGACAGTGTCATTTTAAAAACAATGCAAAAAAGGCCTGCCCCAATGTAAAGGGTTTTAAAAGCAGAACATGTTATTTTTTGAAAATTTTCCCAAAGCAAGAAACTTTTAAATGAACACATAATTAAACCCGTCTGCAGAAAAAATCCTATTAAAACTGCAGGGGGTATCATTAATTTTAGATTTGTAACACAGTTTAAAATTTTCAAAAATTTCAAAGCAAAACCCTTATATGAACACCCAAAACCCAAGGGGGTTACACAAAAAGGGTTAACCTTTATTTCAACTGCGGTCCCAGATATAATGATTATATAGGGGACGTAATGTTATTCTTAATCTGTCGTATCAATATGTTTTACGATTGGATACATGGAAGATTTTAAATAAACAATTTTTAATTTCAATATTACAAATATAATCGGTATGTATGTTTCATCGTACCTGTGTGCTTTTGATTTATGTTAAACTACCAGTATTTTAGATAGAAACACATTAGCCTTTTGTTTATACTGGTTAAGTCGCATTTCATCGTACTACATCACACACCGATGTGCCAACTATTAAGAACGTATTATACATTTAAGAAGAACACATACCCAAAATATATTATGGTGGCATATTTCTGCCACCAGATAACCTGATAACTAACTAGTTAATTAAGAGGTTAACTAGTTACGTAGCTAGTTAACCTGATACATAACTAGTTAATTAAGAGGTTAACTAGTTACGTAACTAGTTAACCTGATACCTAACTAGTTAATTAAGAGGTTAACTAGTTACGTAACTAGTTAACCTGATACCTAACTAGTTAATTAAGAGGTTAACTAGTTACGTAACTAGTTAACCTGATAACTAACTAGTTAATTAAGAGGTTAACTAGTTACGTAACTAGTTAACCTCTTAATTAACTAGTCAGTTATATGGTTATCTGGTGGCAGAAATATGCCACCATAATATATCTACAGTGGTCTTATTTACATTGTTATTGGAATATATTCTTAACAGAGAGCAATAAAACACATGCTACAATGCTTGATAAATAACTTCGGTAGAATAAAACATACTTATAAATGAAGTTTTATTGTTAATTTACCTAAACCTAGCCATGCCTCTCCAAAAGGCACGAAAGAAAATCTTGAGATTTTTTCTGAGAAAATTCATTGAGTGACCACTGTGATTCGGTTCTTATGAGAATATTTGTTTCTCCCTTGAAATTATAATGAATGAGATAATATATCAATAGTCCTTGTTTTTTTACGGATTTTAATGAAGCAATCATTTTTACACGTTTTGCGAAATTCTGAATTTGATAGCAAAACTTGTATTAGTAAACATTTTATGTAGTAGGTTCTTTGAAAAAAGTGCGAAAAGGTCTTAATCTAGATAAAATGTTTACTGAAACATTTTTTTTTCAAATTACGTTGCTGTTCCCGATTGCCATTTGTTTTTTTCTGCATTTCTTGCAAGTTATTAATAAGTATATCACAATGTATTATCATATCCATATATATATATAGTAAGCAAATTATCTAGGCATAGACATTTGTCCAATTGAAAAAAGCTATTTAATTAAAAAAAGATAAATTAATATTTTCCAACTCTGTGTCAATATGGTGATTTAAGGTACATTAAACCTAAGAAAAGACTATCTTTCTCCTTTATGCGATTAATGATGCTGTTTTAATGTACATAATATTTGAACACATAAGATGGTTATTACTTAAATTGAAAAGAGATTAATATAAGATAATTATCAATAACATATAAACATAATATTTTGAGTTACCATACAATGTAATAATCAGTAAACAACACTTAAAATAAAGAAATTAATAATTCAAAAGAATGAGAAAATCTAGCAATTCAAGATACACTAATGTTAAGGACATGATAAGAATATTAAGAAATTTTATTTAAAAAAAAAACATGTATGTGAAAAATACGACCCGTTTTACTCTTGGGACTTTAATGAGAGTGAATAATATATTACTTCTTTGATCATTCCTAACTAAATGAGGCATAGCTAAAACCAATTTTAAATTTGTAACAACAGTCTCGTTTGCAACTGTTTTTTTTAAAATCTGTATAAATCTTTAACTTCTTTAAACCCAACAAACAGAAAAAAAAATTTCCGGGGGTCAAAGGAAAATTTTGGCTATTTGTAAGTGTTTCAACTTGGAAAAATAATTCCAGGAATGAGTCCACGGTTGTGTATATAAATGAAATGCCACTTGTTAGCTTTTACTAGTTTTTTGTTATGATAGATAAAAAATAACAAAACTGCTCGTTTAATTCGAAGGTATTATTATCCTACATCCCAATCTTCTATCTTTATAATGATATTACAAAACAATCGAAAATTAAACTTGTTTTTTTTTTCAAGCGGCCTTCAGATTGATTCTATTTTTATTGGAAACGCAATTTTGTTCTGTTTGCAGTACTGTTATGCATACATTCGTTATTAAAAAAAACTGGGAGACGAATCTTCTGCTTTACTAATTTTTATAGAGAGAGCGGACCAGTAGAGTAGAGGTTTATGTAATTTATCGACGACAACTTATTTCAGAGCCTGAATTCTTTTGATTTGACAATTATGTGATAAGATTTTATCTAAAAAAAATATTTAACCTGAGACAAGTTGAGAGCCGCTTTTAAGTGCTTAAAATAAAAAAATTAAATTAAATGTTTAATAACAATACACTCGTTTATGGGTTATTCAGCAGAATAAGCATACTTGTTAATGTAACAACAAAGATAACAAGGGTACCGATCCAGAAACATAAAAAGTCAATCGAGTTGACAACATCGGACCAAGTTACTTCATTTGATGGCTTTAGTTCAACACGACTGCCTTCACTCTTATTTTCCTGAGCCTTAACAACATTTCCTTTCCGTCTATATCTGAAACAAGTTATTATACCAACAAACCCTTTATAGAACTGTCCAACCTTTACATTTGCTTCTTCTCTGTGAGCCAAACGAAGTTGCAATACAGAAACCAGAACAAAAATTGTGGATACACTCGTCATTTGAATGAGATACAATGCAAGGTAAGACAGTTTATCTGAATTCTTCGGAAATTCTAATGCTATTATTGTAAGGAACACGGAAATTGATAATATATATATAATAAAGTGTAACTGAATAAGATGCTCTTTCTCCGGACCTTGCCGGAAGCGCAAACGTAAATATATTCAAGAATGACAGTAATATGACCGGCACAATCATATTAAACACATAGAAAAAGGGCTTTCTATGAAGTTTCAATGTAAATGTTATTGTTGGAGTACCTTTATTGGCAAGTTTTGTTGATGATTTTGCAAGTTCCGAGGTTGAGCTCTCGAAATTAGCCGATTGCTTGATTCCATTTTCTTCATTATCTGTATAGCTCCATGCAACGAATAGTATTTCACATCTCTGTGTATCATATGGAAAATATGAGATGTCTACCGAGCAAGTTGACTTGATTATCTAAAATATGCGTGCACAATAAGTAGTTATAAGTAATAATAATAACGATAATAAATATAGATTAACAACTCATTTTTAGCACAAAGTTTTAAAAAATCTGATTAACTACAATAGTTATTCGATAAACATGTTTTTTGGGGAATAGGTAACATGGGACACATTTCTATAAGTGACTGCAAATTTTGTTAAAACAATAGAAATGTGTTAATGAAATATTTCTAGAAATAAACGAATTGTAAATGATATAGTTTGAAATTAAAAACATAGAGAATAAAATGTCGCTGAAGACGAGTCAATTATCGATTTTTTAAAAATTAAATATAGATATAATTAATTATCTCACAATTTCTAACAACATACATTTACATTTCATGCGTCATTTGTTGTCATGTGTTATACTTATTAGTATCAATATAACTATATGTGGTATTGCAGACCTTCCATTTGTTACCAATTCACTAAGGTGTATAAAATGTGTGTTATAAAATCATTAGCATCTTAAGACAACGAGACATGCTTGGTCGATTGAAAAACAAAATCAAAGAGTATATAATTAAAATTTTATACTTATATTTTCTTGATACCACAAATGCAGAAAAAAATGGATTTAACGTGTTGATCTGGATCGTTAATGGAATTGTATCAAACGTCAAAATTTTAAAATTACCTGAAAAGGTTCCCATTCCACTACACCATTGTTTTTAAAGAAGTAAAAGTTGCATGCAGATAGCATTTTACAAGCCCTTGCAACTATTTTAGCTTATATATTTTTTACAATTCCACGCTTACTTCACTTACTCGGAGTAGGTTCAGCTAGCGCCCACTTGCAGTCTTAAGTTAGCATGATGTTTATTGTTTACTCAATGCATTATATTGTCTAGTATGTGTTGTTACACAATTTATTTTTGATATTTTGAAATTAAATAGCAGATACGTTTTATCGAACACATACTATGTGAAATATAAAAAAAATATAAATTTCTAAAAAAAATATTTAGGACGATATAAACATCATACATGAAAAACGACAGAAAAGGATTATGGCTAACTGTTTGCAAATACTTATATTTCATTGCTTGTTTTATTGAGTTTTACGTCACCTGAGTAGAACAACCGACTCTCCGTAAGCTAGCTGGATAGCTTCCTCACATTAAGAATTCAAATTCCGTGTCGGGATTTAAACCCACAGCGGTGAGGGGCACTTATGTTTCATACATTGAACTTCTTTTTAAAATCTACTTTACGTGAACGGACTGTCGAAAAAGTGGACAATTGGCAGTAATGTTCTTGTTTTATTTCTTTTAAATATATTACGCCTAATCATCGTCATACAAAATATATGACACCCTACATCAATCTTATTGAACGAAGCATTGCGGTGTTATCAGAAACCGTAAATTGATTTAAGAGAACCTTAATACCTTATTCACAGGATTTATGCTTAAGCCTCTTAAAGGCGCATCACCTCCTCCAGAAAATGCATCTTTATAATTAAAAAGCTCATTATTTTGATACAATGTCTGCCAAAGATGGGATTGTCAATGTTTTCAAACGAATCTTTTCATCTTATTATTATAAAAGATGTTATACGAGTAGCTTTTGTTGTAGAATGTGAAAAACTAAGCCGATTCACTTTTTGTAAATTACTCTCTATGCAGATTTTGTCTTTGAAACTCGATATCTGGTGTTAGTAACATATGTGAGTCAATGCAAGTGTGACCTATATTATTTGTTACTAAAATATTGCAGCAACAATACTGTATAAGGTATATAAAAAGCAATAACAACAACTGGAAATTAAATTTCAATTGAAGAACAAATTGAGTAACCCATATCAGAAAAATGAACCCAATTATTTTTATTACAGGTAAAACTCTTCTGAAACTGTGATATAAAACACTTACAATGAATATTCACGAACGCAATTAGAACACACGAAATTTGAAATCAAGAATTATTGCAAATAAGAATGTCTATAAAAATCAAACCAAAACAGAAAATCTTTTTCAAATGCCAAGCCTTATATTTCAATTCAATTTGAAATGCTTGTGCTATTCCATGACAAGCAGCGTATGGTCCCCAAATAAAGAAATGCGTGTGCTCTAAACGCAAAAACAATGGGCGGAACTACACAATACGTATTTATAAAACACTTACAATAAATATTCACGAACGCAATTAGAACACACGAAATTTGAAATCAAGAATAATTGCAAATAAGAATGTCTATAAAAATCAAACTAAAACAGAAAATCTTTTTCAAATGCCAAGCCTTATATTTCAATTCAATTTGAAATGCTTGTGCTATTCCATGACAAGCAGCGTATGGTCCCCAAATAAAGAAATGCGTGTGCTCTAAACGCAAAAACAATGGGCGGAACTACACAATACGTTTTTGTTTAACAAATTACAAGCATGGAAACAAAAATAAAACGGAGAACGTATTAAATTTTCACAATAGTTATCATAACGGTAAAACAATTGTTGTGACAGTGAATACAAGACAAACTAAACAATAACATACAATCATGTGTTCATAACATACATGTGTGAGATATCTTCGGTTTAGAAATTTCTTTGTTACTTTAAATATAGGAGAAGCATTACACACATATTCTTTTATATAATGCTCTGAAAAGAATGACAAGTTTAACTAGTTAAACTTGTGATATATGCCGTTATATAGAATGTAGGCGATTTTATGTGATACATGTTCATCGGTCTAAAATATCTGCGGAGACACAAGATGTTTTATTAACATTGATATGAGAACTGGATGTTTTATTTATTGTGTTAAATGACATGAATTCAGAGCAAACAAATAATGTCTCTCATTTCCCTCGTTATCTCTCCGGCAAAAATGCAATAAACCTTCCACAGACATGTAAGGATTTAATTGTAACTTGTTTAACACATTTTACAAGTATATGAAACTAGATATTCTATACACATATAGACAGAGGGACTTTTAAAGTTCTTCATAAAAAATCTTATACATAAGCCTGAACCATTTTGATAAAAAAACTATAGAATTTGCGACTGATTTTTATTTACGTCATTTGATTGCAGAATTTTATATTCAATAATAATAATAACAACAACAACAACAACAATAACAATAATAATAATGATAATAATAATACTAATACTAATAATAATGATAATAATAATAAAAGTAATAATAGTAATAATATTTTGTTATGTTACAAGCATCAGGTGGAAGGGAAAATATTGTGAACATCGTAAACATACTTATTGGAAATTACATCGGTCATAGTGTTATTATTGTAAAGTACCCCTCACAGTAAAAGCCAACAAAAACCTAATATCTGGATTTTATGTAATTGTTATATAATTATAATACCATCAAATAATCTGAGAATCATTTGTTTTCATTCATACAAAGAATATTTTGCAGGACATTATTGTAATGTTTAATGTTTGCTGGCTTAATTATAAAGCAAATAAAATATGATTGTGTTAATTGATGGCAATACATTTGGATCCTCGTGAAACAGGGATATGAGGAGCTGTACTTTTACATGGACTATTGTGTTTTAATGATTAGTTTACTTTCATTAAACTCATTTAAGCCTCATGATAATTAAACAAGATTGATTTAATACCTGTTTTTTAAATACAACAACGACATCAACAGTAGCAACAAATTATAAATTATGTTCTAATTTGAAAAAAAAAACTATTGTTAATTATATTTTTATCTTATAAAATGATTATATCAAATGTGAAATAATTATTTTAGAATAACATGTTGTCCAAACATTTTTATTATTGTTATCTTAATTACATAATTTTAATTATGACCTTGAAGTATATCTTGAATTATATTATGTAACCGTTTTTGTGGATATAACAAAATTATAAATATATTCACTATATCACACTATAGAAACTTGTAGAGATTCAAAGCGAATGGAAGTCACACGTTGTAAGAAATGGCATTCGGGTATTACTTACTGCATATCTTAACTGTATTAATTGAGCAATTTCTTTTGTCATATTTTTTATGTTCTATAAATAAATGCTTAGTTATATTATAAATACAACACTATGGCTGGTATTGTTATAGCACCTTGTGCATTACACAATTAGCCAAACCATTTGCTATTGTTATCTGATTTTTATGTGAATATAACTTTAAATGTACAGGCATCTAAATGAGTTTAAAGTTTACATTACACATAACGTGATATTCCCAAACCTTAACTTAAATAATGTTTACTTTATGCAATTTATTACTTTTCTTATGATATTTTTTGGTAACTCTTTGACATGTTATTAACTGTAACACATATCGTGCATGCAAAAATCCTTAGGGATATGACTGCTTAGAGATTTGATTTGAAAAAAATGTACAAAGCACGATATTGAAGATCAAAGACTTTTTTCAAAATTTACTAAAGTAATATAATTGAAATGAAAAGTTTTTTTTTTTTTAATTGTTACTTATTTTCACAAGGTAAGATGCATATTTGATATAATTTTTTCCTCTGAGTCATTTTGCCTTTTTCACCGCTTTTTTAATCATGTATTGTCATGAGTTACACGCGTAATAATGAATCATAAATATTTCGATTAATCTTTCAGTGTTTGTTTTCCTTAATATATGCAATGTCTTGAGACTGAGATGGATTTTAAGATATAACATGGAGAATTATCTATATCCGATCAAGTTTGGTTATTTAATACCTTTTCTAAATACTGGATAAATAATTTACATTACATAATGACAAATAAAGGATATGTGCATCATTATTATATTTATAAATTAATTATACTATGTACAAAATGTAATTTTCGTAGTTATTACAAACTATTCATATCATCTTTTTCGCTCAAATAGGATCCAATAGTTTATCAAAACAGTTGCAATATCATGGTGAATAGAGAGCATTTATTGATCTTAATATTAAGCTGACATAAAGTATTTCACTATATATTGCATTAGAACGTCCTAGAGGGAGAGTAATAGAACGTTTTCACAACCAGCAGTGTCAAGTAGAGCAATAACATTCATTATATATTGAATCACCAAACCTTTCCCTCTCTCTGTTGTCATTATTCATAAATGGAAGTCTATGTTATGAATTGTCTGGAAGTTGAGAATATACAATGGGAATACTTTCTTTGCACTTGAGCTTTAGATAGACAGATATGTTGTGTTGATAGCCCTCTCATTATTTGACAATTTTTCTTATTTTTTTTTTTCAATTTTGGATACGTAGTTTTGTATACAAAGATAGATGAGGATTTGCTGTTTGTTCAATTTAATTATATTAATAGCTGTTTTGATGTTTTATTCAATAGAGGAGTCTTTGCTGAAACCCTTATAAATGTGTTTTATCATTGATAAGATCACCTATAATAAGTTGTGATTATTAAAGACAGTGATCAGAAATGACATGCACAAAGATAGCTCTGGTTTGTATTTGTAAACGTCTAACTCGTTCAAGCACGAAGATTTAAGTTAACCAGATTAATCACACGAAGTGGACACTGAGGCTATCGCTACTCCTCTACAAAAGAAAGATGGACACACAGTATATATAGACAAAGTATCTGTGCCATTGTATTGAAATAGATTTTCAGATCCATTCTTTCCCTGGAGATCTATTTCAATACAATGTCACAGATATTTGTCTATATTTACTGTGAGTCCATCTTTCTTTTGTAGAGAATTGTTATGTAAGGTGACGATATAAGCCCATTAGGCAATATAAATGGTTTTATTTCTCTAAAGTTTATTTGTGTGACCTGTTATAGTTTCAAAAAAGTTTACTTTTATTATGAAAAACAATCAGCACAACGTTTTCAGGCCATAAGCATGTCACAAGCTCTAAAACAATTATTTTAACCCTATCAAACTCTTGTTTGCCCTTTCTAAAAATTGAAGAAAAATCGATTCTGAAGCAAAATGTGCCTTAACACTAATATTTGCACTTTAACCTCTTTGACATGATTTTTATTCGTTGCTAAGAAAAAAGAAGAATACATTTATAACACCAACACGGAAACGACTGAATGTCTTTGCCAATAAGAACATAGTCCAATCACTTAAAATGAATTGCTGTAGACCGCGAATTTTGTTTGCTACGATGTGTAGTTTAATCTCGGTAATATCCAAGGACCACAGCTTATAAGCGAGGATATTTACATACAATACCGTTTCATAATTTCCATGCAACGTTGAATACTTACAGAACACAAGATTAGACTGAGTTTTGATATCCCATGATGAAATTTATTAATAATATTTTAAGATATATCAATCAGATGTTGTGTATTATGTGTGTCTGCCCTATTTCTTATCAATATATTTTTATTAGTTACAGTTTTTTATTGAACTATCTGTATCTGCATTACAATACTATAAATCCTTATTAATGCATATTTCTTAAAAGTGTTACCACGTACTATTACAGTTCTTGAAACAATAATTATTGACCATCTTTTGCTTTTTGGTCATTGGCAAAGTTAAACTAATTAGGTATTTTGTATAGTAATTGAAAATTGTCATTTATTCAAAATATGTTTAAGTATATATAAGATGAAGTTGCTTTGTACAAGGTATTTTTAGTCATTTAATTTACTTATTTTGTTATCTTTTTATTTTTGAAGAAGGACTTACATTGGAAGGAGAAAACTGTATAACAGTAGAAACAACTTAAGAGCAAATTAAGTGAAATCCTTTTAAAAGTTATGCTATCTTATCTTTTATTTATTAGAACCTTTGTTTATGTCTGTTAGTGCAATCTAATCTAACAACATGTTTATGTCGATGAATGCCAATCATTATATTTTATTGCGATGTTCTGTAATTTTCTGTAAAGTAATATCCTGTTTGTTTGACAGAAATCCTATTGTTATTGACCGGAAGCAAGAATAGAATGAAATCGAGTTTTCTGCTTACAGTTATTACTGAAATTGAATTAAACATGTTTCCGGAAAAGTTATGTCAAAAGGTTGTTTTGAATAAATCAATTGCCCTTCTTAATGATTCTATTGTAAAATTTCTTGCATAAGAAATGTGCACGCAGGAATAACTAAACGGACAAAATCGCGCAAACAAACGACATTTGATGCACAAAAAATATGCATATACTGTGGGAATTTGTGTTTAAATGCATCCAAATCAATTAATCTCTCCTGACAATTTCGATTCAAAGATGGAACATGTTTATTTGGAAATGGGTGATAAAATATCTGGAATGATTACCATTACGGCATTTCTTGTAGTCTTCTACATGATAAATTCCATGAGTCTTTTACTGTGAGCGTCTTACATTAAAAACAAAACAATTCGTACAGTATTCTTGCTTTATATATCATTCCATTCTAAAATGTTGCGCGCGACACGTTGTCTCAATGTGGTGATCATTTCTGTGAAATAGTTGCAAAATCCGACTTCACATAACAGTTATGGGCCGGACACGATTTTATTGCAAGATCATGCTGTGACTTTGACCTTCAAGGTAGCCACACAAATGTTGCGCGCGACACGTCGTCTCAATATGTTGATCATTTATGATAAATAGTTGTAAAATCTGACTTTAAATCACGAAGTTTATGGGCCGGACACGAATTCGGGACGTAGTATGGACGGACTGACTGACAGATCGGATTGACGGACGACCCGACGATTATATGATCCCCCGAAATCTTTCGGGAGCATTAAAAATGTTTGAGAAAAGGATCTTTGACTTGAAGTTCATACAAATCTAACTTCTTCGTTTAAGTGATCAATTTATTTTTGCTAAGAGCTTTGTTTGCAAGTTTCCTAGAATGCAATATCGTTCATACATTGAAGTGTTTGGTAAACATAATCGTGTTGTTTATTAACCTAATTAGTAAGGAATTGCAGCAGGGAAACATTGTATCCTCATGGAATTATTGCAATTATATTAGACGAATTCTCTGGAAAATATGCAAGAACTGCAGGTATAAATCATGTTTAGGACAAATGACCGTTTGGGTATATACAATTAGTTGAACATGTTTAAAGACCGGTTATACTTTACTCATAGGTTATTCATTGCAAACATTTTCAAGAAACACAAAATGAACAGGATTATTTTGTTATTATAATATACAATAAATAGGAATCAATATTTTCCCTTTAAAAGTTTTCAAATGACTTTGTTAGATAGGGATGACCCTTGAGAATACGATCATTGATTATTAAATAAAAAAACAAAAGTTTATCACGGAATTATGATACTATCTTTATAGTTGAACTAGCTGAGAGATTTGACATTTCAAAGCAATAGTGATGTGGTGTAAAAATAGTCAGACCATATATAAATATAGTATCGTGTTTCTTACCACTGAACTGTTGATACGATTATTTGACCAGTGATTGATATTTGCTGAATAACAATTTGTGATAGTTCTAGTTCTGAGATGGCACGAATGGTATTTATAATTGTTTGATAATCCAATCCACACATTCAATTTGATTATTATAGGATATGTTGAAATATTAAGAACACTCAATTCTTGTTAATAATCGCGTTAATTATGAAAAAATATATGTCTAAAAATCCCTATTAAGTTGGCATTTTACTTATTGTAAATGAGGCTTATCGTAATTGTACAATGGAACGTGTATGTTCCGTGAAATATTCTAAACGAAAGTGAAACAATTAAAAAACAAACAATTTAAAACTTGGATATAATTTACTTTATTTTTTCCTTGGACTATAACGGCTGTTTCCATGATTATGAATGGCATTTTTTAAATGATAAAAACTTGGTATAACTTGTCACACTTCAAACTGGACGATGCAGTGTGCTTCTTAAGACTTTTTGTTACTTTGTACGCGCTATTTATGTGAACAAATCACAAGTACACCTTCCACGTAAGTTAGCTCGGTTTCCTTGAACGGCGCCGTGTCTTTACTTTTCAAAATCATTCATTCTAGAACATTCAATGCCGCTTAAATTCTATAAACAGATGATTTTCTATGGTTTCATTCGAGTTCAACAGTATTGTACTAAATTAATTTATTCTGACAGAATTCCAAAGTCTTTCTATTTCACAACATCAAAATACGAGCAGGACGACTCTTTTGGCGCCATTAATGTTAACCAAAATTTTTTTGTCTCTATGGGGGAAATGTCTAACATTGCGCGTAAAGCTCTTTGATTGGTTTTACAACATAATTTCCTTGAAATTACCAGTTTCCTTTGTTAGCTACATTGTCATCATTTAAAAAATATATATGATTATGTGATGGTGCAAATAAATTAGGTTATTTAATGTGGGGCCTGAAAACAGACATATGAGCTTTCTGTTCTATAATAAGTATCTAAAGATGAGAGCCATCTTTTTTGTTGGTTCATAAAGCTTTTGTCATGTTTGTCACAATACCTTTTATTGTGTGTGATTGTTTTGTTTTGCATTTCAATTTATTAATTTGTATTTTATTTATTTATTATTCATCAATTTTATTTTTTATGTTATTTTGAGGTTTCTCTTTATAGCTGAATCAACAGCATGTATAAAATCTCATTAACTGTGGCATAATAGATTGATTTTTTCTTATACCTAGCATGTCGGCTGTTCTTTTGATAATGCGTAAGCCCTTCTTTTGATAACAGTTGTTCCGTTAGTTCTAAAACAACAACAACATAAAAAGTCCTGATGTTATTCCAGCGGAGAACAGTGACTAAGGATTGAGTAAATGCATAAATTCATAGTTTTACTTAAAATCATTATGTAGTTGAATCGGATATAAAAAAGCTATGCTTTGCAAACAGGTAAAGCCCCATTTCTTATCAATATATTTTTATTAGTTACAGTTTGTTATTGAACTAACTGTATCTGCATTACAATACTATAAATCCTTATTAATGCTGATTTCTTAAAAGTGTTACCACGTACTATTACAGTTCTTGAAACAATAATTATTGACCATCTTTTGCTTTTTGGTCATTGGCAAAGTTAAACTAATTAGGTATTTTGTATAGTAATTGAAAATTGTCATTTATTCAAAATATGTTTAAGTATATATAAGATGAAGTTGCTTTGTACAAGGTATTTTTAGTCATTTAATTTACTTATTTTGTTATCTTTTTATTTTTGAAGAAGGACTTACATTGGAAGGAGAAAACTGTATAACAGTAGAAACAACTTAAGAGCAAATTAAGTGAAATCCTTTTAAAAGTTATGCTATCTTATCTTTTATTTATTAGAACCTTTGTTTATGTCTGTTAGTGCAATCTAATCTAACAACATGTTTATGTCGATGAATGCCAATCATTATATTTTATTGCGATGTTCTGTAATTTTCTGTAAAGTAATATCCTGTTTGTTTGACAGAATCCTATTGTTTATTGACCGGAAGCAAGAATAGAATGAAATCGAGTTTTCTGCTTACAGTTATTACTGAAATTGAATTAAACATGTTTCCGGAAAAGTATGTCAAAAGGTTGTTTTGAATAAATCAATTGCCCTTCTTAATGATTCTATTGTAAAATTTTCTTGCATAAGAAATGTGCACGCAGGAATAACTAAACGGACAAAATCGCGCAAACAAACGACATTGATGCACAAAAATATGCATATACTGTGGAATTGTGTTGAAATGCATCCAAATCAATTAATCTCTCCTGACAATTTCGATTCAAAGATGGAACATGTTTATTTGGAAATGGGTGATAAAATATCTGGAATGATTACCATTACGGCATTTCTTGTAGTCTTCTACATGATAAATTCCATGAGTCTTTTACTGTGAGCGTCTTACATTAAAAACAAAACAATTCGTACAGTATTCTGCTTTATATATCATTCCATTCTAAATGTTGCGCGCGACACGTTGTCTCAATGTGGTGATCATTTCTGTGAAATAGTTGCAAAATCCGACTTCACATAACAGTTATGGGCCGGACACGATTTTATTGCAAGATCATGCTGTGACTTTGACCTTCAAGGTAGCCACACAAATGTTGCGCGCGACACGTCGTCTCAATATGTTGATCATTTATGATAAATAGTTGTAAAATCTGACTTTAAATCACGAAGTTATGGGCCGGACACGAATTCGGGACGTACGTATGGACGGACTGACTGACAGATCGGATTGACGGACGACCCGACGATTATATGATCCCCCGAAATTTTTCGGGGAGCATAAAAATGTTCTGAGAAAGGATCTTTGACTTGAAGTTCATACAAATCTAACTTCTTTGTTTAAGTGATCAATTTATTTTTGCTAAGAGCTTTGTTTGCAAGTTTCCTAGAATGCAATATCGTTCATACATTCAAGTGTTTGGTAAACATAATCTTGTTGTTTATTAACCTAATTTGTAAGGAATTGCAGCAGGGAAACATAGTATCCTCATGGAATTATTGCAATTATATTAGAAGAATTCTCTGGAAAATATGCAAGAACTGCAGGTATAAATCATGTTTAGGACAAATGACCGTTTGGGTATATACAATTAGTTGAACATGTTTAAAGACCGGTTATACTTTACTCATAGGTTATTCATGGCAAACATTTTCAAGAAACACAAAATGAACAGGATTATTTTGTTATTATAATATACAATAAATAGGAATCAATATTTTCCCTTTAAAAGTTTTCAAATGACTTTGTTAGATAGGGATGACCCTTGAGAATACGATCATTGATTATTAAATAAAAAAACAAATGTTTATCACGGAATTATGATACTATCTTTATAGTTGAACTAGCTGTGACATTTGACATTTCAAAGCAATAGTGATGTGGTGTAAAAATAGTCAGACCATATATTAATATAGTATCGTGTTTCTTACCACTGAACTGTTGATACGATTATTTGACCAGTGATTGATATTTGCTGAATAACAATTTGTGATAGTTCTAGTTCTGAGATGGCACGAATGGTATTTATAATTGTTTGATAATCCAATCCACACATTCAATTTGATTATTATAGGATATGTTGAAATATTAAGAACACTCAATTCTTGTTAATAATCGCGTTAATTATAAAAAAATATATGTCTAAAAATCCCTATTAAGTTGGCATTTTACATATTGTAAATGAGGCTTATCGTAATTGTACAATGGAACGTGTATGTTCCGTGAAATATTCTAAACGAAAGTGAAACAATTAAAAACAAACAATTTAAAACTTGGATATAATTTACTTTATTTTCCTTGGACTATAACGGCTGTTTCCATGATTATGAATGGCATTTTTTAAATGATAAAACTTGGTATAACTTGTCACACTTCAAACTGGACGATGCAGTGTGCTTCTTAAGACTTTTTGTACTTTGTACGCGCTATTTATGTGAACAAATCACAAGTACACCTTCCACGTAAGTTAGCTCGGTTTCCTTGAACGGCGCCGTGTCTTTACTTTCAAATCATTCATTCTAGAACATTCAATGCCGCTTAATTCTATAAACAGATGATTTTCTATGGTTTCATTCGAGTTCAACAGTATTGTACTAAATAAATTTATTCTGACAGAATGTCAAAGTCTTTCTATTTCACAACATAAAATACGAGCAGGACGACTCTTTTGGCGCCATTAATGGTAACTAATGTTAACCATATTTATTTGTCTCTTGGGGGGAAATGTCTAACAGTGCGCGTAAAGTCCTTTGATTGGTTTAACAACATAATGTCATAGAAATTACCAGTTTCCTTTGCTAGCTACATTGTCTTTCATTAAAATGATATATATGATTATGTGATGGTGCAAATAAATTAGGTTATTTAATGTGGGGCCTGAAAACAGACATATGAGCTTTCTGTTCTATAATAAGTATCTAAAGATGAGAGCCATCTTTTTTGTTGGTTCATAAAGCTTTTGTCATGTTTGTCACAATACCTTTTATTGTGTGTGATTGTTTTGTTTTGCATTTCAATTTATTAATTTGTATTTTATTTATTTATTTATCTATCAATTCTATTTTTAAGTTATTTTGATGTTTCGCGTTATTGATTAATCAACAGCATGTATAAAATCTCAAATTACTGTTGCATGATAGATGGACTTTTTCTTATAGCTAGCATGTCGGCTGTACTTTTGATAAGGCGTAAGCCTTTCTTTTGATAACAGTTGTTCCGTTAGTCCGAAAACAACAACAACAACAACGACAACAAAAATAACATAATGGTCCTGATATTATTCCAGCGGAGAACAGTGACTAAGGATTGAGTAAATACATGAATTCATAGTTTTACAAAAAATCATTATGTTGTTGAATCGGATATAAAAACTATGCTTTGCAAACAGGTAAAGTTCTTATTTGTATTTGTTAATTTTTGTTATTGAATTGTTAGTCATTCTTACTTTCTATCCATCAATTTTCATAAGATTATTCATTTGAATGAAAAATATTTTTTTCACATAAATCCTAAGTATACTCTTTAGACTAGCGGAATATGAATATATACAAGTATATCAATTAATTTTGACCTTATTGTAGATATAATCTTATTTCGATGGATTTGGTCTTTGAACTGGTTTATAAAATATAAACAGCTATAGTGAACAATGATTAAAAAAGATTTATTCTGTATGCTAGCGTTATAAAATATTTTTGAAAGAAATAAACCAACTTCTATGCAGTTTATGATAAACGAAGCGAATCGTTTGGACATCGTTTGCATACAATATACATAAATTAGAAACATATTATAAATGGCTTCGTGAAATATTCTGGTTAGTCACATTTGCTGCCGTTCAAAACAAACCTACGTTTGCCAACTTTTGCATTCAAAATAAATTCGCAGACAAATCAAGGATGTCGTTTAAACAGGATATACACAAACAATATATCGCACTTTAAGGGAATTTTTGTTTTCTAAAATGATACAGACAGACAGTTTGATTGGTACTGTGATCAGTAAATGACAATTCTAATTTACGCGGAGATAAATTTGTCTTATGCCTGAGTACTGTGACATAATTAATGTAAAAGTAATTTCGCACTGTAAGATCAAGCTAGCCTAGTCAAATTTTTAACGTTCCTATTATGAACTTTCCCTGCTGAATCTTAAAAAGTATTTGAAAGTATTCTTTAAGCGTATAAGTTAACTCTGTACCAGTGTTGTTTTTATTATTTTTTGTCAAAACAAATTATTGATAAATATCTTGAAACATGCTACTTGGCACAGTTTGTCAGCAATACCAAAATTATTAATTAGCAGATATCAGTACAGAACATGCGACTGTTATAGTTCCTTATGTTTAATATCGTAAAATTGTTTATGATATAATTGATAGTAGTTTACACATTGACTCATTGCATACTGTTGAACTGTATTGATTGAGACAGTACACGTGTATTTTTGTTTGTTTTCTGTTGTTATTGTCGCTTTTTGTTTACAGAATAAGATACCAAAGGCACTATGCTTTAAGATATACTTTCAATTTCTTAAAATGACACAACTAAAAACAGGTAGGCGTATAAAAAGCTTAAATATAGGTGATAAATCAAAGGACATGATTTTGGTGAAATATACCGGTAATGTACTAAAATCATAAATGATTATATTGTTCTTTGTTAAAAACCGGCGTAAAATATTAATGAGAATTTATTGACATAAATGATATTCACAGCTCAAGAATACAAAGAATAAGACAAATAACACCACAATTACGTTATTTTGTGACGCATGAACGTGAGAATTTACTACAACTATAATCAGCGCCTGATCGAGCTCGGAAATTTTAAAGACTACTTTCGAGTATTTTATTTACAAAACTATATGGAGAGATTACGTAATAAAGCTATTTTACGCAAAATGAAAAAAAAAACTTTCATGTTAAAAATAGTTTAAGTAACAGAAATATGAGGCAATTCTATAATTAGAAATGAATTAGTTGGATGTAAATTATTAAACAAACAGTATTGTCTCTCTCTCTGATCGATTTGGGATAAAATGACGGTCACTTGTGTAGAAATTGGTAATTATTGGTTAATTATCCAGTAAGAACGGCTAGGTTGACCAACCGTCAAGACATCAACACAATGAGTTAAAGTCGATGTCCAAATAAAAAGAAATATCAGGATGCAGTATTTCTGAACTTCGGAGATAATACAATTTAGTCACTTTGTATAATGGTCTTTTGTATGTAATACAAATGGCACATATTCTTGTGACTTTTTAGATTAAAGTCAATATAAATGAATAACAACCAAATTATAAATGCTTTGGTAAGCAATAAGTCAAATTTGCTGCGGTCAATAACAAACAATAAACGCATAGCACTTCGTTAGCCGACTTTTGCATTCAAAATAAATAAATTGATAGACAAATCTATGAAGACGTTTAATTGCACATACATTTCTCAAATTTAGTATGGCTTTATTTGAACTACAAGCATGTTTTGCTGACAATATGAGCTCAGAAATGTATCAACAATAAATACGAAATCAGTCGTTCCACTTATATTATGCAAAACAAAATTTGAAAATAGCTATAACGTTTTGCCAAATATTCGAAATTGGTTGTGAGTAGTTATAGTTTCCCCTTTATTAATAAGTAATTGCTTTTTTTCGAATGAATTTTTTTCCATACGATTTAAAAACATCTTCGCTAGATGAATGTTTAAAAAAAATGGGTAGACGTTTGTAATTGAAACATGATTTCAAGTCCGAGCCCATGCAGATCAAAAGTTTTTGATTCAGTAGAAAAAAAAATATACTCTCGCTGTTTTATTTCTTATTTTATGTCATACTAACGAGATTTATGATAAGACTTTTTAATAGCTGAACTTGGAACCCTTCTTATATTAATATCAATTAAATCATGTATGACATTTAACAAAATAAGAAAATGTGGCACTTTGTCTTTGAGATATCCACTGATATTTAGCTAAATAGAGTGTATGTTGACATCGAAGCTCTACGGCGATACATAGCTAATGTATAATCTCACGATGTTGACTTAACCGATCAAATAAGTATGTATTGTTCCTAAATGACCTAAGATATATTTCCTGATATAACAAAGGGAACTGAACACATCACAAATAAAACAAATATCGCACCTTTCGGAAATGTCTTCTAAAATGATACAGACAGACAGTTTGATTGTCACTGTGACCAGTAATTGACAATTCCAATATGCGCGGAGATAATGTTGTCTTATGCCGAAGTTCTGTGACAAAATTTATGTCAAAGTAATTTCGTAGTGTCAGATCAAGTTAGCCAATTGTTAAACATTTCTTATACATAATTTACAATGCTCAGCTGCAAATAGTACATTGTGGTAATTTTTTGTTGCAAAAGTTTTCTCTTTTCTACAGATTTTTTTTCATTTATTGTCATCTAATTTGCATAAAACAAATCATTGATTGATATTTAGAAATATGCCTCTTCAGCAAAATCAGAATTATATGGCTTGCTGCAAAGTACAGCTCATGCGATTATTTCAGGTTCTACCTGATATCGTTCCATGGTTGATGATAGTAAAATGATAGATTGCACCTATAGTTATTCGTATAGTCACGTGTGTCCATGGTTTTGTTTCTTTTCAAATCACAGCGAAGGCCTCAAGTGTTCCTTCATTTATTATTAGTGGAACCAGCGGGCACCTCAATAAAATCACCAAAGTTCAATCGACGACAGTAACATAAGCAAGCTGGGTAGCTTCCTTACATGTAAGAATTCTTATTCCCTGCCGGATAGACACGTCGTTGTAAACTTATTGTATAACTTATTGAAAAGTCTAATCTACATTGAAATTATTCACATGTTTCTGTGCAATAATATTGTACTTATCAAATCATTTAAGCTTTCTACAATGTTAACGATAACTGCATAACAAGCTTCGTTTCAGAATACTTTATGAAAAAGAAAATGAAAAACGCATTCTATAGATATGTCTTACTTTAATAGATCCATTACATGTCTGGTCAGATAAAAGAAAATAAATGTCATAAGAAGAAAAGGTTTATGAATGTGTTGCATTTGCAACATGATTAGATGGGTTATTCAAATTCATTAAATTTCATTTGTCAAGTAAAAGAATACGATACTTGAAGAGTTTTCTTTAAAGTTAAATAAAATGTCACATGTATTAACATACATAAGTATAACAAAATCACATTTAGGGGATGCATCGAAGTGCTTCACTAGGTGATGTATATCGGTTATGTAAAAGAAGACAATGATGTTGTATCTAAAATGTGTTAAAACACAAAGTTTGGTATTTATGGGAATATGTTGACATAAATAACAATTACTTCTCAATGAAACCAAGGATGAGACACAATAACATCCTTGGGACGTACTTCAATGACAATTTACTACAACTATACTGTTGATTTATTCAGCGCCTGGTTGAGCTCGGAAATAAGAAAAATACAGAATATATCAGGTATATAATTTAAAGTAACATATAAACAGATTAAATGGTAAAAGCTGTGTATGTATTTAACGAAAATGAACAAAATGCTTTGATGTTCAAATTCTATAAAATCCTAATAGTTAAAGACAACATACTCGAACAAAATTCAAAATCCCATTAAGAGAAACTGCAGATTGAACAAGCAGGCGTGATAAGCGACATCGTATAAAATTTGATATTTACGACTGTATAGCAGTTAATGCAAAACACATTATGTTTAAAGCGAATGTAAATAAATTCTTTGTAACCAAATTCAATATCTTAAAATAAGATTACAATCACAAGATAGAGCACGGAATAAAACAAGAAAAAGAAACAACAGAACACGATCATCCTTCAAAACAGAATCTTTAGAACTCAGTAGAGGAAACCAATGTCAGTGATCAGATTTATTGTTTTGATCACAATAAGTATTTCCTTGTCATAACGCCATAAATCATGATGATGTATGAGTATTGGAACAGCGGTTGCAATTCCAATAAAGTATTGCCATATGAATAGAAAAACGAGAGCATAACTGTTTACAAAGAAAAATATTAATGTTGACATCAAGTACATGAAGTAGTTCATGGCCATTTTCAGTAAAAATAGAAGCGTTTTTACGTCTTTTATCTTTCACAATGTTTACTTTCAAATCAAAGTACTACGCAGTCACTTGTATATAAATATTATGATTTGTTTGTGTAGTATAAAGCTTATTCTAGTATATAAATTAAAGACACTTCTGTTATAACTATTGTAGTTAAAAAGAAACGTTTGTTTTGATTTTGCTCATATATTTTAGACCAGGTGAAGGAACATTGACTAACAACAAACTTGTTCAATTAACATTTAAATTAGGTTGTCTGATGTACTTTTCCGACTAAACAGACAGTAGTGTACTTTCTTTTTCGCTGTGCCTTATAGTGCTTTTTGGTATTGTTAAACATTGATTTAAATGGACAGCTGACAAGCATGCAGGATGGTTCTTTTCCGGTTGAATTAAGTGTGATATACAACAATAAGTGATAGGTTTAAAATTCTTTAATTGACAGTCACAGTCCGGTTTATTGAATCCTCAAAATAAATCAATACAGTACATATCAACTCTATTAAGCAAACCGATTATCAAATCAAGTAAAACTATAATAATAATAATGCGTAGAAAATGTAATAAAAATCAATGGAAAAAAATCATGAAAATATAACACTTGACATCACTAGTGAAATGGTTGTTATCAATCGCTATAACACGTTAACAATATTTCATTAGCAATCTATTTCTATAGTCTCACTTATTATATTTACTACCAACATAGTTATTTTTTGCAAAAATATAAAAAGACTTATTAGATTTTAGCAAACAAATTATTCCACTTAATAATGTATTTATTGATTTATTCTATAGTTTTACGTGTTTTCTTTAAAGTATCGTCTTACTATCTTATATCTCGTATCAAAAGGCTGGACAGCAATAATGTTATATTTCTTTTCAGAAGATTGGATCGCTCAGCACGACATTATTGTTGAGTTTGTGAACTTTTTTTGTTATTTCTTATTGTCTCTTTCTAGTAAGATGATTCAAGTATTATTTAATTGTAAAATAATTAAGCGAATATTGAGGCAAAAATACCCCTTTAATTTAAAATTAATTGTACAGTCCCCTATCACTTAGTATTATACATGAAGTTAATTTGTTGTTTGCTTTACATTTGTATATTAAGATATGTCACACATTTGATTACCGAACCCGTTTGTAAAATATGAGAAAAAAAATATTCAAACACGCGGAGCAACGTCCAGCTAAAATCAGCCCAGTGTTATCTCAAGCCATACGTGGCTTCCGGAAAGGCACCAAGCTTGATAAAGAGCAAAGGTCCCTTCCAAACATTGTAAAATCGGTCAGCATGGCCGTGTACTTCATCTAAGTATAAGGCGTCTTTTTTTATTCCAAGACTGTGGCCCTGCTTCATTTATTCAAACAATTATATTTTCAGGACGTACGGTCAAATTTGATATCGTTTGACAATTATAATTATTTTTCTTTTGTTTCCTCTATTTCTGTTACACCTTAATAAAGAAGAATCATTCATGATCCTTTCATTTTTTGAATATTATAAAGCGCGATAACAAAGAAAGATTAGAACTAAATCCTCCTACGATCAGACGTAAATGGTATTTTAATTTTAGAGATCTATTTACAATAGCCATGAGGTAATTCTAAAATTGGAAATGGATCACTAAGATGTAAATTATTAATCAAACAGTATTGTCTCTCATGGCTGATTTATTTGGGATAAGGTGACGGTCACTTGTAAAGAAATGGGTAATTATTGGTAAATTATCAAGTTATAATTAAGACGATGAGGTTGACATATTTGCGAGACATTGACAATATGGGTTAAAATCGACGTTCAAATAAATAAAGAAATGTCAGGATGCAGTCTTTCTATACTTCAGAGATAATTCAATTTAGTTACATTGTTTTTAAGCATTCTAAAGGTATTACACATATTCTCGTGACTTTTCAGATTTAGATGTGCTAGGGAGCGTGGACGGTAGTTTGCACTTGACAGAACCGTCTATGAACAGGCTCAATCAAACCGAGCCTGCACATTTTCAACTTTGCCGCGTTAGGCTTTCTTTAAGGATTCTTATTTCATTCTATTTTAGGGTATTGAATTACTTGGATGAAAATTATCAAACAACCAGTCTTTGTATCTCTCTCTTTGATCTATTTGGGATAAAATGACGGTCACTTGTGTAGGAATTGGTAATTATTGGTTAATTATCCGGTAAAAACGGCTGGGTGGACCAATCGTCAAGACATGAACAAAATGAGATAAAATCGACGTTCAAATAGAAATAAGTGTCAGGATGCAGTATTTCTAAACTTCAGAGATAATATAATAACAGTCTAAATGTAATACTGATGCACATATTCTCGTCGAGGTCAAACATAAATTTTTATTTTTCTTATAGATTAGTTTTGGCACTACAACAGACATATTTGATTAGGATAATTAAGACATAAACTCGAAATAAATTGTAATATCGAATTGAATATGATTGGTCAACGCATCGGACTCGTAATCCGCATGTGTTTGGACACAGTCAGGGCCTTTGTTTTATTGAGTAGTAAACTTCCATTGCTTAGTACTTGCTTGTTTCAGAAGTAATTCGAAAGTGTTTCAATAACTTCATAGATTTAAATGCAGTCGAACTAAAATAGATTTGAATAAACTAATCAAATGATATTGTAACGAGTTGCAAAGCTTTTCAATTGTGGGTTCATTTTTGGCAAAGATATTTTGGGTCACCATTTAAAACAAATAAAAACAAATATATCTTTAAGGAAATGCAAATACACCATTTTGTCTAGCTTTGTCGAAGCGTTTTGCCTCGTTATAATTACATGAAATAAAATTCGTTTTTAAATACAATTTTAAATACAATTCATGTAATTATAATGGTCGCCACTGTCTGGCAGAGGCTTTTGAAACCGCAGTACATGCGTACTAGCGTAATTATCTATAATAACTTTGAAGGTGCAGAGAGATAAAATTACGAAAATATGACAATGCAATAACAAAGCAAAGGAAAACATGTAACAAGGCCAAACACGCAATGCATGCGAAAATACTTCTAGGAGTATGTCTAGCATATCCCTTTCTTTCTTAAAGTATATAAAATGAGTAAAATATTAAAAATTGATGACATTATACGGATATTTATTGGATTTTACTAGAAAAAAGAATGCATCGTTGTTTTATAAATCCAGCCCCAGCAAAAAAAAGAAAGAAAAATCGTACAGATGTGTTTGTTTCATTATGTATTTATAAAATATAAAACAGTCACATACTTTAGGTACATTTAGTATTCAACCATTATAGCTAACAATACTTTCGGAATCAACACGTTTTTATATTGCACACTCAGATTATCCTTTGGATGATGATTCGCAAATCTGTTGTAGATTAAAAGGGAATCACATATCTTTATACAATATATAACAAAAAATACCCCACATTTTCTAAATTGAGGTAATAAATAATTCACTTAAGATAAAAGCCTTGTAACAAGTTGTGACAATTACATTGGTACAGTGCGACCAGTAATTGACATTTTCAATAAACATTGGTAGGGAAGTTGTCACGTGAACGGATTAGCTGCCATGTCATGTAGCCTTTAAGTTAGTTAAGTTAGTTAATAACTTATCCTTGATAGCAGTTGACAGTTGGCATTTTGGGTTTAAATAAATGAGCTACATTAACGTGACTGTATTAATTTGTATACGCGGAGTCACTTAACATATATAATGCATGATAAAACAATATAGTAAAACATTTATACTTGATAAATCAATAAATCATAATATTATTAGAAATGAAACACTATTTGTTAATTGATCACACTAGGGGTAACAAAACTATTGATAACTATAATATATTCATTGATTCTTATAATCATTGTCGTTCTTAGTAGATTATTAGAAAAAGATATATTTCGAGTCGTTAAATGCAAGGTAATATCTAAAAAGAAAAGTCAATTACCCCGTTATTTAAAAATAATATTATATAACGACTATTTATAAGAAATTTAACATTATTTGTTTCAATCTCTTGTTTTAAGCCGATATCAATATACATATTTTTGTCATCAACTTAAACATCGCGTACTAGTTACGTATCTATGGATTCCGACAATGCAACCTGAATGGTTTTCCAAATTCCAAATTCAGCTTAGCGGATGGTGTGATATTACTTGTTCTTCTAACTGGTCAATTTGCATTTATTTAACTTAGTAAAAATATGTTTGTGAGCTCTTAATATAAGTTCATTAATTCGTCTCTGGTCTTGTTGTAGAAGTCAATAGACATAGAAATTAAAGAAAACTGATATTAACATTTTTCTTGTGCCAGATTAGATACAGAAAAAGCAAACTTATTTTGCTGAAAAAATAATGCTCAGGCAAAGAAATTTCTTCGATATGATCCATTCTGGGATTGAGCTTGTGTGTCATAAACAATCTATACAAAGTCTTATACATTGTATATATTCAGCTTTGTGTTAAAGGACAATAAACTGTTTACCCCAATGTAGGCGTTTTTTCCACTCAAGTCTCGTAACATGCAGAAATGTTTAAACTATCTTAAAGTTCAATATATTGTTGCGTTTCTAATTAAAATTGTTTTGAAATTTTCTAAAACGAGATATAATGTTCGACTTAAATAAAATGTTAACAAATATCCGACAGTATGACGTTCATCATGTTATATTTTTATATCAAATATCAGTATGATAACTAAATTAATACAACTATACTTAAAACTGTACAGTTAATTATGTAAAACAAAAAGTTTTTTTTTTAATTAAACGATTGTCATATACAGAAACAGAGATCCAAAGGCCGCAATCAGACACCCAAGTGAAAGAAGGAAAGAACAAACAAGAATATCATGTTGTGAAAATTGATTAAAATAATGAAAAAATATAAAGAGTAACTCATTTAGATTACAATTTCTGAAAAGAAAAAGAAAAAGTGGACGTTGTCATGTACATGTATGCTATCCAAGCCACGCACCGACTGCCTGTGAAAATAGTAGTAAACGAAGACATAGAATTAAGTAACAAATATTCCGATTTATTGAGAATTTGAAGACATTCAACTTTCTAGATATTAAACCTTCCAACAACAAGAATAGTGATGTTAAACTAAAACCTAAATTTTTCGTTGTATTTATAAAATTTTCGCCTTATTGTTTGTTTGTTTATTTATTTGTGTTGTGGTGATATTTGTATACAGCTTTAAACAATGTAAAAGAAGACAAAAATATTATGCTCAATGTATGTTTGCTTTCAATGAACTCTATTAGTTCTTTCCAGTTGCTGCACTTAACCATGAGTACAGAGAAGTGACGATCTAATACGATGAACCTTATCTTGTTTCTATTAATTGTAAGAAAGAAAAAAAACAATTCACTCTGCCTTCATAAACAACCAACTGGCTTTTAGCACATTTTCATTAAATTGTCCTTGAATTCACATTCACAGCTATTTGACAGTACGATATCACATACATGGTGAATATTGTGGTATTCACCGTAAAAGTCATTCGTACAATACTTTACAGTGTTGTCAAAGAAAGTTAAATGTATTTGTATGTTTCTGCATGAGTTGAGCTACAGATTATTACCTTATTTTAAGAACCCAAAATTTATAAAAATACAGTTTTTCTCAAAGAACGAGGGAAAAAGCCATTGTATGTCATTTCGAGAACAGAGCAAGATTTGGGTTTTAAATTTTACAGTTTAAAATAGACATTCCTTTTTCTTTTTAAACCCCAATTTTTTTAATTAAAAGGTTGAAAACAGATCCAAAAATGTAAACCTAACATTGGAGATACTTTTAAATATTATAAATTACACCAATCCATTCTTACCTGCTTTACATTATAATCATTGTACAAATTAATCACAAATACGATTCCTAATACAATGCTAAGGAAAAAAAGTGATTATCTTGTTAATTAAAAGCACAAAGCTCGCATTACCAACAGTTGAACACATCAATGATGATGCATAAGGTAACTAGTTATTTTGGTCTACTTAACAATACAATTTAGTGTTATTCGTTAGGCAATGACATTAAATTTCTTACTTAAATTGTAACATTTGGGTGCAAAAGAAGTCCAAAGAATCGCCCAGTCTACGAAAATGTTATATCTACATGTCATTAAGATTGATTATTGTAAAGGAAGTAGTAACTGTTTTAGCGACAAGATGTTAAAAAAGAACTGTAAATTTCCTCTCATTATACATACAGGATAGCTTCATTTAATTTACTCACTAAATAGTGATATCTTACAAATGCATTTTTTTATTTAAAAACCCTGAAAAAAGATCACGAAAAAGAGGCTAGTTTTTATTGAGTCTTTAAAAAAAGGGGTAATAACAAAATGACATCCCAAAACCCCACCCAGCACCGGGGTTAAGATACTCATTTTTAAACTTTTACCAACTTAAAAAAATTACAATTTTCTGTGGGAGGGCAAAATAACGGGGATTCTGTCTATTTAATTCTTTTAAAAAAACAATTTCATGGGTTTCCGTGTTTTTCAATTTCTGGACTAAATGAAATATATTTAAAAAAATTTTTAGGTAAAGTTTTTTTCTTTTTTTTTCCTTTTTTTTACTTAGAACAAACAAAGTACTATCCGGGAAAGTCAAAAAAAAAACGGCAAAGTTCCGGGAAATGCTGATAACTGGTTAAAAAATTTCACATGAAAAAGACTTAAATTTACAAGTAACGCATTTCTAATTAAACTTTTTTCATGTGCCCAATTTTGGAAATTTTATATTTGAAAATGTTCGATTAAAGGACAAAACATGCAGGTGCGTTAAAAAAGTCCTTTTTGGTTTTTTTCTTTCTATTGTAAAAAAATTTATGTTTGAAATTTAAACAAATTCAATATTTTTTAATGCTTTACATTTTTTTGATTGCATCACTTAAAATTGTATTACCTTTAAAAAACATAAATGTAGTGTAAATAGAAGGATCTGACAGGAAGTAATAATTTTATGCCCTTTTTAAAAACTGCCTTTATCGCCTTTTTCAATATTTAAAAAATCTAGGTTTTTTTCAAAAACCAGACATGTAAATTTCGTTTACTACCTGTTTATCCTATTTAAGAAATTAAAATTTTCCTTTTTGCTCATAAATATCGCGGCTATTTACATTTGTTTATGGAGAGAGAATAGTCAGGGATTGTGCTTGTTTGTATTCTTAGAAATAACTTAATAAAATTGTAAGAAGTAATAATATACTGATATCAATTTTTAACTGAAATTACAAAAGGCTGAGGATATTCAAGTATATTTGCCTAATGATAAAATGTTGGTGTTTTTTCATATGAAAATTATTTGCCATTGTGTCATCATTATGATTAATCAAGCATAAATCAAAACATTTCACCTCTTCTTTCTTCTTGTTATCCTCACATTCCTTGTTTTTTAAATTTGAATTAATGGTCAGGTAAGTGTATTTTGTTAAACACAGTTTCTTTTCAAAGTTTTGTTCTGTTTTTGGTATCTTATGTTACTTAGAGGCGTATATTTTCTGGTTATTATGGTCGTCTCCAAAAACTTTGGCTCTGACCACACTTGCTTCAAGTCCGCCCTGACACATGTGAAGACACTTTCAAGCTTGCTCATAGGAAAGAAATCTACATAAATCCTAATCCTTGAATTCTTTTTCAATCCTGTTAAATATCATGATGTGGTGTCATAATTGAATATGTCTGACCTATATGGTGTCTCACTTGAGGTCTCTTTTTACCTCCACATGAACAGCAGGAGATTCCATATATAACCGGTACAGTGTTTATGTACAGTGTTTATGTAACCAACAAAAATCCTGTTGCTTATTATATATTTAGTTTTCTAAGAGCGAAATTTCAACGTCGATTATAATAAAGTGTGATTTGAGATAACACGTGGATATTATGCAACATCTGACCACAATTATGCAAAAGCGTAAACACGTGTATTTTGCTTGTATAGCAACGCATTATACTCTAATTCTGTGTCTTTCCCGTCTCGTACATTATTTAAGGATAGAAAGGCATTATAAAATACCACGAAGTCCGTTCGTTTTCTGAAATAGCGTATATATGATTTGTTTCTAAAAATGAATGATGCATGAACACGTGACTTCATGCAAAATTAAATTTTGAGGCGCTTTTTACATTAGTATTCAGAACGTTACGAATTTAATGCCTCTCTTTTTGAAAAAAAAAACAACTGTCGTAATTGTACGTATTACAAAAAATGTTACCAGTTTAACACTTATTAATGAATGTAAATATATGATTTGATATCCATAGTTGATGTATGCATGCAACATGGCACGTGCTCTTCAAGGGGATTGAAAATTAAAAATGTATTGTTGGCAGAGTTCAAATAGGGGTACAATCTGCACGGACAAAGCAAATTATACAATGACTAAATAATCTGGTAACAAATACAAGATTATCAATTATTCAAACTTTGACATGCAAAAGGCATTCTTTTGATCACTGCAAGTTTTTGATATTCACTAGTACATAAAACATAGTATACCATAATAATTTTATTCAGTCAGTTTTATAAATGACGATGGAAAGGGACTAGAAGTGTTAAGATGTGTTGCATGCGTTCCAACAATTTTGTCCTCGAAAAAAGTCAAACAGACCTTACAACGTGTTCAAATTAATTTTGTAATACTATACAGCATCTAAACGTTACGTTAAAAATCTGGAAACTTACTATTTTTTTTAATTTACTTTGATATGTTCTATATTTAAATTAGATTTATTGAAGAATATTTAGAACTTTGTTGTTTATAAATTGCAATTCATAAGTTTGGCTTAACTAGAACAAAGCATAACTATTCTCTTTTATTTACTTTTTTGAACATTTCAAATAAATGGCAATACACTACATAATAATATAATTCATACATAGCCACGTATCAAAATTTTATGTATTAGTCATTTTCTTTCTTCTTATTTTTGTTTTCGTGTAAGATGATATTAAGGTGAAGTTGAACATGCCTTTTCGCTATATCCATGTTTTAGGATTTTCAAGATAATAGAAGGTATGATAATCAAATTCATACAATATTTGATTTGCAAAACACTTAAAAAGTGTAGATGGAAACATTTAGTTCGAAATGATAAACTGTCTATTCTTAGTCGGATAGTTTTTGTTTATATCTTCTCATTTTAATGCTGTGAAAAAATGGATTATTCAACGAAAAGATAATTATTGTAAATGCCTACGGATGGTTTTTGATTAATTTCAGGAACTTAAAGGGTACGATTTGCTTAAAAGTATACTTCGTAATATCTTAAAAGAGGTATTTTATATCATATTGTATTATACGGCCTAAATTTAATCAATTGTGAGGGTAAAAAATCACATCCGCCTGTCATATTAGTGAACAAAAACCTTCTTTGCTCCATGTGTACTTGATATATAGTATAGTGTTTAGGATATTTGTACACGATTACCTGTTTGTTTGTTTATTTCATTTTACGCCTTTACTCAACAGTATTTCAGTCATATAGGCGGGTAGTTTTCTAACCATCAATCCTGGAGAGTTACACCAGTACTAAACTACCTTCCTCCGTACTAAACTACCAAAGCATCTCCCAGGGATCGAACCCACGCCAGAAAGGTAACTTGATTAGAAGTCATCGACTCTCACCCCTCGATCACGGAGGCGCTGCAACAAGATAAAAAAACGACTTTTTCATTGTAAAGCAAATTGTCTTGTTATAACGTCATGTCAGTCACAGTTAAGTTGGAAACCTCACAATGTATTTTATATTACTTATAGTATGACGATAAAGTACATTGCATAATTTCACAAGGAGTTTTTTTTACATTTCAGCCCTTACCTTTATTTTGGGACAATTTGTGTAAAACAATAGTGTGGATATAAACATTTGTTATGTGATGTACTTCCCAATACCAAAATTCTAGGTAGAAAATTAGTTTGAATGTAAAATTCTTATAATCCTATTAAGAATTATACAAGTAAAATAGAGTCTTGTGGCAATGATCATAAAAGTCTATCTAAGATTACCAAAGGTCTACTTGGAGATACAAATGAAGTGATTCTACCATTTGATTCATCTTCAGAGCGCCTTGCCCAGAAATTCAGTGACTTCTTTATCGGAAAGATTGAAACAATAAGGAATAACATACGTTCTCAAACACAATCGGTACCTGGTAATGAAGATATGGAATCTGAATATACGGGTGTCAAATATACTGTGTTTTGCTCCCAACCACAGAGCAAGAAGTGAAAGCATTGATTAAAAAATCAGCCACCAAATCCTGTGAGTTAGATCCCATTCCAACATTGCTGTTAAAAGAATGCCTAGATGAACTAACACCAGTGATAACCAGTTTTATAAACGTGTCCTTGGATGCTGCTTATGTACCAAAAAAGTTCAAACACTCACGAATAAGACCACTTCTAAAGAAACCAAATCTAGATCCTAACGAACTGAAAAACTATAGGCCTGTGTCTAACTTGCCATTCCTGTCTAAAATCTTGGAAAAGGTCGTTGACGTACGAATTGAGAGCCATCTGAAGACAAATAATCTACACGAGGTCAACCAATCTGCTTATCGCAAGTTCCATTCGCCGAGACTGCATTGTTAAAAGTTCAAAATGACATTCTACGGTCTTTGGATAATAACAATGTGACTATTCTCGTGATGCTTGATTTGTCTGCTGCTTTTGATACAATTGATGACGGAACGCTCCTTCGCCGCTTTGAACGACACTTTGGAATTACAGGCAAGCCACTCGCATGGATGACGTCATACCTGACCGACTATACCAGACTGTATGCATAAACACCAAACTATCACAGCCAGTCCACATGGAGTACAGCGTACCTCAAGGGTCTGTCCTGGGACCCAAGAGCTATGTGATGTATACGAAACCTGTCGGAGAAATCTGCCGTAAACATGATCTAAACAACCATTTCTTCGCAGATGACTCACAACACTATCTATCCTTCAAACCAGTGACTAATATTTCAATTCAGGAGAATATAAACCGTATTGAAAGATGTCTTGAAGATATTGTAAGTTGGATGAATGCCAACATGCTGAAGCTAAACGGCGACAAAACAGAGTTGATCATCTTCTCATCTGAACATAACGCACAACCTGTTTCAGATGTTACAGTAACAGTCGACGGTTCGAAAATTAGCCAATCATCTAGTGTGCGCAATCTTGGTGCATTTCTTGACTCGAACATGAGGATGGAACAACATGTAAATAATGTCTGTAGGAACTGTTATGCACAATTAAGACAAATCGGTCACATCAGACCCTATCTTACTGTTAAAGCAACCAAATCTCTAGTAAATTCACTTGTTACTTCTAGGTTAGACTACTGTAATGCACTGTTATATCGAGTCTCTAAGCAGTCAATGACCAAGTTACAACATGTTCAAAATACAGCAGCTAGAATTGTGACCAAAACACTCAAATATGACCACATAACACCTATCTTACGTGACCTTCACTGGCTTCCGGTAGAGTATCGGGTCGAATATAAAATGTTGACTTATACATATAAATCCCTCATCGATCAATCACCAGCCTATATAAAAGACATGATAGACGTGTACATCCCAGTCAGAAATCTGAGGTCCCAGAATAACTCAATGACATTAGTTGTGCCTAAATCTCGGACAGTACGATATGGTGACAGGTGCTTCCAGACAGCCGCAGCGAAATTATGGAACTCGGTACCACCTGACATTAGAGACTGTAATACCTTGCCATGTTTTAAGACAGCTCTCAAAACACATCATTTCATAAAGTTCTATGGACGTTCATAAATCATCATACATGTACTACTTTTGCTATATTATCAGTGTTAATTTTAATTGAGCCTTGATTTTAAACTAAATGTGTCTGTATTTTTCTTACCATCCTTTACTGGTTTTAGATTATCATTATTGTTTAATAGGTTTACTTAATTAATGTTGTACATTATGTCTATATATATAATTATGTTTTATCGGATTTATGTAAAGCACTCTTGAACATTTATTATTTATGAAAAGAGTGCTATAGAAATGTGATATATAATAATAATAATAAAAAGAATTTGTTAAATTTTCACGTCATTTTTGTGTCGCCTCTACGGAATAGTGGCAACATATAGGGATCACTTCTCCGTCGTCTGTCTGTCCGTCCGTCCGTCCGTCACAAAACTTGTCCGGACTACTCCTCATAAACTACTGGTGCAATTTCATCCAAACTTAAAGAAATGATCAGTACCAAGTCTAGTTGTGCATATTGTCAGCATTTTCCGGTTCAATGATTTTTGTCAGAGTTATGGCCCTTTAATAATTTTTATTTTTAAAGTTTGTCCGGACTACTTCGCTTATACCACTAATGTAATTTCAATGAAACTTTACAGGATTTATCTGTAGCTCAAGTCCTTGTGCAGATTGCACGAGTTTTCCGGTTGAATGATTTTTGGCCTAGTTATGGCCCTTTGATAAAAAGGTGTTTTTTTCTGTGTGTTGCCAGATACACAAAAGCTTGTCCGGAATACTCCTCATAAACTACTGTTGCAATTTCATCCAAACTTTACAGGAATGATCAATACCAAGTCTAGTTGTGCATATTGTCAGGAATTTCCGGTTTGATGATTTTTGTCAGAGTTATGGCCCTTTAATAATTTTTATTTTAAAGTTTGTCCGGACTACTTCTCTTATACCGCTAATGCAATTTCAATGAAACTTAACAGGATTGATCTGTAGCTCAAGTTATTGCGCATATTCCACGGGTTTTCCGATTGAATGATTTTTGGCAGAGTTATGGCCCTTTGATAAAAAGGTGTTTTTTCTGTGTGTTGCCAGATACACAAAAGCTTGTCCGGACTAATCCTCATAAACTACTGGTGCAATTTTATCCAAACTTTACAGGAATGATCAGTACCAAGTCTAGTTGTGCACTGTCCGTCTGTCTGTCCGTCTGTCACAAAACTTGTCCCAACATGAAATTGGCCAGCATGAGGCGACACATGTGATCACAGATCGCTCTTGTTTAAGTTTGTAACAAAGGAATAAAATCACTTTAATTTTTTTTGTGAGAACTACATCTAGTTTTAAGATTTAGTTTCATTATCAATTCCTTATGCATAAATTTGTGATTATAGTAAATTTCAAACCCAAGTTATATTTACGAGACCTTTTGTAAATTGGGTTAAATTGTACCACAGTCAGACCAATTTGGTATTCAAAATAATTATTATTATATTATGTTTTATAGCGATTGTAAATTAAATGCAAATATTTCAAATCTTTTTATGTCAAACTATGTAGGCATCATTAATAGTTAAGTTACAATACCAGTGCTGATATTTAATAAATTTGTATTTCCTTTATGTTATCATCGACTTTTAATTTTATTGGATGGATTATTGGTATGCTACGTATACAGGGGTTTTCAATTAAAGGAAAGTAATTAGAATAAAAGCAGCATTTTTCATTCTATTTCATCCACGGATATCTGTTCGACATCAGAGCTCATGTATGGTATTTAAACATTTTTACAAAGAAATGTATCAGGAACATTAATAACGTGGTTTGAACTTACTGAGAATGACAACTATAATGAGGGAACAAAGCTCCTTCGTTTAAGTCAATCAAACATCACGCATTAATTTCTTTTTATATGACATACTGGCAAACAAATAATTCATTTCACAAATATTTTGATCTTGACTTTATCAATTTGTGGTCCTTTCTTAAGTTTAATGTAATGTGGGCATTACTTTAACACTTTTTAAGTAGAAACTTACAAATAAACGATGAATGTCACACTCGTCGTATGTGTAGAAACTTACAAAGCTACACTACATATATTGGTTCAAACCAGACAAACTTAATCATTATTGAAATTGTAGACAGCTATTTGTAAATTATACCAATTTCGACAACACATTTTGGTTTTGTTAAGAGTCATTACAAGTGTTTACATTTATTACTGAGGCATAAAGACAATAGACACAGCAAGAACTTCTATCAAAGAAATTCGTTTTGACAAATGTAATGATCTCTTTACGCCCGTCATGATGACCCTGAGTAAGATAAGAGAAAACCTTCTTTTCGTAACTTCTTCAAAGTCTACAGGATTCCTAAGAATTCCTTAACTACAAAGTTTTTTGAAGATGAAATGTACTTATACAGCATCCTTGACTTTAAGTGCAAAGGAATCAAACTAATTAGTATATAATATACATATTGATGTTATTCACGCTATCAATTTAAGTAATCTAGGAGAACAGAACATTTGTCAGAATGCAATTGAACATATTCATTAGTACATTGTACTGCTTGATGGACTGAGGATGTTGTTTATCTAGGTTTTATCTTAGCTGGGAGAACCATTTGAAAATTTCCCTTAAATGCAATATCATACATACATTGAAGTGTTTTGTTAACAGAGCACTATTGTTTACTGACCTAAATAGGAAACAAATGAAGCAGAAGAAAAGTTTTTCCACACCGACTATTTGCTGAAAATTATATTACTAGAAGAATTCCTGGACAAATATGCGAGACACTGAAAGTATAATTTATGTATAGAACAAATTACCGTTTAGTACAGACATTTAGTTGACTTTGTTTAAGGACGGGTGTACTTTAATATTAAGTGTACTTTTACACACAAGTCAGGTTATACACAATATAGCTAGATAAGTATTATTCTAAAAAGATAAATAACAAAAATCTGGTTTTTAAATATGTGCATAACGTAAAAAAATCTATTTCAAAATTAAAAATATGAATACATATTTTTTTTAGATCACCACCCAGTTGTTTTGTAGATACTTTTCAGACCTAATAGACCTTATCTCCGTATGAACTCTGCTTAAAATAATTTTGTTTATAGCTTACGTTTCATTCCAATGACTTTTTTGTATCTTGTTTGTAATTATAAATTTAAGGGGTCGTTTAATTATATTGTTTCCAATTTCTGTAAATGACCCAAGTTTTGATTAGAAAGACTTTTTACAATACAAACAGGATATCTAAAACAACTAACAGGTACTTAGTGGCTGTTAAATGGTATAAAAATGTACTTATAATCTTTAACAAATGTAAATGGATTGACGTTTGACCTTGAGTCATTCGGTGTTGCATTTTATTTTATTGTTTTCATGCGGTTTTTTTAATTTGATGTTGAACATTTTCAATTATTATGCGAAATTATAAAAAAGAAATTGTAATAATAATTTTTGGTTTACATATTTCCAAATTGATCGATGTCTGACCCTCCGCGCACTCTTAAAATCGTTTGTAAATTTCACCATCATATTAACTTGGAATAGATGCAGGCAATCACGCTTTTCTAAAACTTTTATCCGGACTGATTAGCTGATAAATCTTTGGTTAGGTTATAAAAATGAATTAATATTCACTTCACTCAATTTGGTTTCTAATTTTGCGGATTTGGGAGCGAATCCCTATAGGTTACAATTTTGCAATTTCTAGAAAAATGGTTGTATTTTGGTAGTTGAACTAGCTTTGAATACAGAATGACAAGATTTTAATATTGTAACGTGTTTATATCCACTGCACATTTGATAAGATTTAAAAATGTATTGTTTTTTTTAATTGTCATATATAATTTATATTTTTTTTAACTTGATTCGTATAGACAAAGGATGATTGTTTTAGTTATGGATGGCGCAAATTGTTTGTAAAGTTTGTATATATTTTTTCATTTTTCATACTACGCCGTCAATTTCAATGCAATAGGAAATTGTATGGTCTTTTAAAAAAATGTAATTTATGTTGATAATTGCGTAAATATTTTAAATGAAAAATACTCTCACAACAAAAAGCTAAATAGTGAGTATTTTATTTAGCGCAACAATGTGATGATGTCCTTTATTGTACACAGACAGGTACATATTTATTGATATATTCTGAACAAAGATGAACCATTTTAAAACAACATAGACCTTGGATACAATTAAGTTATTTCTCTTAAAATATTAGACTGTTTCCATGATAATGAATAACTTCTTAAGACATATTAAGTTAATTCACTTCGTACGGGCTGTTTCGTAATTCAACAATTTGAACAAATCAAAATTACACCTGCCACATAGTTAAGCTCGGTTTAAAACGTAGCTATCGCTTGTATTTATTTTCAAGTCCTTCACTCTAGAAAACCCAATGCCGCTTATGTACATCAGCAAGGTTTAATTATTTGACGTATCACTATGGACCCGTTCAAGTTTAAAAGTGCTCTGCTAAATTAATTAACCGTTGAATTTCACAATGTCTTATATTGAGTAATACGACTCTGTTGGCGCCATTCAAGTAATCCGAGACTGATTTTATTATCTGCTGAATACACTCAATGTTTAGCATTGTATGTCAGGTCGTTTGAATACATAATGTCCATGAAAACACACGTTTCCCCTAAACAAAGTGAAAAGTGAGTGTTCAATACGATTTCGTATAATATTTTTTTGCTGATATTCTTGCGTAAAGATAGGTCACACTTCTTTCCTTTGAAAAGGCATGGGTATTAATATTTTGGTTATTTATTTATTTATTCATTCATTGTTGTTGCTGATAATTGTGTTGCTTGTTATTCTTATTCTAATGTTTTTACTCCTATTATTCTACACATACAATTTCAGGCTTTTATTTATTTTTAAATAGATGTTTAGACGTTTCTGGGAATGTCATGCGTTTTAACTGATACTATTTTATCAGACGACAGCAAATCTTTAAGGAATGATACATATTTGTGTACTTAAAAATGAAGTGTTAAATTAAATTTAAAAAGTATAAGATACAAGAATTTGTATGCAATCTCCTTTCAAAATCAGAAAATTATCTTAACATAGTCTCATACATTCACAGTCGCCAATTCAAAAAAAGAATTTTGAGTAAAATGTATAAATTGATCAAACAGTTGAATAACCTGACATCCAATTATCATTCAAAGAAATAAATAATATATTAGTGTTTGTTCAGAAAGTTACATATAACACAACTATATGAAAAGTATTTTATTCTTTGCACTGACATGGCTAATAATAACTTACAAACCAATAAGGTCAAGGGAAACACAGGTAAACTGCTCATTTCTTCTTTTTAAATTTTTTCATCTATTATTATGTAAATGCCCACAAATTGAACACGCTAGGCAGTTACAAGTACAATACACCACATTTCCCATTAAAAAAATTAAATGGTGGTTTCCTAACTTGACCACGTGGGTCAGGTTAGAGAGTTAAAATTTCACAAAAATTGACACGGTGAACTCAGGAAAAGTTAAAGAACATGCAAAATGGCGTAGACTTAACATACAATACAAGGCTCATACAATATCCACAATATAATGATGTTATTGTACAAAATCTGGAAACAAAATTATTCATCGGAAGCATAAATCACAACAACATTACCTAAAAATTGCAGACTCGGTTTGATTGAGTCTGTAAATGAGGGAAAATGATTAAGTGCAATATCCAACACGGCTCCTAGCACAGGCTTGAGCGGTACTCGATTCTCAACACTAAATAGTGTTTGCATCAATGATCACGAAGGACCAGAAAAATATAACAACACCGAAGTAAAGTACTGGGGCAACATTTTACAGCTGCCACACGGCACTTAACACCTGCTGTTTTGAAGTATAAAAATCTGAAAACAAAGTGATCCCTCTCAAGCATTATCAAAACAAAATTACATAAAAAAGCCGACTCGGTTTAAAAAGTTTGTACATGAGGGATACTGATTAAGTCACATGACTTGTTTTAAAACTATTCGGTTCGGTGATGCTGTTGGCGTATAAATTTCGATTTTACATATATTTACGCTTCTAAACCAGAATATTTTAAATATATAGAAATTATACGGACATTCAATCTGAGCCTTTAAAAATGTCATTGTAGCGTGTTTTGAGTACATAAGATCATTTTAATATGTTTGTCATTAATTTGCCTGATAATCCCTTTAATAATTTATATGCCAGCGTTATAAAATAATTTCGAAAGATATGAAACCAATTTCAAAAATCTTAGCACTACTTTTATAGACCTTTTGTATAGAAAATATAACACCGATATATTAAGTGTAAACCAATCAGAAGAAGATGTTAAATTGCATTCCATAACTTTTGTAAGGATTTATTCTTATGCAAACCGGTAATTGTGTCGATATGAATTCAGATATGCAGACTGCAGCAGAAAATTAAAATGGCATTTTCTAGTCATCTTTCTAAATAATACAAATAACAAGATGTTAAAATAATTATGTACTTAACAAATTGTCTGAAGTTGAAAGCTATGGTTACAATTAGATAATATTTCTTATCATAATTAAGGTTCCCCTATATTTTGCCAACTGCCTATTTTGTGGAATTGCTGTTTGTTTTCTTTCAAACAGTTTTATAAAAATTAAATTTCTTGATGTGTAAGAAAACAAATAGGTCTAGGTTTATGACAAAGATGTGTTCTTTTTAAGTGGAAAACAAGCAGAAAATAAAATAAGTTGAAACTTAGAGTAAATATTGTCTTTTTAATATTTCACATGTCCTCACGACAGATTTTAAATATATTGTTTTCAATTTACGCTCACAATTACAAACATAGTCTAGCTGCTTAATTGTTATATCTTCCTAATTACAGTTTGTATTTTTATAACTTAGTAGCATAGTATTCCAATACCAGAAAGAAAATGTCAGTTATGTCACATACATATTGGTGATGAATTTCATTATGTACTTGAATGTAAACATTTCATTGATGATAGAAAAAAGTTTGTTAAAGCATACTATTATAGACATCCAAATATACTGAAATACAATCAATTATTTAATAGTGAGAATAAAATTGAATTAATCAAATTATGTCAGTTTCTAGAGATAATAATGAAAAATGTTAAAGTAAGCTATAATTAATATTCATTTCTTTATTTTTTATTTTTTTGTTGTTGATAAAATGTTTAAAACAATTATAAATGCATGAACATGTTTATATATTTAAGTAAATATGGTGTATGCTTGTATATACATATATAAATGTGTATGTGTGTAAGTATGTGTTTATGTATATATAAAATAAACACATATGTATATATGTGTGTGCTAACTTGCAAGTTTGTATGATATATATTTGTGTTAGGAAATTTTTGTGAGAAACCTATTATATATACATACATATTTTACCTAACCTGTTAACTGTTTTCATGTTAAATGTACTGGCATGCATGCTATAAGTTTTCTTACATTTCGTTTCGGTAAGATTTCTTGCCAAAAGCATAAGCATGTCAATTATTAACAAACAAACAAAACACTCTTTCATTTTTGCCCTGGCTTTAAAGTAAATAAACATCAGAAAATAGTCAGAAGAAACAATAATGAAGAAAAATATCAATAATAATAACATAATTTCAATTGCAAATTACCTTTATATTTTGATCGGTTAATACTAAAACTAAAAAAAAAGCATGTCTGCAAATACATTTGCAAACGCGTTAACCATCTATTGTACAAGGCGACTTGTATCCTATTCATAATAATATCTACAAATGCATATATTTTTACTTACTTATTGTGAATAAACGTTAAATTTGAATTAGAAATCAAATCGGTACCACAGAGATAAGAAAAAGCTCAAAAACTTCCAATTTAATGAAAACAAAACCAAGATTAACAATTAATTGTTAACACTTACGTTTCCATTAATGAAAACAGCACTGCAACACTAGCTTTCGGTATATCCAGCTACTGCATAATTTCCTAGAAAACTGTTTCCAAAACTTTAGAACACTGCTTAATTCCAGTAGAAATAAATCCATAAACACTTTTCTGTGAATAACTAAAACCCCACGTGAGACCGCGTAACTTAAGGCCCGTGAAATAAGAAAATAAATAAACCCCGCAAAAAATGTGTTATAATTCAGACGACACAATTTCGATACATTAAACTTTACAATCAGTTTAAATCTCTTATAAAAACAAATACTGTCGTTTGCCCGATATTATGCATGACAGGTGTCAAAAGATGATTATGTGAAATAGACATCATTTTATGTTATTTTCAACACGTGGTAAAATCAGCTGTTTTTACATATTAATTATGTTGCAGAATCATTACACTAAATACACTAAACAATTTACTTGTTCCTGAACGAAAGAAGAAAAAAATAAATAAACAATAGATGGTTAATCTTTTTTTATGTATTGTGATTGTTCTCTGTAAATGACTTGCCATGTATGTATTGCCGTTTTTACAAATGTTAATTGTTATATACCTTATGTTTGTATCATGTATGATGCACTGAGAGAAATAAAGAATTTGAATTTGAAAAAAGCTGTACCTTAACCCTTTCGCTGCCAGAGGGTTATTGTTTTATTGATCTCTTTTTTGCCAGAGTGTTTTCTAAAACATTACTATATGATTAATTAATATAATTATTATTATTATTATTTGTTATTAGTATTATTATAATTATATATGTTTCCAAATGATTATTGTTGATGGTATAATTTTCTTTATATTTATTGTTATTCTTATTATTAACCTTTTCCCTTATATAAGCGTGTTTCGACGGCTTTTTGCCCCCCCCCCCTTTTTGAGGCCTCAAACAGTGAATTAATGCCCTATTTGGGCCCCAAACACTGTTTTTGTTTGAGAAATGTTGTTAAAAAAAGTGACCATTTTTTCGGCGCCGTCCCCCAACCAAATATTACATCAGGGGGTTGCCAGAAGGGGGATGTGCCCCCTTCTGTTTGGGGGGTTTGAAGGGGGGCGGAGTCCCCCTCATCGCCAAGAAAATTTTGGACTTGTGAGAGGCTTAAAATGACCCCAGGTCGATCATAAGGTAACGTGTAACCAACGCTGAAAAGCCTTTGACTCTATCTCAATCCCTTGAGAAGTTGCAGCACTTTGAAATAAATTTTGATGGAAAAAATCGAGGCAAAAAAGTGATTTTTGGCAATTTTGAGATGTCCCCTCGTTGCCATGGTAACAGGAAATTTAAGACTGAGCATGTCGTTACAAAGGCAATGGTCCAGTCAACATTTGTGCCAAGTTTGATTAGTATTGAAGCATTTTTCATAGTTTTATAGCAGTTTGAACTTGTAACAGGAGGCTTTTCAGTGAAAATGGCCATTTTTCACAATGTGCTCATGGGGGAAAGGGTTAACTAAAAAAATTATAAATGTTACAAAACAACAATTTTTCACCAAAATTAGGTAAAAGACCACATGTTAACATGGAAAAACTAGATTTTGGGTGATTCCAAGGTTTTTCATCATTTTTTGTTAACCTTTTCCCTTATATAAGCGTGTTTCGACGGCTTTTTGCCCCCCCCCCCTTTTTTTGAGGCCTCAAACAGTGAATAAATGCCCTATTTGGGCCCCAAACACTGTTTTTTGTTTGAGAAATGTTGTTAAAAAAAGTGACCATTTTTTCGGCGCCGTCCCCCAACCAAATATTACATCAGGGGGTTGCCAGAAGGGGGATGTGCCCCCTTCTGTTTGGGGGGTTTGAAGGGGGGCGGAGTCCCCCTCATCGCCAAGAAAATTTTGGACTTGTGAGAGGCTTAAAATGACCCCAGGTCGATCATAAGGTAACGTGTAACCAACGCTGAAAAGCCTTTGACTCTATCTCAATCCCTTGAGAAGTTGCAGCACTTTGAAATAAATTTTGATGGAAAAAATCGAGGCAAAAAAGTGATTTTTGGCAATTTTGAGATGTCCCCTCGTTGCCATGGTAACAGGAAATTTAAGACTGAGCATGTCGTTACAAAGGCAATGGTCCAGTCAACATTTGTGCCAAGTTTGATTAGTATTGAAGCATTTTTCATAGTTTTATAGCAGTTTGAACTTGTAACAGGAGGCTTTTCAGTGAAAATGGCCATTTTTCACAATGTGCTCATGGGGGAAAGGGTTAATATAAATTAATTATTATTATGATGATTATTATAGAAACGGCTAAAGCCGTCCATATGGCAAATACGCCGAAAATAACAGGGACGGCTTAAGCCGTCCCTATGGCAGTGATTTTTAAATCACTAGATTGATTGTGTTTATGATATCATTGGAATAAATCACACATGACATTAATTAATAATAAAAGAAGAAAGAACTAAGCTGAGATTCTTTCTTTAATATTTATTTTATATTATTTTATCAAGCTTAATATGCTTTTACGTTCATACTAAAGCTGTACGGAGTTAACAACACAAATATTTAAGGTGTGTACAGCTGACGTCTTTAATCTTTATATGACCAAACAAAAGATGAAAAAGTCATATACCGGTATATAACAAAGTTTGCACTTAAACGGATGTTTTCTTCCTTCTCAAATGACACAGACAGACAGTTTGATTGATATTGTGGCCAGTACTTGACAATTCCAATATACGCGGAGATACGCTTGTCTCATGCCAGAGTTCTGTGACAGAATCAATGTCAAATTAATATCGTAGTGCCAGATCAAGTGAACAGATTGTTAAAAATTCCTTATACAAAGTAAACAATAATGAGTTTCAAACAATGCTTGTTTGTTTTCTTTTTATAACCACCGTTTCAATGTGTATTTATCATTTTATTTTTCATTGTATCTACATGTCAAAATGAACGCGAATATGTTAATACTTTTATTTTATTTTGATCCACCGGCTTGGCACTGAATTATTGAAACTGCTGGCATTGGCATTAACAGATTTATGTTGACTTGATTTTAATTTATGTCATGATTTGTTCGTGCTGTGCATCGGGTGTAAACGTCTATGCTATATTGTTTTGTTGCGTTTGCTTTCTATTGAGAGAAAGGTACTAAAATTATTATGTAAAAAAAAAGTTATTATTATTAATAATAATAATGTTAAGAACGAACGAGTTATGTTTATTCGAGCGTAATTATCCTACACTATATTACATAAAACAAATCATCGATAAATAACTGGAAGCATGCTCCTTTGAACAGTCGCCAGCAATTGCCAAATTTATGACATGCTTAGAACAGCTTATGCGATTGTTGAAATTGTGTTGTGTCTAAAAGCGTTACATTGTTTATGATCGTAGTAAAATGCAAATATAAACTTGACCATTTTTATACTGTTGAACATTTTTGTCAGAGACAAGTGTTTGTCCTTTTGTTTCTTTGTTTGTTTTTTTAGTTCGTTTCAAGTTACTCCGGACTGTGATTGTTATATGTTGTTTATCCGACTATTTTTAATGTAGAAAGGCCTTAGATGCCCACCCGCGTGCATAGTCATATGTGAAAATATAAAATACTATTTCATAGAATTTAATTAACAATATTTTCATAAAAAATAATGATGCTATTTTGTAATAGTTTCAGCTTTGATCAATGTTATACATGTAGCATAAAAATTCTTATAAGAAAGCAAATTAAAAATGTTGAGCAATATAATGATTTTTTTTTAATTTTTCTAATTCAATGCTATCTATTGTAATAAAAGAAAAGGGATTACTTGGAATTTCAATAAAATGACACTTGTATTAACAGGCAAGTGTATAAATTAAACGTTTAAGTTAGGAGATACATCGAACTTGGTATGTTGACGACAATATGACAATATGTTGACATAAATAACAATCACTGCTCAAGGATACAATGTATATGACAAATAACACCACAATTACTTTATCTTATGACGTACTTCCGTAACAATTTACTACAACTATAATTATGATTTAAGCAGCGACTGATTGAGCACGGAAATAAGAAAATTTACTGAATATGTCATATATATAAATCACAAAATATAAAATAACAGATAGCATGTTTATAGCCTTCCATCTTTCAAATTGATATGTAAAATCGGTTTTGAATAAGAAATAAAGAGGTTACATAAGATATAAAGTAGAACTGTGCTCCGGTTAATGAAAGCAATTTATTTTCAGTTTCCGTTTGAAATTGGTCAAATCTTACTGTATGACTAGTGTTTTATGATAATTATTATACAACATAGCCAACATTACATCAGGATAATATGTGAATTATTCATCACATGTCATTGGTTGAGAACATTGAACAAATTTTATTTCGTTATCAATCACGTTCAACTTTCGTTATGTCCGGTGTATATATTATATTTCATTTCCTATAAAAAATCGACATCATTCAAAAGAAACACCTTCCTTCCAAGCTCTTGCATGCCTGATTCAAATATATGTCTATTCTGTCGATTGTAGTATTAAGTCAACTACGACAAATTGTTATGCACTGTAACATTGCATAATATGCGACTGTAAAATATGTGTATCAAATTGTAGTCTATAGGTCCTTAAGATGGTGCATTCAAATTATAGCCTAAAATTCTATATGAACTCTATCAATAAAATATGATAGTTATGCCTTATAAATTTTGCTTCCATTATCCAAAAATAGATATTATCTCAATAATAATGTGTAACATGTTACATATTTAGAAAGTAAAACATATATATTTGAAAGATGTAGGGAAAATAGCAAACATATTCCACTTACAAAATATCATATTTGCATTTATCTAATTGTCGAAGTAATAACGGTTTAATTGATGTTTCTAAAATGTGTCTCTAATAAATATGCTTGCTTAAAAATACGTTCCAAAAGCAACGCTGTAGACAGATGTTATTTGTTTAGCAGATTAGCAGATATAAATCAGTCAAACAATGCAGTTGCGTTTTATATAACAATTTTAATGACAAATAATCATTTGTACAAAATGCAAGTGACAATTTCCAAGTTTACTGTTGTTTTTTTTTTAATCCAACGTATTTTTTAACATTTAGAAGAGCAAATCTGCGATTTTTGCATAATCAAGTAATTGATTTCTATAAATATTTCAATTATTTCTCAATATCTTCATGAATGTATAATGGTTTTGTGAATCTATTTATATTTTGTATCTTTATAACGTAATTGGATTTCACAGCAATTATACGATGCTTTATTTAGATAATTGTAATGCGAAGGACAAACTTCGATTTACATTATTGTGAAGTAGTATCTCAACAGGCAAGACAATAACTTATATTTGTGTAAAAGTTTGCCATTCGTAGAAAACTGTGGTAATTTTTGTAACTAATGGTATGGAATGAATCTATTTTCGAGATTTTGCAAAGAATGAGGTCAGTAAAATTGGATGCGTACCTGAAAATATACACCAATACAGATACGTTGAGTTAATATACAATAATTTAATGCTGAAGGCTTGACTTGTAAGTGTACAGGTACTTAGAAATGGAAGCGTTTGCTTGCGTTTCCGGTTTTAAAAGTGCTTTTAAACCTAAATTAAGAAACAAATGCCATCCTTGAATATAGAAGTGACTTAAAATGGTAAATGTCACTTTATGTGTATAGGTTGAAATTGAATTTGCTAAAGTTTATATGACTCATCAAGAAACTCAAGACATCTGGCAATTTAAATGAATGATACATGAAACATGATATTTCTATTTCAAGTGCATCCCTTGTGCTATGCAAAATTTCAAATTTTAGGTTTAAGACGTGTTTTACCTAAATGAAGTTCCTTCAATGCCAGACAAAGTCAAATCGGCCTGATCTTAAACGAAAATAAAAAATTTCTTTTAATTTCTGTTACATGACATTTTTCAAAACTAAAAACAAATGTGTTGCGATTTTTATCATTAAACAACACTATAAGACTATTTAAATTATCTATCTTGATTTACTTATCGAGATTATCTTAACTTAATTAAGTAAAAGAAATTGATGTTCTTTCACTTATGTACCATAGGCAAAAATGAAAACACGTTCTCTGTTGAGACAATATGAAACCCCGAAAAAGTTACCAACGACCGAGCATCTTAATCTGATATTTCTCGAACTATCTTTTTCTCTTTCGTCAGAAGTAGTTAAATCCCAGAAGAAGAAAATTTAGCCAATCAATGAACATGCTCTGGAGTGCGGGTAACTAATACCTGCACTCCGGTTAACGCATTGTGTGGGTGTGTATATGATAAAACCCTGAAACATTTTCAACAGAAAATTCCACAATCTATGATACAAGATTTTACATTTGTCTGTATAAATCATTTCTTCATACTTCGCGCTAATGAAAATAGAATAAAGTATTTTTTTTTCTAGAATCCTCCATTAGTGCACATACAAAAGTTTCCAATTTATCTACGATATATTTCATATTTTAGAAATGATCGTGGCATTTCATACATACGCTGTACTCTAATCTTAATAGAATAATTTAATTGAATTGCTGTGCATTTTTATTGTTAAGATTACGAAATAACACTTATTTTTTTGGAAAAAACCTTAAACATTCCAGATCAAAATCATATAATTACTGATATATGATTACATTGTTGGACAAGGAGTCATTGTCATTTTTTTCTTTAGTTTCAACATATTACTATGCTGTCTGTAATTAATTTTTTGTAGCCAAGTGATATAACCGCGATGGTTCATCAGATGCAAGTGTTGTGTGAGCAGTCGTGGTATTGACCTTAGTTTGGCTCAAATCTACGATCCACCGGCTAAGAGACATACACCTCAATTAACACACAATCTATCTTTTCGAATAGATTATAACCACCAAGAAATATAAAAAGATAAAACATTTTTTTCTGGATGAGAGACGACTCATATTTATTGTGGTGTTTCTGTAGAAAATGGAAACTCGTTCTTTTAAAGTAAATTTGATGATTTTCAATTAACGGTTTATCGATAGCCTCAAATTGTTTAGGTTTTTATACAAATGTATTCAAAATATTTTCAGTAACATGCTTTTGTTTATTTGTTGTTTGTATCCTTTAAACGATCGGAGATGACATTCATGCATTTGTACTTTAAATCGTATCTGGGAAACTACCTATTGTATTTCGAAATCGCTACAAGCAAAAGAAGGATTCCTGGAAAGTTAATTTATAATTAATGGCCTCGACTTTTTTGCAACAAGGATTTCCTTATTGCATGAAACTAATGTAGTCTTCAATGCCCCAGGTATTTTGAAATCAGTGCATCCGGACAATGAAATGTATAATTGACGAGATGTTTTTTAGCTGCTTCGTGCTAAGAACTGAACAGAGTTCAATTACATTTTACTGCAATAAAAGAAATATTACATTTTGTAGTAGATTTAAAATCTATGTTGCACAGTATTGAAGTACTGGTGAATTCAAAAAAGAATCTTGCGATATTCTTCAATGTACTATATTCGAGTCAAGTTTATTTTACTAGATAAGATATTATGATATTTACTCTTTATAAAGATAGATTTAAAACTTTTTTGACTTCATCTGTGAGTTGAAGTAAGAAAAGAAACTCGTCTGAGTCAAAATAGAAATATAATTATTTAAATTAAATTGTCTATTTATATGATATAACAAATACGTGATGACGATAGACAGTAAGCGGATTAGAATTTCATTTTAAATGCTCATATATACCCCTTGAATCGAATTGCCTTATTACGCAGAATCACTGTTTTGTTTGGTTTTAATTTCAGAATATTTCATAAGCCAGAGCGTGTTTTTAAGCCTTTTGGTATGTAAGATATTCTTGTAAATTAGGTGTTCTTGTTGTTTTTAATGATTAATCAGTCTTGTTACTAACAGTTAATATAACATAACACAACAAGTAGTTTGAGGCATAATAAATACATAAGATGTTACAGTATGAACTGTATGTATAATGTACGTTATGCATTTTATACAGTTTTCTGGTCATTCGGGATCATTAATGCCAGCACTTTTAAGCGTTGAGAATTGAGTACCTCTCTTAAGTAACGCTCACGTTGGTGCTAGGGGGCATGAGGGATGTTGCACGTATTCTGCAATTCTCTTGTGATTTTGTTGATTAATGCTTCCGAGGGATCACTCTGTTTCTAGAGTTTTGTACATATTTTGAAATTCCATCAGCATGCTTTCTGATTTATATCTCAAACTGAGGAATTCATGATTTTAATTGCCACATTAATTGTATGAATTGATTTTTCACATGCGCTTGTTTTATGATTTAATGCCAAACAATGACAGCAGATACGAACACATATTAACGATACGTTAATTAAGTTTCAAATTAGTATCGTTATTTATTTCTCATCATCATATACAAGATGAAACATATATTTCAATTCTTGTTCCAGCAAGTAGAATGTATCAATATTGCAGTAATGCAAATCAATGGCAATTTTAAACAGATGGTATTTACATATTAAATTGAAACCAACTACTTTATATAATGAACGATGTTACGAAAATACACAAAAGCAAAAAACAATTAGGCATAGCATGGGTATGTAAAATTATAGCTAAACAATAAGAACAAAACTGTTCTATAAAATGTTCACGATCAATAAAAACAAACTATAATAATTATTTAAAAAGACGGTCTCACTCGTTGTAAGAACTCGTCGTCAGAGATACAATTTGAACAATATTTATACAAATTTTCGTTGGTTACGTATAATATTATTTTCTTTTTGTCTCATAGAAAAAAATAGAATTGAACACAATTAAGGCAAATATGATTTTTTTTGTGTATGATTTTATTTTATGTGTACATGTTTACTGACTATGTACACAAATATTGGCATATTGTAACTTTAAGTTACATTGATAAAATTTACATTTATATAACAGTCGTTTTTACGTCTGGGTGGTACTACTATAATAGCATGTCATAGTCACTGCAAGTAAATAATAAATTACTTGATTCTTTTCCTATGTCAATTAGAAGTATATGTTGTTTATGTGGCTAAAGAAAAGTACACACAATCAAGAAAATAATGAGTTCAAGTTTATGGTACAGAAAAGTTTACTGTCATTTAAAGCCTTAGCTGCTCATATTTTTACATGTTTTATATGATTTGTTTTATTAACAACGTTTGCTATATGATAAACTCTCAACAGCTGATGAAATAAATTTATAGCATATGCAACTGATATTTGTTGTATCACAGTTATTTATATAAGGTACGATTTTTATGTTTAACACTTGTTCTAGTATCACCAACTGACAGTTGATTCAAGTTTGTCTGAGTGTATAAATTCCAAGAAACAAGTCCAAGGTTACATTGTAAAATAGCAAAAAAAAACAAACAAAAAATCATTACAATCCAATAAAACTATTATATCAAGAGATAAAAATTGTAAAGAAAATCACATTGTTGCAAAAGTAAATGGAGTAATGGTTTCGGTGAAATTTCGTCTGATAGTTTTGTGTCCTGCCTGTTTGTAATAATTTATTACTATAATAAAATTTACGCGTATAATACTTAGCTTTAATAACACTTAAGGGTATGAGCATGCGAACGTGTTATTTGATATACATGTACTCAATTTAATTTTGTTCATGAATTGAAATAAACTTCTCTTACATCAAGAAAGATGCTAGAACTTTGCATTGTACTACAAGTCTTAAAGCTACTGCTTAGAGACATATACAACTGGAAATAATTTCAAGTCGTGGAATTGATGACGCAGCAGAATTGCCCATTATCAAACTCCTTTATGTAATAGTTTACATTTGTATATGAATTTATAGCTTTTTTATTTGCTATAAATTGTCAACAGCTACTGAGATACTATAAAAGCATGTGCATTTGATAGTTGTGTTGTCTTAGTTTGGTAAATTATTGAATTATTATGATTTACACTTGTTCGACAAACACAAAATGACAAAATAGCTTGTTTGTATGCCTTTGATTGTATTATTCCTAACAAATCTGGCTATCATAAAGATCTCGCAATTCTTATTTTTTCTCAGTAACAAATTTACAGTGTAGTCAATTTTTATAGACATTTATTCTGGAAATGTTAACAAAAGCCCGAATTGATGACTGGACACTATTAAAAGGTGGTATCTAATAAATATTTTTCAAGCCAGGACAGCAGAGAAAAAATCCCTTGATATTTGATTATTGTCAATTGTCTAAAACAGTTTCCCTGTGCAATTGGAAACCATTGTGTCGTTCCGTTATTTGATCTTTATTTCCTATGTTAGGCAAACTGAATTACCGTAACATTTGCTACCTTTAAAAAGAAACGGGGATACATGTAGCATTCATTTACTTAATGAACGGTCATTGACTGCGTAACCTTGAAGTACATGTTGTACGTCAATAAAATGTTGATGTAAATAATTGGTTTGAGTGTGCCGCTGTCGCCGACATGTGCTTATGTAAAATTAAATATTAATTCTTCTAAGCATTCTTACAAATTCAAATCAATATCTCAAATATAATTTACGCATCAAAGAAAGTTCGCGATTGTTTGGATATCCCCTCGTATAACTGTCATATGCCTTCAAAAATGACATTTAAGATATTAGTAGTTTGCATAACTAGATTGCTAACTTAAAGGAGATAAAAATTTCACTTTACATGAATTTGATTTTTGTTTCATCCTCATAAAATTTGTTTAAAGAAAAAAGATTGATAATAAATATTTCATTTGGACTGATTTCTCCTTTTAGATATAAAAACAGTGTTTTTATTTAAGAAATATTATATCCAAAACAGTGATTTTATCGCCCAATAACATTACTGTTTGAAGTTCGGATGCGAGATATTATACCAAGAGAGCGTAGCCCGGGTGATCGTTTTACAAGTTTTACAAGTTTATTCATAATTAATCCAAAAGGTCTTAGACCCATGTGGCAAAACATATACATATATACAAACATGGCGACAAGGTACATGCATCACAAGTACGAGTATCAAATTTATAAATATTTAAAGTAATCAAACAAGGGTACAACAATTATTTTCTCATGGATTTGGAATACACATACAAGCACTTTCCAAAATAGCAAACCAAAGTAGATAACTGGTTATGTATCTCACTGTATAAATCGTATGTAAAATGATCTGATATATAGTAGGTTTAAGAGATAATTGTGCCAAAAATATGTTGAAGTATATACTGTGATGAAGCGATGATCCAAAGCTTTTCATTGGTGTAATAAATTTTAAAATCGGATTTTAACTCACAACAAGGTAGGCTTAATTTGCATTGTTTAAGCATTTACTCGAAGATAAGGGAAACAACTGTTTTTTATGATATAATGATGCGCATCCGAGCGACAAATAGTGATGTTATCAAGCGATTTGGTTACATTATTTCGATTCTCAGCTTATTTTCAGCGCATCACAGCTTTAGTGGTTACGTCACGTGTATAATGATAATGTCACATGTCTAAATATGGAGCGTAAAACTGTGATTTTATTGCATAATAGCAAATACTTTCGGTTCTTCTATGTTCCATGGGGAAAATGCGGGTCGTGTTAGAATAATTAATATTAATACCCTTCCAGATTTGTTCCACCTTTTTGATTGGGTAGTGATTCGTCGAAAAAAAATGATATTACCGAGCAAGACGGTAAATATACACACTAATATACCCGTCGGGTACCCTACGTTGTAAACAACATGCGTTGTGGCGATGCGCGACTGGTTCGATTTTACGCAGTGTAAATTCCGATATAGAAGCACTTTTTAAATGTCAAATTAAAGATATTTACCGAAAGAAGATAAATATTCTCATCAGTATTTGAAAAAAATGACCTCGCCATGCTTGATATTAAGTACAAAAAAGTGTCTTCAACAGACTACTCATTTTCTCTTGTTTACATTCGTTAGGTACCAAAGGAAATACGTCATGTAATTATGTGACGTCATGTTGTGGTGAAGGGGTACCCTAAAGGTAAACTTATTTCTACGTTTCAATTGAATTAGCAGTAATAAAATTGTGATTTTGGTTTTGGAGTGATAAGTGTAGATATATTATCGCAAAGATAGAATATCGCCCTCGCGTAACGGCTCGGGTGATTTAAAATCTTGTCAGGTAATATATCCACATATATTACTCTTAAACCAAAATTACATGTGATATATATCATTTTGTGTTGTACACTGCTTTTGTCTTAACCTTTCACAATTTGTTACTTTTCCTGCAAACCAGGTAATTAGCACCTTAACCTCAAATAAATAAAAAAAAAATGAAAAATAAGGTGTCTTTGCATCTTTGTTAAATTTCAGTACACTATATATAATACTATATGAATGTCTGAATTAAAGAGTAACTATCATGTATATATACAATAAAAGGTACAACACAAAATATATTAGTCTTTGAGTAAAACCCATTCCTTTTAATAGAAAGAAATGTGTTCACATATTCACAAGAGAATGATTTAATGTGGTTCATCTGTTAAGGAAACGTTCAGGGTTTGTCTTCTAAATGGCTGCATATTAATCAGTTGTTACACATGATTCATTTTACAAGGGCATTTTCGGTTTGCATAATTAGTTTAAATTGGTTACTGGAACATGTCAAATGTCCAATTTGTAAAACAAATTTTTTTTTAAATTTTTTTGCGTCGTATAAAAAGCAAGATTTTGTCAGTATTTTCTAAAAGCTAAAGTAGCATATCTAATAAATTCATACTCATTTTATATTTTATATCACATTGTTTAATACTTAGGCTGAACTATTATTCGACAATTATTATGCTCTATTTAAGTTTAGTCCTGAATTATGTTTTAGCATCACATTTACTTACATAGTCTGACAACTAAAGATACATTTAAAGATATGCCAAGGTGCATACAGTTTTTACGAAACTGACATTTTACGCTCTGTTCCGTTTTAAAAATGAAGTCATCAAAGCTTGCTTTATGTTATCACTCAAAAGAATTATTTAATGAAATGCAGCTATAATCGAGTGCTTCATGACAATGTTAATGAAGATGAAAGTTCCATAAATCACCAGAACTTAACGTTACAAATAAGCTATTAAAAATTTAAGATACAAACATCTAGTTGCGTGTTATTTATCTATGAGTAGCTTAATTTATGTGCGGATACCACGTGTTTATATTGAGTTCATGCGTGTTGCAGCGTTATTATTCTTGTACTGTAAATCCGGTATTTTTCGCGATGTTTTTTTTTCGCTATTATTCGCGAATCGGCTGTGTCGCGAATTCATTATGAGCGAAAATTTTATTATATAACAGACATTATAAAAGAATTAATCCGACTCTTTTTCAAATTGCGATTATGTTTGAAAATTAATACAATAACTGATTACAAAGTAATTAATATGTGCAATGTTTTATTTACATCATAAGAAAGATATGAAGGTTTACCAACAGATTTTTTCCAATTCCTTTTTTTTTCATAAATACATGTATATCTAACACAAAATAGGTAAAATTATTTTTCGACTATATCCAAAAATTTTGTACTTTACAGACAAAAGGGAACACATATTGTTTAGATAACAATAGATTTACGGTAAAACAGTGACCAACGGACAGTTTTCGTTCTGTAGATTAAGAATTAAAAACAAGCATATCTCATCTTCTTACAAACTTTTAACGTTTTATCAAATACACGCTTTTGCAACCAATAACGAAATTAAACAAAGGATTAGAAAAACCGTTCATAAATTACATGTATGTTGGTACATTTGTATATAAAACACAGTATAAAACTAAAACAATTGTCTTTTATTAACACCATTAATATTAACCGTGAATAAGTGCCGCACAGTATTGAAATTAGCGTAATCTACCCTGTTATAATGCGAATCGCGAATATAAATTTCTAACCCTGCCATCGCGAATTCATGAATACGCAAAATAAACCGGGAATGGAGTTTTCGCGAAATAAAGATCACGCGACTATAAAGTATTTACAGTTTCACAATCAAGAAGTATATTTTTAAAAAAACCACTCTGATGAAGTAAAACTTGTTAATTTGTATATGTTATATGCATAGTCATAACGAAATGTAAGCATAGCTTGCATAAAATTGCCATACTAATTTCTTGTAGGGTTATTAATCTTGAAATTTGAAATGTTATGCATTAGTTTGGCATTATTTTATAACTTCTTGATTAATATGTTTACAAATATGACAATTTTGAATACCATATCAATTGCATAAACACAGCAATAATCATATAATATATTAAACACTTACAAACATAATAAACTTAGAATACTTGGCAAGTTCTGATGTAATTCTCGTTATTGTGGACACAATTTAAAACTAACATCTTTTGTAAAATAAACTCAGTATGTTCGTACGTAAAATGAACTGTACCCTGGAAATTGTAATGAGATAAGAATGCAGTGTAAAATGTATTCTGGGAGAAAATATTGTTTAACAGAACCGTAATATCCGAGCAGTCTAACTAGACAGTTAATTGACTATCATGTACATTTGATTTTAGAACTATCCTTTTCATTTTATTTCTTATTGACAAGAGCTATCCTTTACATTTGAGTATCTTAAAATGACACGAACAATCTTTTACAATTTATTTTAGAATTGCCAATGAGATTCCATTTTTTTTTTGTAATTTTAAAATGACCCATGAAAACTCTTCTTTTACTTAGTTCTTCCCGGTGAATTTTACAGGAAGACAAACTGATTTCAGACCGATCTTTGGCCGGAAAATGCTGTTAAGAAATTGCTTAGATAAACCACATTATCAGCAAAGTAAATGTTGTCACTTTTAAATTTGTCGAACTAATATAATATAAAAGATTCATTGATTTAAAAGTTCCTCAAATCAATTCATTATATCTTAAATTGCGATTCAATTACTTATTCGAAACTTTAAGTCTAAAGGAACAAGATTTTAAGGAAATAAATCAGAAACTTTATATATCAAATCAAGACGATTTTAATTAGTTTCAAAATAATGCATTTACACACAGACAAACAATTGTTTTTTCCCTTAGGATTTGCAAACTATAACGTAAGCTTTAATTTTCTAGGAAGGGACAATTCTAACACAGTTATACTTCTGTTTTGCAGGCAGACATCCTACTTCTCGATATAAAAAACAAATTATGCTTCTTATGGCTCATTTATCTAAATAAAACACGTTAAATTTGTTAAAATCCAATTACATTCTTTAAGAAATAAAAATAGGGTACTTTTAAAACACAATGGTTACATAATAAAACAATTATAAAGTAAATTAAAATCCTTCACAATATGAATTATGCAATGATGTTAAAAACATCAATTGCTCACCAATATTTAAAAGTGTACAGGGATAATGAGTATTGTATATTGGAAAATGTTTCTAAGATTTTTAAACAATAATAGTATTATTCCTATATAAGGTCAGTCACATCTGTCGATCTCTTTATTAGGTCAGTGAGGTCCCCCTTTTCCCTTTTTAAATAAGTGAGATCTCCTTATACCTTTAAAAGATCAGCATTTTTACCATGCTGAAATACTCTTTTATTTCCTGAATTTCATTTGTCGCTTTGAAGTAGATTATTACTCTCTTCATGTCATCAAATGAATAGTTACATATCAACCATGAACAGAAATCTGAGTTAGATTGTCAGAATGACAGCTATGGGATTAAATATTGACTGCCACGCAGTCGTTGGTTTAACTTTAAAACAACAGATAAGAATTTTAAGCCTATGAAACAGCAAAAGCTTGAGCTAATAAATTTTACATGACACATTAATATTTGGTAATTTTGAACCATTATGCAGTGTCAATAAAGACATATACTAAAATGCAAAATGATTTAAAACAAGATTTATCTGAACTAAATGACTTCTTTTTTCAATTTAGTTTCATATTTCAAATTAAAATCTTATTTCCTTAAACAAGCCATCATTATGTAAGAAAAAGAATAACCAATGTTTCAAGTCTGGGAAGAATATCAATATTCCAATCCGGGAAGATTTAATTTCAGGAAGTAAATTAACATTATATAGAAGTTTCTTCTATGTTGAAATATAAATGGTTACACTTTATTTAACAAAAATCATACAATTTGGTCAAACATTACTTGATGTAGAGTGTTTGCTAAAATCTTGAAGAAAAGGACTATATCGACTAATGAAATGTATTTTACTACACCGGCTTTGAAACGTAGACTGATATTTTAATTATTTTTAATTTAAATAATGAATGTATTTATTACATTTATTACAAAGAGCCCGAACAAATCTACCCAAATGTTACAGTTTATGGGTTTCATATCATCACGGCTTTTGGCTGATTCCTCAAACTTAAGGTAAACGCAATTTTTCAAACACTTGGGAATACTTTTCACATAGTTTTACGGTTATCCTCGAATATTTCTATATTTCTATAGTCATGTTCGAGAGACAACAAAGGTTTTTTTTTTTTATCAAATCTTAACATTTGTCCTGTCTAGACTGTTTAAATGCATCCTTATGGATATTATATTGCTCTTTCCTTTTTCAGCTACTGATGTCTTAAAACAAGTTGACGTATGGACAATCCCTAATGAAATGTCCTTAAATGGGTGCTAATTTTTCTACATCGTTTGCTCTTTATGTTTTAAGTGAGGATCAAAGTACTTGTCATAAATTTCAAACGAAAAGAAATCCTAACAATTGTTTATATAAACACAAAGATAACGATAGTTGAGAATTTCTTTGAAATGTTGTTAAACACGAAATAACAATTCCTATACATGCATCAGTAAAGCTCTTGGGCTGAATAGTCGGCGAGTATAAAATGTATTCAATACATTTTTTATGAAAATTCTAATATATATTTCATACCATGTCAAAAACTTGTGCGAAATGCGTACAGCAAATATGCTCTTTCAATTTTATGATTGAACTGTAATAAAATGCAAACATTAATTGATGAAAAGAGAATCTCAAGTAACTTTTCAAAACAATAGAATAAATACAAGTAAATATAAATATTAAGACAGATATGCATAATTATATATCGGAAAATTTATTTTAATAGGAATTTGGAAACTCTTATTTCGGGCAAGTTTAGTTTATCTTTAACTCATTACCAGATATACACGCCTTCTGATGCCTCTTACACCCCCTTTTTGTGGTCTCAAATTGTTAAAAAATCTTTATTAAGGCCCCAACACATGTTTTTGTTTTGGAAATGTTGTTTGAAAAGGTGACCACGTTTTCGTCGCCGCCCCTATCCAAAAGATACATCAGTAGGGGATGTGCTAGTAGGGGATGTGCTTTCTGTTTGGGGGTTGAAGGGGGCGGCAGCCTTCATCTAGGAAAACATTTTGGACTTCTACGAGGCTTAGAATGACCAAATATCGATCACAAGGTAACGTGTAACCAATGCTGAAAAACCTTTGACTCTATCTCAATCCATTGATTACATTGAAATCAAAGACAGAGCATGTTGTAACAGAGGCAATGGTCCTATTAACATCTTTGCCAAGTTTGATTATATGTGAAGCGGTTGTGGTAATTTGTACTTGTAACGGAAGAGTTTTCAATGAAAACAGCATTCTTTCACAAACTGCTCAGTAATGGGTTAAGACGTTATTTTACAGTAGCGTTAAAAATAGTAGAGTATTCTTTATAGCCTGTATTTTTTTATTTTTTTATTTTTATTTTCATTTTCTTTAAAAAAAAGGTCAATTAAATGTCCTTCTACTAACTGATAAAATCTAAAATAAGGATTGGCGCAACATCTAAATGGGCAAATTAATCATTATAAAGTTGTAAAGAACTTAAATCTGTAAATAACCATTTTTATCGTGCTAACGTTTGATATTATTGCTTTCAAAGAAAGCATGTATTCAATTTATTCATTTGCATTTTCAATTTATCACTCTTGACGACAAAGTCATGATTACAAAGCCTTTATGCACTGAATTTGGGAAATATTAACACTACTTCTGAACTTTGGAATATGGAAGAAATCAACTTGAAAAAAAAATTAAACCGTATCCATAATTATTCCCAATTTTCCCAGGAAACGCAAATTTCTCATTTGTTGCTTTAACAAAAGCAAACCTAATTTGCCCAAAGATTATAAATCTTTAAAATTATTAGCAAAAATGTGTCGATTTTTAAGATAAATTTCATTTAATTGCCTTCCGTAAAACAGCTCATTTAGAAAGAAGCAAAATAGGATTAAAAGTTACATTTCATACTTTTGCGGAACTTGATTTCATGCAATTGCTAATATATAGTCTGTGTTTTACTTTATTATATAAAAACATAAATTCAATACCAACAGATGAGGACTAATAATATTTCAATTGACAAACTGCTAAGGAAACTGTTTAATGAAAGAAATATAACAAGCAGCAGAAACAGTATCGTTATCATTTCAGTATGAATAAAATCATGTCGAAAAAATTTATCCGGATTCATCAGTCACAAGCCAAAGTAATTTATTTCAATATTTGGTAGAAAATGCTAATGTTTAACTCGGTCGGTATGACCGTTAAAAGGTGTAAAAGAAATGGAATCTGAAAGGGAAATACATGTATCGCATGATAAACAATCAAGATCAATTGTTTAATCGTTCAATATTAACTACACTCACGACTTGTTTCTGTATAACATGTATAAGCACATTGCGCAAACCTATATGTAATTGTGTGACTATCCTTACACAATATGACGTTCTTGAATTAAAGAAAGTTTTCGCCTACAGTATAAAATAAATCACAAAGCCGTTAAACAATCATGCATACAGATAATTTAATTAGCTTTAGAATAGGAATTTTGCTTTTATCTTTATAAACTAAGAGAGGCTGTTAACGGAAGCCGATCATTCAATTCCTCCGACTTTCTTCAGTTTTGTCACAATGTTTGGTTCAAGAGCTTAATGTGTTCATGTCACCAATTACGCTTTGTACAATTTTGAATAGAGCAGTATATTTGGAACTCAATTTAAAATTGCACTACAACCATATAGTTCTGTTAATTCTTTTTTTCTTTCATTGTATCAATTGTTTTGCAAAAAATGAGTTAACAATTGTTTTACCGGTTAGCGAGGTTCATGGAGCTTAAAAAACATTTAGCAAGCATGTTTGTTCTTTGTAATTGTGCATTGTACTATCTGTATTTCTTAACCAAAAAAATCAGTGAATATAATTTCTTTTTCATTTGTTTTGTTATTATTGCTGTTTTTCTTCTAATTATAATGAACTTATCCATTTTGCCAGTCTCTGTTTTTATCCAAAATAAATGGAACGGCTACAGACGTCGTAAATATCTACTAGCATTGAGTAAAATAATGGTCAAAAACATTAAACATTTTACCTGACATTGTTTCTTTTATTTATTTGGTTTACAGATTGTTATAAAATATTATAAAGATACATCTGATTTGTTTTTAAATTATACAATTTGAATTTGTTAAATGGATTCTTGATAATTGCTAATTAATTCGTCGCCCTAATTCCAGAGTGTCGTAATTCCAATTTTGAAAAAAATGAGTGTTTGGTATCAAAATGTTCGTAATTTTTTTCTCTATCTAATGGTAAGAACAACATCACTCTGGTTCTTGCCTGTAGCAATATATTGAATGGGTCAGAGTGCTGTAAGTCCAAAAATTGTGATAAAAATACAGTCCGTAATATCGTACCTTCTGAACCAATAGTTTGTTAAGATTCTAGTCACGTGATGCTGTTTTGACAAAATGGCAGATTTTTCAAGGTATCAGGAATGAAATTTTACATTTTATATTTCTTGATAACATATAAGTGTTTTGCTTTAGATGTTATCTAATTATCTATATATTAATATTTTATTGAACTGTTTCAAACCTTAAAAAGAAATAATAACTACTCTTAACACTTGAGCTAAATTCAAAGCACCATGCTGTGTCATGAAATTCGGATAGTATGGAAATCGGATATATTGATACAAACTTTCAATATTCACAAGTATCAGCTGTTAATAACTTGATATGTGATTGATTATATGATTGATTGATCAATATTACCATTAAATACGGACAATCAGGTTTTGCATAAGATTGTTTATACTTTTAACTTACAAACAAAACTCATAAAATAGAAACATGCTACTGCAATTGTAACATTTTGTATCATGTTTTTCTTTACTTATATAAGACAAATTACCGTACTGGTGCTAAGTGATTCGAATAAAATTTATACATATAACTTAAACACTCATAACTGATGTTAAATTAGGTTAATCATGTATATTTCATAATTCATAATTTCATAATTTCAAAATTCTGCACTTTCATCACAAAAATATCAAAAGTTTTGTTGTCCAAGGTATTATGCAATCCAGAGTGGTTAACAATACCCACTGTCATATAGAAAAAAAGACAAAACACTTTTAAAATGGCAGAAGTGTTCAGTCCTACATCACTCGTTTGTGTTCTTAAAACAGTATGCCCACACGTCAAAGACTATATGGTGGGTTAAAGTTGACAATATCCCTATAACAAAAGTTTAAAAGCTGAGATCGAGTTGTCTCAGATGCACCATTTAGCGTTGAATAAGAGACGTCATTTGTGCAACAAATACTTATTAAACAGAAGCCACCCTGTTGACCTACTCAGCTATTTTGCATAAATCAACAGGGTGCCAGTCTTTACCTTTTTGTCAACATAATCATTTTCAATCTTATGCTAAAATTTCTTATGTAATTGGAACATGCAAAGCAAATAAATCTAAGTTTCTAAGTTAAAAATAATTATTGTACATCTACTTCCAACTCGTAAGGTAATACTACCTGTAATTATCAAGTGATTTGAACCTTTGAACTGAAATTTATCCATTACCAAAACTATTTTTTAAAAAGAAAAAAAATATGCTTAGTTAAAACTTGTCATTCGATTGAAACGTAGAAAAAATGATTTTGTGAAAAAAATGTTACAAAGTCTTGAGACTATATAAAACATTAAGGAATCTTTAAATTTTCATATTTAATTCATCAAACGTTTGTTGAAGTAAAATAGAATTAATATTTGACTGAAACTATTGAGCATTGCATTTATACGAATGAGTTATTGATGTAAACAGTTCAGTTAAAAACATTAAAAGCAAACGTATACTTAATTGTTATTGTATGTAAAGAAGTTTTATGCCACTTGACATATTAATACATGTAGTAATTGAAGTACAGTGGTTCATTGAAACACCATATCCAGATCTGTAGCATCTTTGAAAATTTGTGAGCTTTGAGTTGTATTTCATATTTTTCTTTTTTTTTAAACAAAACATTAAGTAATGCTGTACTTAGAAAAGTAAAATACATAGGTTTATTCTTTTTCATGTTACAGAGAAAGTAACTCATTGTTGATGTTGTTTTTCAAAGTTTAAGCAGTTACATCTTTCAAACATTTTTGTGTGTTTTGTAAGTCAAATTGTGTTCAACATGCTGTTTGTATGCAAGGAACAGGTATTCAAAATTGAACTTGGAATGAATTTATGATATAATAAACGAAACCAAAAGTAAATCTGAATTCCAAATATTTTATAGTGTACAGTGTTAATGTGAAAATAGCATATCATATGATAAAAGTTTTGCTATCTAATGTGGTAAATATCAATACAATGACGATGTTTCTAAATTTTGAGTTCGATTTGTTTAACTCAATGTGATACATTTACAAAATCAGTAATATTTTATTATTTTTGTTCATTTGCAAGGCTCACTATTGCATGTAAATGGTCATAAGATAATGAAGCCCGAGTTCAATTTCAAACTTAAAATGCCTTTTCGTGGCTATTTACACTTAACCGCATTGTCTGGATTTCTATTATTGACTTTTTAGACTAAATTTACTGTTTTGATCCTGATCACATTACATGCTCTGTGGTGCCTAAATAAATGTGGATCCAGGCTATTTCGTTTAAAGCATTCAATTTCTAGTAACGTCTAAATTTAATATATAACTTCAGTATAAAACAGTAAAATAGTCATTATTTCACACTGTTTTAACTCCTAAATTAATGATATTTTAGGTCACATTGGCTGTAAACTTATTACAGCATTCTGGGGTTCTTGTATTTTTGTCAAAAAAATATTTTTCAGTGATTTTTTATTTTTTTTTATTTTGATTTTTTTAAAAAAACTATTACAGTAACTTCTTCGTAATTAAAATGGTAAAAAGTTAAAATAATTCTGCACCACTTATGATGTATTTTATTATTAAAAAAAGTTGGTTGAGTAAGTGTGAAGATATAGCCTGTTTTTAAAACTTTGAAGTCGATTTTCTCAAAATGGTAAAAATACGACTTACATCATTATGGAATTAGGGCGACGAATTGTAGCTTGACAGATTGTTATCTTTAAGTAGGCGTTATTGGCATCGTGTGTTAAATCTTAGGAATCGACCAAAGTGCCACAATGATGGTCCACTTCGCTAATAATAAAAATGAAACGATGGTACAGTGAATAAAATATTTAGTTCTCGTTGCAATATGACCTACATCTGAAAGAATAGTAAATTAATGCCGTTTAAAAAAAGATATAATAAAAGTTGGGGTTATTAGAAACAGAATAAACATGCACCAATACATTATTTTCTAAAAAGCCATTCAGTTTCTTTATTCCTCTTTCATGTGTTAATATGTCCTGCAACATATAAATCACAATCTTCAGAGTTGTTGTTTAGCCATTTTCAAACAAATCTTTGTGTACATGTGACCCTGCTTGTACAAACATACTGTGATAATTTTGTTTTTGAATTGGACAGTTATATTGTTCAATACAATAAAGACCAAAACGCGTGAAAAGGTTGTAGTGAACAAAATTATTCGACTCCAGTGGAAGCGTCGTTTTCATTTTTAGTGGCGTGGTTACAGTGTTCTTTGTAGGAAACTATTATGCCGTAGATATGACAATTAATGAAGAATTTGAATCAGAAAACAGTCCATTGTATGTTAAATTGTAATTTTAAAGTAATGCCATTTGTTTAACAGTCTTATAACTCGCAACGAACTGGTATGTAAAAATGCATTTTATGGAGTGGAAATGCCATGGCTAACAACATTATAATAGGCATATATTTCTTTACATCCTTATACAAATGAAGCAAACTAAGGACAATCATCTGGTTACGTTCCTTTATTAAACATACTAAGATGTATGTTTTACATTATCATTGGAGATGCCACATACACTTCATGTGTTCCCTTCGGGCTTATGTAGCCTTGTTAAAAACGTTTATGCTCAATAATTCAATAATTGTCACTTTATTGTTGAATAAATGTGAAATACGTTTATATATCCTGTATGTTGTAATTAAGAATGTTACAAAACTTAAGTGAAATTTTATGTATGTATACAATTATTCTTCTTATTATTTTTATTAAACAGTTCGAAAATACCCAAGAATATGTTTAATGTGTTTTGCAAATGTTTATGCGCATTATAAGTAATCATTGAAATTTATGAATTCATTTCTTATTCAAAAGTTGGCTCAGATTTTATATTAATAAAATAAATAAATAATTACCTCACTTTATTTACATTAAATGTAAATTCGGTAATATCTTCACTTATAATATTTTTTTTTTGGAACTTTAAAAATCCTGTATGTTGTAATTGAGGGTGCAGAAGTGATAAATCTTAATTTGAGCATCATATTTATGATACAAAACAATAACACAATTGTGTAACAGGATCTTTAAATATTGATAAATCTTCATTTAAGCACCATATTTATGATATAAAACCCTAAAGAGGAGTTACAGGATCTTGATACTATTTATTTAACCTTGAAAAATAATAAGACTATTTTTAATTTTATGTTCATGACTTTTCTTAATTAACCTTGTAAAAGTTCTTAAGCTACAGGAGAAATGTTCATAACGAAACTAATGAACGATACATTAAATGTAGCCTTGGAATATTTACAAACTGTTATCAGGATGTTTCTGTCTCTATGAAATGTTCTCATTTTACATTTAATCAACTTAGAAAATGTTGATTACGGAAGTTTAGATGAATTCAAAAGTGCAAGAAATTGGTTCTGTCTGAGAGACCTAATTATGATAAATAAGTTAGGGCAAATAGATGCACCGAGATTCATCCAGATAAACAACAGCTCTTGGACAAAAGAAACATAGATGTATCTAGGACGGGTTCTTTATCTATCCGCTGCTTTCAATCGTCAACGCAAATATCAAATACACCTTGATATTCTGTATATACATGTATAATAAGTAATTTTTCAAATTTACATAATATGATAATAAACATAAAATACACTGTCTTAATGTCTAAAGCCTAAGCAATTCCGTGTTGCTCATACAATTGTTTATTGTTTTAGAAATATTTATAGTAGTATGTTCTTTGTAACTAGATTTTTAAGATTAATAATATCTGTCATAATTATTTTGCGATTCGATTCGTAATATCCGTCCCGAGGTGACCCGCCCATTGGGCGGTAACGAGGCTAACCGAGTAACCGCAAATATGCGGGTGATCGAGAGGCGGATAATCCGATCTGAACCGAAAACATATGTCAGATACTCTTTTCTTGCATATTCTACAATATTCCATTATATTTCAAATTCTTTATCTTTATTTTCAAGGGAAATTTATATTAGTAACTATTGTCTTACAACAGCGTATGAAATTGCAACTTCATTCATTACGATAAAATGACGTCATCTTAAGCGTACCCTTTTACAGGACGCGACTCATCTGGCACCCCTATGCCAGATGAATTTTCCGGCATGGGTAAAACTAACGTAAACGCCAGTCTGCTATGCAAGAAAATAAAAGTTGTGCTTCTACATAATTTTTATTATTATAATAATCCAATTATTTTCTTTTTTAATTATCTGTTTACGTTATATATCTAAATTCAAAGGCATCTCCAACAATAATTCAAAGACGCACCGTCTAAAAGAACATTAACTTTTTTTACTGTTTTTTTTTTGTATCCATATTTTGAATTTTTAAAATCAATTAAGGATACAAATGATGACTCTCGCATGCAACTTTAAAAAAAAAATCATTTACTGTTTGTATAAAAAAGAGCAGTTGTCAGGCAAACTCTCATGATTATATTTTTCACAGTCCACAGTATAATTTTGAAAAGAGTCGCAAAAATATAATTATAGGTTTTGATTGATATATGATTCAAGTAGAAGCATATAAAAACGTATCATTTTAATCAGCAATAATGAGGAAAATTCATTTTTGACTGTTCAAACAATATGTTAATCATTCAGTAATGAGTACAATGTATCTTGAAAAAGACTGTTTTAAGCAGAAACTTGTAGTGCAAAGCAGTCAATGTTTTATTTGAAGAAACATCTTAAGTAAAGTGAACAAGTTTACAAAAGTACATGATATGATTGTAAGAGTCTGTACTTGAATAAGTAGTGTTCTCATTATGTCAATATATTTCTTCAATATGAAATTTCTTGCTGAAAAACTGTATTACGCAAAACGTAAGAAGAAAATATAATTACTACTTAAAGATAAAAAGATCAAGTTATTTCGGTCAATTTAGATGTCATTAAATTCTTGAGTATATCATTTATCAGTTAGCAAACTAATATGGACATCTTTTATCTGAAAAACACCCCGACCTAATAAATCATTATATGACATTGTCATTTGTCTTATAAAAATATTATATATATATTTTCTTATTTTATTTATTATTATTTTCATTATTATTTTCATTATTATTAATTTATTTTTATTACTATTATTATTATAGAAACGGCTAAAGCCGTCCATATGGCAAATACGCCGAAAATAACAGGGACGGCTTAAGCCGTCCCTATGGCAGTGAAAGGGTTAAAGGTCTATTCGTTCTCAAAAACTAGTTGCAGAGTTTATAATCCAGGAGACTAATACTGTTATAAATAATGTTTATATAAATGACAGACCTAGGCTTACTTAAGGCTCTTCTCTTCTCTAACTGATTTGAATAGCTATGTTGCCTGTTCATTACAAATAATTTTCTATATGAATTGCGTTTCTGACTTTCATTGCTAACATTCAAACACTTTTTTATGGATTTAGTACGGTTGGAGGCTAAATCATCTTTCTTTTTCTAACATTGGCAAAGTTATTATACCCCCAAAAACGAAGTTTGGGGGGGTATATAGGAGTCACCCGGTGGTCGGTCGGTCGGTCGGTTGGTCGGTCGGGCGGTCGGTCGGTCGGTCCAGACGTCCGTTGCATTTTCCTTGTCCGGAGCATAACTTGAAAACTAATGGTTGGAATTCAATATAACTACATACAATGGTCAAGCACATTGAGAGGAAGTGCAGTGCACAAGAACCATAACTCTATCTTGACTAATAACAGAGTTATTGCCCTTTGTTACTTTTCCTTGTCCGGGGCATAACTTGAAAACTACTGGTTGGAATTCAAAACAACTTCATACAATTGTCAAACACAATAAGGGGAAGTGCAGTGCACAAGAACCATAACTCTATCTAAAGTAATTACAGAGTTATTGCCCTTTGTTTCTTTTCCATTGCTTTTTTTTCCGTTGCATTTTCCTTGTCCGGAGCATAACTTGAAGACTAATGGTTGGAATTCAATATAACTACATACAATGGTCAAGCACATTGAGAGGAAGTGCAGTGCGTAAGAAACATAACTCTATCTTGACTAATTACAGAGTTATTGCCCTTTGTTACTTTTCCTTGTCCGGGGCATAACTTGAAAACTACTGATTGGAATTCAAAACAACTTCATACAATTGTCAAACACAATAAGGGGAGGTGCAGTGCACAAGAACCATAACTCTATCTAAAGTAATTACAGAGTTATTGCCCTTTATTACTTTTCCATTACTTTCTTTTGTCCGGACCACAACTTGAAGACTAATTGTTGCAATTCATTATAACTTCATACAATGGTCCAGCACATTGAGAGGAAGTGCAGTGCATAAGAACCATAACTCTATCTAAAGTAATTACAGAGTTATTGCCCTTTATTACTTTTCCATTACTTTCCTTGTCCGGACCACAACTTGAAGACTAATTGTTGCAATTCATTATAACTTCATACAATGGTCCAGCACATTGAGAGGAAGTGCAGTGCACAAGAACCATAACTCCATTTTGACTTATTACAGAGTTACTGCCCTTTGTTTCTTTTCCATTGCCTTCTTTTTTTTGTCCGGACCATAACTTGAAGACTAATGGTTGGAATTCAATATAACTACGTACAATGGTCAAGCACATTGAGAGGAAGTGCAGTGCATAAGAACCATAACTCTATCTAAAGTAATTACAGAGTTATTGCCCTTTATTACTTTTCCATTGCTTTCTTTTGTCCGGACCATAACTTGAAGACTAATTGTTGCAATTCATTATAACTTCATACAATGGTCCAGCACATTGAGAGGAAGTGCAGTGCACAAGAACCATAACTCCATTTTGACTTATTACAGAGTTACTGCCCTTTGTTTCTTTTCCTTGTCCAGAGCATGACTTTAAAACTACTGGTTGGAATTCAAAACAACTTCATACAATGGCCAAGCACAATAAGGGGAAGTGCAGTGCACAAGAACCATAACTCCATCTTGACTAATTACAGAGTTATTGCCCTTTGTTACTTTTCCATTGCTTTCTTTTGTCCGGACCATAACTTGAAGACTTATTGTTGGAATTCATTATAACTTTATACAATGGTCCAGCACATTGAGAGGAAGTGCAGTGCATAAGAACCATAACTCCATCTTGACTAATTACAGAGTTACTGCCCTTTGTTACTTTTCCTTGTCCAGAGCATGACTTGAAAACTACTGGTTGGAATTCAAAATAACTTCATACAATGGTCAAGCACAAGAAGGGGAAGTGCAGTGCACAAGAACCATAACTCCATCTTGACTAATTACCGAGTTATTGCCCTTTGTTACTTTTCCTTGTCCAGAGCATAACTTGAAAACTACTGTTTGGAATCCAGTACAACTTCATACAGTTGTCAAGGACATTAAAAGGAAGTGCAGTGCACAAGAGCCATAACTCCATTTTGACAAAATACAGAGTTACTGCCCTTTGATACTTTTCCTTGTCCGGAGCATAACTTAAAACGTACTGGTTGGAATTCAAAACAACTTCATACAATGGTCAAGCACAATAAGAGGAAGTGCAGTGCACAAGAACTATAACTCTATCTTCAGTATTTATAGAGTTATTGCCCTTTGTTCTTTTTCTTTGTCTTTCTGGACTTATTACAGAGTAATTCAATTAAACTTCATCAATGACCAACCACATTGAAAGGAAATGCAACATACATGAACCACAATTACCTTTAATTGCCCACAACCATAACTCTATGTTTCAATTCTATTACAAGGTATTCTGTTACTAGTAACATCCTCATTTCCTAAGCAGACTTGTGGGGGTATTAATCACATTTAGTGATAGTTCTAGTTATATTTGTTATTGGCTTGCTGGCCATTACGAAAGAAGAATAACACCATGCCAGCTGAGGAAAATATGTCATATACATGACTGTGACTTGGTTTAATGGAAAAATCAAATTTTTGTCTTTGTTCCAACATTTTTTATTATGAGACAATTTTCCCAGAAGGTTAAGTGGTAACATGAGTTGCACGAAGTTATTACTGGATTATTTATTATATATAAGTAAACATTGTCATACTCAAACATAGATTAGTGTGCAAATGTGATATTGTCAGACTTTTAAGATATCTTAGACCTATTATAATTCAACTTAATATAAGTTCTAAGCGTTTAATTAAGTCGTTTCTATTGTCCGTACAAACATACTACTTGAAAACTTTTCCTCAATAAAACTAATTACTAGTAGCATCGAGAAGATCTAGCTTGTTAAGTTATTTTATAAGTTGTTAAAAAGTGTCCAAAAATATAAACAGACACACAGCCACAGCATAACATTGTTTAAACTTTCATGTTTCTTTAACAATTACATCTACTTTGCTCTTTCTTCAAATATCCATTTGGTGTAGTCAATAAACGAAGGGGTAAGCAGCCATGTTTCATTGAATAAATAAAAGTACAATTCATTTAATATAATTTATATTTGAAGTGAAACTTCTAATGCTGACATTACTAGCTGTTCTCCGTAATAAGAGTATGGCATTTTAAGTAGCTGAAAGAGTCTGAGTGTGTAATTGAATGAAAAATTATCTGATTATAAATATATGTTAAATGAATTTAATTACAGTAAAAGGGAATGCACAGAGCAAAACATATAAAGATAATATTCGGGCTTAAAATACTTTTTTTCATACTGGTAACGATTAATTACAGCATGGAAAACGCCTACATATTGCTGTGTGTTGATAACTTAATTTGTTAACCCATTACTTCATGAGCATTTTGTGAAAAATGGCTGTTTTCATTGAAAAGTCTCCCGTTACAAGTTCAAATTGCTATAATACTATAAAAACTGCTTCAACACTAATCAAACTTGGCACAAATGTTGACTGGACCATTGCACTTGCAACAACATGCTCAGGCTTAAATTTTCTGTTACCATGGCAACGAGGGGACATCTCAAAATTGCCAAAAATCACTATTTTGCGTTGATTTTTTCCATCAAAATTGATTTCAAAGTGCTGCACTTTCTCAATGGATTGAGATAGAGTCAAATGCTTTTCAGCGTTGGTTACACATTACCTTATGACCAATCTGGGGTCATTTACAGCCTCTCACAAGTCCAAAATTTTTCTTGGCGATGAGGGGGACTCCGCCCCCTTCAAACCCCCCAAACAGAAGGGGGCACATCCCCCTTCTGGCAACCCCCTGATGTATCTTTTGGTTGGGGGGCCGCGCCGAAAAAGAGGTCACTTTTTTTAACAACATTTCTCAAACAAAAACAAGTGTTTGGGGCCTAAATAAGGCATTTTTTCACCATTTGAGACAACAAAAAGGGGGGGGTGTGAAAAAGGCGTGTATATGAAGTATATGAAGTAATGGGTTAACATGTTTATTTGTTTGTTTGTTTCATTTTACGCCTTTTCCTAACAGAATTTCAGTCATATAGGCGGGTAGTTTCCTAACCATCGTTCCTGGAGAGTTACACCAGTACTAGACTCCCTTCCTCCGTGCTAAACTATCAAAATATCTCCTGGGGATCAAACCCACGCCAGAGAGGTAACTGGATTAGAAGTCATCGACTCTAACCCCTCGACCAAGGAGGCGGTTGTTAACATATCTCTTAGATCTCTAAGATGCTACAATTCCCCCAGTGTATCATTACCATTACCACTCCTTGGCAGTCTTATACAGTTGTGGTGTTGATTTATGAAGAAGAGTTGCAAAGTTTGTACTGATCACAGCAGCCTGCTACCCGTTTCAAGCCGAATTAAATAAAGTTCAGTTATATACAGTATATACATGTTCAAGTTGTAACATATACGAACATGTTTTTGTTAGCATAATGTCATACACCTACATTAAAATAGTTAAAGTACGCGCACACAATTAATTGCACTTCTCAGTTGTGCAATTTATTTCATGGGCATTAACACTATGCAAACTGATCAGCAAATGTTATTTTTTGACATCCGTTTTAATTTACTTGATACTTCTCGTACACAATAATTATGCTTCATCAGTTCAATATGTGTATAAAACATTCAATAACAAGAAGGCAAACATTTTATTTCAGTGAATTGTTAAGTCGCATCAATATTAAATAATTGAATTTGTCTGACAAAGGACATTTTGACAGATACATAACAGTTGTACAAGCTAAAATATGAAGAGAGAAAAAAAAATTGTCAAGGAACTCAATAAACGCATCCCCGATCACAGGGTCAGCAAATGACGCAGCAGGATACCAAAAATGCTAGGTCACACAGGCAAACTACGGACGGGATGGAAAGGCAGTATAAGTTTTTGTTTATTTTTTTCAAAATAGGAAATCATAGAAACCTACAATACTCTACACCAAAATATAATGACACATTGTCTTCAGTTGTTATCATCATTTGTCTTTGACGTTCTTATCTCTGTAAGGAATAGAAATGATTTTCGTTTACTGTAATTTTCAATGAAGAACAAATCTGTTTTCCGACCCCTATGAAGTTACTTGTACTATTGCGAATTATTTTCATACATTTTTGTTATATGATTAGGACAAAATTGTAAGAATTCATGTAATTACATTTGGCCGTATCCTTGAATAATGTTTCTCATTTGTAATCAAAGACGATTGTGTTGGTACTGTGCCATTAATCAAGAAAGTAATTTCAGTTTTATATCTATCGTGCCCTAGTATATTCATTTTGAAGGACTGTAGCACATTGTTCTCAATTTCTTTATTAGAATATAACCCTGTTTTTCACTTTTTAACACGTTCTGACGCGGTGGCGTTCTAAGGAATACAACATGCCACCAGTGTTTTGACACGAGTTTACAAAGTTCGTATTAACTTTTCCAAGTGTATGCATAGTTTAAATGGAATATGGCTGATGTACAGGTTTAAGATGATGGGCGTTAATATATTGATTCATTATAAACACTTGTTATATGGAAAAGTGTAAATTGAATATAAACAGCTATTCATTTTTTATCTAATGTTATATAGTATGTAACAGTTCCAAAGATTTAACAGCGCTTGATCGTTAAATATAAAGTTTGTAATATCGCTTTGATAAAAGTCAAATTATAAGAGAAAAAGAAAGAGAGAAAAAGATTTAATAGGAAAATCATGCGTGTTTAAAGGTAAATTCAATAATACAGTTTGTTTCTAGTAACTCTTTTCATGTTGTGGCTATCTCTATAAATGTGTTACGAATGTGAAAATATTTTTTGCTTATTTAATAGTCTTTAGTAGGTTACCTCAAAGTAAGTTAAATCATGCTTTAAATTAAAGTACTCGTATCCAAGATACGAACACTTGCTAAAAACAGAAAATACTACTATTATTACCTTGACCAACGTTTAGATTTAGAAGAAAAGTTATATTAGAGAACCAAATTGTAATTGGTGAATAATTACGTTGTCTTGATTGTGACCAACACACAAGGTCGCTGATTATAACAACTCCTCGCCATACTAATTAGTCACGAGAAGAATACATCTAGTTAGCTACTCCTTCAAAATATTTACCTTACAATTAACGCGTGTGTAAACGATGTGGCCGGAACGTAATACCTAAGTTTTAGAACTTTTAAGTTCAACCTTGTTTTGAAAGGTTTTATTTTCTGATAGTAATCCTTAGATTCTGGTATCCCTAAAAAGTTTAAAAACTAGATACTATGCATTTGAGTTAACGAATTAGTGTGTAAGCTTTCAACCATTTGTTTTATTAGTTCAAATATTTTGATCCTAGGGTATCAATAAGAGATGTCGGAAAACAGTTATTCATTTAAATTTGTAAACATCTTCAAAAAGGAAAAACAGCATCAACAAAAAATACTTATTTTTTTGTTTCTTCTACTTTAAAAGTAATCTTGTTTATAGCAAAGATTTGTCCCGAATCATTCCACATAAAGTCATATAACATAAGGTTATTAGGTAATCATGACGTTTATTCATTATTTTCTTCATCTTGATCAGCATAACTACATCAGGCCTTAACGATTTCTTCATTTTATTGTTTTGATTACATACATATATTTTCTCTGATGTATTGTTACTATTTGCTTATCATGCTCAAAAGTTGCAACCCCGCAAAGGGACGTTCAAATAAGTGAAATAGATTTCAAGCTTACACTAAAAGAAATATTTTATTACAAAATAATATGTTTACGCAAGCCATCTATTCGATCATATATTACAATCGCTATCAAGATATTGACAGGTGCCATTTACTTTGAGACTGAGGGTTTGTTGTTATGTGAGCTTTCAATGACACTTCGGCAATTCCGTACGCAATGAGACGTTGTCAGGCAAGATATCGTTTAGATAAAGAGTAAATCAGTTCAGACTCAATGCCTGACGTTGTATCTTAAATTAATTTGGTTGTTGATCTAAAATGTTTAACTAGAGGAAAGTTCACTGTTTTAAACTTTAATTAAAAATGTAATTTCCTAGCTAGTTTTAATCATTTTGACACTTTGGTAACCATTGATACCAGTTACCGTGTGCTCATTTAGCCGATTAATTTGCATGGACTTTTTCATAATGAAATAGGGGCACAAATAAATTTGACAAGGCAATGCGACTTTCACAGAACGTAGCTCTGGCAAAACGCAGTAATAGGGGACCGCTACAAAGGCACTCTGAAGGACATAAACAAAAAACAGAAGAAGCCACAAATACAGGACAAAAGTGGACTGTACTCTTAATAATAGCAAGTCACAATTGTTTTGTGCGTACACACTTAAATACGACTTAAAGTGAATCCTAAAGGGTTCAATGGAAATGAACATGGTAATTTAACACAAGAAGTTCAGATAATAGTGCGACAAGGAATTAAAAAGATGACGAGCAGCGCTTTTATCCCGTGCTTAATAGTAATCTGTATATTCTCTAGAGAAAAAGAAACCATTTAGTTTTAAATTAATCAAAATAGGCGTGACTGTCAGAACCCCTCCGTTAATCAACTTATCCAGTTTCAAAGTCATAACCATAACACACAGCCAATCTTGTTATGACATTGACCATTTACGTTCTGGCCCAACATCAGTATGGTCTATAAAGTTAGCTGAGGCGCATCTGCATACACAGATTAAGTTCTTTGACCAATGCATTTCTTTAAATTACCAATTTCAATTATGTTAATACATGTCAGGTCAGGTTAATCTTATCAGGGCACATTTACATTATAATGATTAGAGGACATATTACAATGCAATTTTATAAAAATAAGTTTTGACTGGTATCAAATATTTCAGTGACCTTGTTTTCAAATATTTCAGTGACCTAGGCGTTTGATTGTTTGACCTAAAATTTGGAGTTGTTGGTAGCGCTTATCATGGTAGATCTACAAGTTTTAATATTAAAGCTTTGTAATTGCTGAAGTTTATGATCATCTGCATAAACCGTATCAAATGTTTTAACAGATGCAGGCTGACAACAATGACACAATTACACTAATGAATGGGTCATGGAAATTGCTCCATTTGTTAATTTGTATAGCTACAAACGGAAACGGAAAATTAGAATATTAGGTAGTATGCCATATCTTCCAAACATGACAAATTAACCAAAAAATATGAAACGAATTATCTTTTTGATAATGTTCTGTTATTTATTTTAAATAAGCCCTATACGATTAAAAATCAGGGGAATGTTATCAGACCTGTTTGCCAGAAGTGGAAAACATGTGTAAACGATCGTATGATATATCCCATTTCGTTTTATAAATATGGTAAAAAAACAACATTACAATGTATTTGGGATTGCTGACCTTTGAAATACTTCCCATTCAAATGCATGAATAATATATATGCATGTACTGATATGGTCAGTATCTATATCCTTCAACATTATTACTATTATTACTATGAACTTCCTGTTTGAAATACTATTCATGTTTATTCGTTAGTCTCTACTTTTACAAACAAGCTTCAACTAGTAACAAGGAGCGTCAAGTAGATAAGATTTATCTTGCTGGTACAGAAAAAGAATAAACGACTAAATTGTTGACAATACAATAAAACAAAAGATGTCTCAAGGTGGTTATCAAGACAATAGATTTTACAGTCTTTGTTTGCAATAGATAAAAATACATCTTCTTAGTTCAGCTCTGTCCTTTACAAATAATAGATAAACAAACATTGTAGGTATGTCAAATTTAAATGTTTCAATGTAAATGCATTTCTTTGAAATCATTCTCCTGAAATAAATTTCAGCATAATTATAAGAAATAAAAATGATTGCACTGAAACCGAAACGGAAACAATTTGGTACAATATACACTATCATGTAGCAATGATAACACAGAAATAAGTAGAATAATCTACAATTGTTTTGACATATTCAAACATTGAGACATATAGCACGTGTGTTGAAAAATTAGCTTTGTAATATTTGCACTTAAAACATGTTCTTCACCACTTCTTCTTATTTAGTTCTGCCCATTGTTTTCTCGTTTAGGGCAAAAACATTCTATTACTTGGGAACCATACGCTGGTTTTCATGGAATGGCACTACTGTGTCACATTGAAGGTTCCATGATAACCGACGTATGAACACATCTGCGGATGTTTCTAAATTCAAAATTTCACCATTTTCGTGTTAAATGTTGAATTCTGCTTAAGCCGGTGCTAGGCGGCGTGGACGGTAACTTGCACTTTCCAGTACCGTCCATGAACAGGCTAAATCAAACCGAGCCTGCAACATTTTCAATTGTGTTGTGTTGGACTTTCTGTAGGGATTCTGTATTTCTCTATTTTTTATATTTTCGATCAATGATTAATCATAGAGAAACACTTTAAAGTTATTATTTACATATTTTATAAATAAGAACTCCTTATAAATATTTAATATAAACACAGTATGTTAGGTATGCACAATCATTTAGTTTAATTTCAAAGATGTATAATACCTCATATGGATTCTTCTTTTATGTCACGTATTGTTTGTTGTGCTTATCAATAATTCTAGCTTCTATGTATAAATCATGTACTATGATAACTGAATTCTAATACTTACACAAATATTTTTAATGCTTTAAAGGTTGTATCTTTTTCTAAAAAAAGGAAAATTATTTTAGAAGTTGTATTGCAAAAAGTGGGTCGAAACCTTGAATTCCACATTATTGTACTTTTACGAAATTGGATAACACATTGTCTTTTATAATGTTAACGAAATTGTATCATACAAGACGCCTACATCTAATAAGATGTAAAAGGTAAATTGATTTGCTAGGATGTCTCTTATGCAATCACTCATTGATGAATTGCCAGCTCTCGACTGTTTTATATATTTGTGTTGTTGTTTTCTGAGGAATTCGAAGTGCCTGTTGGCCTCCTATACATAAAAATCGTGCTCATTTATTTCTGTAAAATTGTATCACATATTTAATTATAATTTAATAATACAATGGACAAAGTCTCCTTAACATTTTATCCTAAAATTACTGATTGAACAGATAACCTCGACACAAAGACGCTTCGTTATTTTATTGCTTCCGCCAATCAAAGACAAGGCCACATGTTTATTATAGGACAAGGTTTGACGTCAAAGTTCAGTACATTTGCTGACCTCAAATTTGTTTATAAAATTTCTTCTAAACGTTCTTTTTGTCGATATCCAACTGGAACTTACCACTTTCTTGAACATAAGTCACTGGCGTGAGATAGATTTTAGAAATATCAGCAATAAGAATTATATAAAAAGTAAAAAATGTATAGTTTCTTGTAGTGTTATCAGTTACTGACATAAAACTGTAAATATGAACTCTATCTTTTGTTATAGTGATATAAAGTGTGATTTGGAACCTTATTTAGGTATTTCAATATTCAAGGGTAAACGAAGAATGTAAATAAGCGTAAAATGAAAAGAAAATTGTTTTTTGTCTATAATGTTCTGTATTGTCTTCAAAAACATTATTCTCGCCACTGCATACGCCATTTGTAAGAACGCTATTTTTGAAATACGCAACTCGTTAGAGTACTGTTTTGAAGTTAAAATGTTTTTTGTAGTGCATACAAAAATCCTTTACATATTTGATTAATCTACATTGAATTGTCAAACAAAGATCTTTAGTATTTAGAATTCTTATGTTCCTCTAATAATGATATTTGCATTGAATACTCTGATTATATTGTATTCTAACGCAAATGGTAAAGTTGTATATTAACAAGTTCGATATTTTTCATTTTACCAATCACGTTATTTAATCTTACCTACACGTAAAGTAAGTGCTTCATACAATGTATGTTTTTAGGCTTCTGATATTCCAAAGTTATTTTAGCAGCGGTTTTATGAATTTTCATGACTTTAGAAGCATATCATATATTCAAAATATTTTCATTTCGATAAAATGAAATGGCATGTAGTTGTTTGTGATTTTGTTACTAAAGATAAATATTTGGTTATCGTATAAAAAAAAGAATTCGGCTTCATTCTGCTGACCATGTGGTAATGCGACGTTTACCGGTCAGCTAATTTACATGGTGAATCACGCATATGACAAAACGAGGAAAAACGGTGCGTACTGGTGTTTAAAACATTAGTATTAACCTCTTTGTTAACGTAGACCTACACATGATTAATGCTTCCGAGTGATCTCTTTGTTTCCAGATTTTTCTACACAGTTCTTACACAAAAATGAATAATATCAGTTTTTGAAAGAGAAAAAAAAACAATAATGCTTTTTACGGCACTTAAATTGATACTTCTTATCTCAAATGCCTCATTCAATAACGCTAACATAACAGTTACTTGAACCCGTAACGTTTTATGAATTTATGAATCCTATAAATACCCTTGTTATGTGGCCCCTTATATTCATACAAATATTTTCATTTAATTTTTTCCTTGTATTAAGACAACAATAGTCAGATTCCCTGTTATAATATTTGGTCGTATGTTTGCATCTCAAATTTAATAAAACTTTAATAAAGGAAAGATAGTGTACGTTTTTGAACAATTTTGTAAAATTATATATTAATCTATTTTGATTTACAAGAAGAATATTATTGATAGATATACAAATTTACTTTACTTCCATTGTGGTCGAAACTATAAGGATATTGAAACACTCAAATCCGTTCCTGGAACCAACCAGTACTAAGCAATGAATATAAATTTCCTGCTCAATGAAATAATAGTTTGCCCCTGACAGGGTTTGAAAGTAAGAGGCCATCAATTCTTGGTTTACTTATCCGACTCGTTCATTACTAAACCAGTACAAAATGTATGTTATTGATATGCTTACGGTTTATTCAATATCTTTTTTACCAGGGATCAAGGGATATGTTCTTCCATGCAAATATGTTGCATCTTCAACAATCTTCATTTTCAAGAAAAAAAACGAAAAGAAAGAAACAACATAGTTTGTTTGGTTCTTTAATGTATATACATTTTCGTTATCTTTTTTCATAAAAATCGTACATTCTAATGTATCTCATAACACGTCTTCTTTAAGCGGCTAAGACAGTCGTTCATTATCTGCCAACTTTAAATGATACACTTATGATTAGATCAGTTTATCATTTATAGAATGACAATTCATTACATTTATAGATAAACATTTTAGACGTTCTTGAAGAACTAATAACATAAGTCTGAAGTCCGATTTAATCTTCTTTGCTCATCAAAAGCCGAACTAATTAGCACCGCGAAGACCTAGTTATTTTAATAATGGCAAAAAACTCGCTATCTGACAATAACGCATACATTTCACAGCGAGAATGTTCATTAAGGTCCTTACAAGAATGTTTGCTACCAAACACAGTTTATTGGATGTCTAAATGAATAAATATTTGTATAATAAGAGACACTCCATTTTCCTAAGGCTGTCTTGGAATTTAGGACGGACAGACTATATTTTTTTGTCTTTGTTTGTTGACAAGTTGACTTTAGAAATATTCTTCAAAAGGTTGCCTATTTTAATGGCCTTTGACAAAATGATTTATACACAATGAATGAAATATATAAACTGTCTAAAATTGTCAATTTAAATATGTAAAACAAAATCGAGACGAGATGTTTTGAATTTTCGATGTGGCAACGGTTTATATATTTAAGTCCATATGATTTAAGTTTACTTTTGGACTAATTTATTTATAATAGTAACATTATCGACTTTATATTGGTGTTTCTTTCAAATAAGTCAACTAAAATATATCCATTGCATTCCGTAACTAGTAGATTAAATCAGATAAGCTATATGAAAGTAACAAGCATTGATCCATGTTGATTTGACCCTAATTAAAACAAATCTTGGATGTTATATGTTTTATCAGATCTGTATCTGACATCAGTTTTTCTTCAACATAATGCTTTCTAATTAATATATAATATTTTATATTCATATATAAAATTGATTCATTTATCATATTAACGATTTATAATATATTTGAAATTTGATAATTCATTAGATTTGGTGTCGTGAAAAAAAGCCCAGGAATGAAAAGAACAAGTGTACATTTCTGTTAATGCGTTTATGCCTTTGGATACTAGAAGATTTGAATTAAAATCAGCGCTACGCCAGGTCCGTTAGGTCCATGTTGTCTCACACACTTTCATTGCTCAATAGGAAATTTTCAAAAAATATACTGATCAATAAATTTATAAAAAAAAGACACAAAATGCGTTAAATGTCACAATTTTGCATCTTTTACTTTTCACTCTTCCGCTATTTTCACAAGACCAAACCTTCTGCTAATGATCTAATTCCAACAAAATATAATTTTTATGAAGATTAAACAAATTTCCTACTCACATGTGTATTAAATGAGTGCACTTTTTTGTTATCATCAGCAAGATGAATATTTCTTAACATTTCAAAGTAAGAACTTTTTTGATTACTCAGCACTAATTAAACTAGTGATTCCATTATTGCTGACATAATGTCAATCTGTATCGTTTTTTCTTTTTCTTTGCGAGTATGTGACATCTTTACAATCTCATCGGGATCAAACTTTTGTTGGTTTCTTTTCTTTTGTTCCTTTTACGATACCTTGTGTTATTACATTAGGGATGTTTTCAAATGTTGTATTATTTTAACATTTAAAACTCGTCAATTTCGCTGCAAAGTATGCAGTATTTGTTTGTAAGGTCTAATGTTTCTCTGTTTGTATTTGTATAATAAAGGAACAAGATTCTTAAAGGGACTCCTCTGCGGTTTCTTGACATGACGAGACTGAACATGATTTTTCGAGATTATTATTCCGTCTGTTGTGTGGAATATGTCTGATCCTTCGCTCACTCTGCTTTTTAAGTATGTTGATAAGAGTTATTCTTATTTTAAAAAAATGTCCTAAACTTGAAAAGCGTAGGAATATTTTTCACTCAAATTAGGCTAAGTATAACGCAAAAATTCGAGTTTCTATTATTTTGTGTATTTTTTTAAAATCATATTTTGCTTATCTTTATGTTTTAAATGCTTCAGCTGATTTATGTAAGAAATAATTGTTTATGTTTTATAGTTTTTATGGACCACAGTAGAGTACCTTTAAACTTATAATGAAAGCCTAATAGTACCGACTTAAGAAGTACTCTTTCTAGATACTTCTATAATTAGTTAGCTTAAAGTATAAGGAAAGCGGAATATTTAATGATAATTACACAGTTTCTAAAATATTATAGTTTCATCTTTAATCATAACCTTTAAAATATTTATACTAGAGCATACATAACTTTTTTTACACAAAAAAACAACAACAAATACACGGGAAAAAACAACAACAAAGAACAGGTAATTTATTGTTGCTTATAAGGAATTGAAAACAATATAAAAATTAAACATGACTTTTAATGCATTCACAAGAGAGCCTGTTTTGCGAAAATCACTTCAAAATCTTTAACCGTTAGTAAATAATTACAATATATACATGATAACGGATGTAACGTTTCTAAAACTATGTCTGGAAATTTGAAAGAGAGAAAACGCCTTGTTTTGCGTACGTTGTTGTGGCAATTTGTCAAGTTAGGTGGTATTTATTTGAGCAATGATGAAATATTGTTGAGCTAATTATGTCGATGCATAATTTCACTAAGCCATAGAAGTAAATACATTTACAAATACATTACTATGTTACTAGCTTTAACCAAATCTACATTTAACCAGGCACTCCTTTCAAAAGATGTACTTCCCATTTAGAGTAGGCAGAAAAATCGTGACCAAACTAAACGACAATCTCATTTTAGAACTAGTGTTGCCTGTTTAGCTTACTAATCAGAAAAGCTCACCCACCATATTGTCTTGTAATTCTATAATGTGAACTTGCATGGTGTCTCGAATCTGTTTTAGTTACACTAATAACACGTTTTTGTCAGCCTCATGTATATTTGATGATAATATGCATTTTCAGCCTACATACTACTTTCTTTTGTGTAATGGTTCTGTTTTAGGTCGCACCATATCATAAACCTGGGGAAAGATTCTTAAGGCTACAAAAATGCAACATAGATTAAGGATAAAGAAGAAAAGATTCAAGATTATATCAAATGTGGAGAGACAACGGAAGTCTCAGCAAAAAAACAGTATGCTGATTGAAGAAGGAGAATCTATTAGTGTTAACAGATGGGCTAGGTAATTGGAAACATAAAAAAATATTTTTGAAGGGACATATGAAGAAACCAAAAATAAGCAATAGAAAAAGGAAACAGTATGAAAAACTTACTGGGTAATCAACTTAATGTACAATCGCCACGCAGTGATCTCCCCTTACTTCTTCGGCGTAGATCTCTGCCACCAAGGTCCGATATATCAGAATTTCTGATATACTATATTTTTTTTCAAAACTTGTTTTATCTACTGCTTTTATCTATCAGATATTTTTTTTTCTCATTTATTTAACAATGTTGATGAATGAATAAATAAATAATATGAATATTTAGAAATAACTTTGAAAATTATGAGAATATTTTCTACGAGACAATATTTTGATATTTTATATTCTTTAGCTTTTTAATTTAATTTTCGTTATTTTGTATACTTTTGATAATTTTTTGATAAACTATATCGAACGTAGGCACTAAAAGTTAAAAATAAAACAGAAAGAGAAAAATGACGTTAGATTTTCTTTGTAACGGTCAATATTTACATTTGAATTTCGACGTTACGTCATGTGACTTTCATCATCATGTGACGTCTTTGAAGGCAGTGATTACAGTTCTGCCAAGGGAGGTAATCACTGTGAGGAGTTTGTTTAATGTACTGTTGAACATAAAGACGCCAATGAGAGAATACAGAACAACATGAAAACCATAAAAAACATGATGAGAACAAAATGTTACAGAGCCTTATAAACAATAAATACATTCACGCCAGATAAATTCATTAAAATGTTCAAGAAACTTATAAAAAGAGGAAATTAAAAAAAATTAAAGAAAAAAAGTAAAAAAATGAGATTTTAAATAGAGATAAAAATATGAATATAGAAAATACGTAATCTGTTTTACACATTACTGTTTTACACATGTCATACATAATGCAAAGAATCGTCCAAATGTCACAACATGAAATCTTGTGAATTTCGTCCTTTTGCAATCAAGAAGGATTTTGTATGGAAATAATGAGCTTTGTCACTTTGAACTTTATAGGATTCATAAAACGTTGCGGGTTCAAATAACGGTCAGGTTGTCTTAATTGATAAGGTTATTATATAGAAGCATTGGGAATACTGGACATATTTACCAACAAACAAGCGCGTATATTTACTCTAATTAAAAGTCAAATCTTAATTTTACATATTTTTTGTAAAAGTTATTTAAATTAGTTATAAGAAACGGTTGAATATTTATAAAGATAACGTTGTTTCTCCTAACTTATCAATTAAATATCAATCTTTACGTCTTGATTACATATGTATGCTACATGTATACAACATGTTTATAATTCACAGTTCATCTTCCGTCATGACATTAAATACATTTATTAAACACGATCATTTCATAGAGCTGAAATTGTGTTGAAAGGTTTATTAATAAAACATGTAAGGCTAAGATGCAGATACGCATGAAAAGGTTTGAAAAGCCCAGGGGTTGAATTTACATATAAAATGGCATGCATTTATCATGGAAAAAAATAAGTTAAAACACGAGTTCAGACGACTTTATTTAGAAAATATGACGCACACCAAAAACCTTGTTTTTTATCGAATGTTTGATTAATGCAATGAAAAAAAACAAACTCAATTGCTTGTTATCCATACAAATTAACAACTTTCTTTATGATCGATTTTAGTAGACAAACCGCCGCATCGTGCAATCATGAATATGGGGTATAATTGAACAAGAATTTCAATATTTAATAATTTTAATGCAGTAAGCATCATTTTTAAAACAAATTTCGGGAAAACAGACAAAAGCACTATCAAATAATAATTACAATGTTAATAAAAAATATATAATAAAATCAGACCAGAAAATCAAGTGATACAGTAATCTGTGTAGGGCTGCTTTTGACTTTGGTGAATGTTACTATATAAAAGTTCGTATAATATAAAAATGTTTCTTTTAATAAAAATCTGTAAACATTGTCGCATATGTGACAATGTGCGGCGTGATGAAAGTATAATTAAGTTAACTTTTATTGCATTTCGGTTCGTACAGAAAGTAACAGGCTTGTGCTTTTCCAAATGTCCAAAAAATATTCTAAAAACGTTACACAGCACGCATGTATAAAACAGTCAAGGAGTGGCTAATTCAACAAGTTAAAGACAAATGTGCTTCCCAGACTGTGACAACTTCATTAAAGTACATGTACAAATGTTTGGATTGAAAGGTTTCATTTTCCTGTTCCAAATATAAGCCCGCACAGTATCTTTAATATTTTTTAGAAATATTCATAACTTTAAAGATTTAATGGTTTGATTTTTAATAGAACTAAATATCTAAAAATGGCAGATTGTTTTGCAGTAAATATATTACATTTAGGAGATTTAACATAGATATTAGTATTATATATTTTATAAACAAATAAGAGTATCTGTTTCATTCATTTATTTATTCCGTCTAATGTTACATTTATATATCATGATATTAATTTATTTCGTAAAGTTCGAACCTGTATTTCGTGATATTTTATGCAATAATGAAAAATCAAATAAAGAAAAACCTACGATCATTTTGTAACCACGGCAGTAAAGGACGGTAGTGTTTATGAATTATTTCTGGAATTGTTTAGTTATAAATCCTACTTTTAAGCAAACAACCAAACTATTATATTAATATTGAAAAAGTAATTTGTTTTTGTTTCAAATTAAAAGGAGATTCAACCCTCTTGGAAATTCAACCTGCTTGGAAGAAGAAAACTTGTAAAAATTGAACGTTTAAACATGAGCGGGATTTATTTACACGCAGAAACAAATCATAACCGGTCCCTACCAGTTTGTAGAAACGTTTTGTAAAAAACAGCAGAAATAGTAGAAGTAAGAGATGATAAACACCAATTGTTTCAGGAGTTCTTAAAAATTATGACAATCTTCAATTATAAATGCCTTACAACTATCATAGAAAGACATATGGATGATTATAGAGACGATAGTAATTGATGATGAACTTCATTGCAGCTTTACGTGAGACTTATCTAGATGAAAATTAAAGATAAGAGGCCACGAAGAACGATAAATAACTTGACGTTTTTTTAAGTGTAACATTAAAAAGGTGCCATGGTTAATATGTCGACATGCATCTATTTAATCAAAATTGTTTAATATGTCAAGAACTAACGTGGTAAGATTTAGACTAAACAGCACGTTCAAATCAGTATTTTTAGCAGTGAATCTTTTAATCATGAACCCACACAACACAGGCCCACCCCATCGCATCCATCAAAATAAAATCTACATGTCAAATTTTAATTTTGATTTGGTTTGGCAACTTCATCTTTCCATTGTCACAGCAAAGCAGACTACAATGACAATTTGAAATTATCGTATTACAAAATGCTTGAAATGTCAGGAATGTCATGAATATTGTTATGTTCAAGACTTGAAGGGAGTTATAGACGTCTGATTATTTGATTTTCAAACAAATACCTTTTCTTTATTTTTTTTTAACTGAAAGATACCCAAAGGGATATGCAAAAAAAAGTGTCATTATGAATTCCATTTCATTATTTTATCCATAAAAGAAATGTTATTTAATGTTTATTGCTGACAGAGACTGTAATACAATATGTCTTAATAATCACTCAAGGACACTCCTAATTGTTTATTCGACTTGTAACATACTATCCAACTGATGGGATTTGTGTGTGTATGTGTGTGTTTTGGTGTGTTGGTGTGTGTGTTGGTGCGTGCGTGCGTGCACGCGAGCGTGTGTTTGATCACTCTAATGAACATAATTATTTACGTTATTGCATACATTCTGTTATATACCATTTCATTTTAGATTTATGAAAATTAAAAGAGATATAATTTTCGCAGGGAGTTCCTTCTCAACACAAAAAATGAAGGACTAATTGGACCGTCAAAGATATAAACCCTTAACTCGGCATGACTGCTGCTCGTTTGAATGTTAATAGTGATTTTTTGTTGTACAAGTTGCATGCGAAGGAACCTTTTTGTACATAAAATAAACTCAAAATATGGATATTGAAAATGATAAAAAAACCCGTTAAACATGTTTTTTTTCTCTTAAATTGTTGGAGATAATTTTAAATTGAGATGTAGTGTGATAAGGAAATGAACAAATTCTTCAACCAGTTAATCATGACCAAAGCAACTGCACAAACAACATTTTATTTATCTTAATCATTTGATTAACATAGCCAAGATATGAGAAATGTTTACACAATGTTCTATGACAAGTATTTTTTGACTTGTCAACATATTTTCTAATTAACTTCATTTGATTAAGCAAAGATTCCTTTTAACAGTTAAAGATGGATACAATGTTTCTTCAGCAACGTTTTAACAATAATTCCCATTCCATACAGTCTTAGAAAAGAAATATATATATTTTTGTCAATGTACATACAATTTGAAATATGCTTCATAAGTCATTCCTGTTTTATTTTAAAACTTTTCTGTGAAACATGTCACGTATTTCTTATTCAGCATGATCATTGATAAATATATAATTGTTTATCTCATTTGTTATCTAATACTAAAATTAACGATGTCTTTATTTTATAAACGTGTTGTATAGAATTAACGATCCCAGTAATACAACATTGAGATTGAATAGGGAAAGGATAAGATGAAATTGAAAAAAAAACCAACAATACTTAGAGGAACGTAATACATATATTTCGATCAGAGGAAAAAAGGTTTTGTTGATGATTTTGTTTATCAAATCTAAAGAAGATTATTACTTTAGAAATAAAGTGCAAGTATTATATTGCCAAAAACAACACCAATAATTGATCGCGCTATTGGCCAAATGTGTATCGAATGAGGCAAAATAACAACAATACCAAAAAAAAGGAACAAACTGTAAATGAAATTAAACTGAAATATCATCTTGATCATAATTGTAATACTAGGAATAAGAACCAATAATTCATAAACAATTTCGAAGAAATCTGACACAGATAATTTTATTGAAAGTAGTTCTTATATTCAAACATTTCATGTTACACGAATATATTTGATCAGTAAAATATGTTTCAGAGAATACACTATTCACGATATATTTTCTTTCGCCTTGTCTCTTTTTCCATCCAATTTTAATATTTCAACTTTACATTCTATAAGAATCCCAAATCTAAACTGGGGGGACGTTTATACAGTATAGGTCATTTGGCGACGTTCCAGCCTTACTGGTGGAGGAAGACCTCAGATGCCCCTCCGTGCATTTTTTCAGGCACGAACGGGCACCTGAGTAGAACCACCGATGTTCCGTAAGATAGCTGGATAGCTTCCTCACATTAAAGAATCAAAAGACCCTGTCGGGATTCGAACCCACAGCGGTGAGGGGCAAGTGGTTTGAAGTCAACGACCTTCACCACTCGGCCACGGACGCGCCGCGTTTTTTATTTATTATTGAATAATATCATTAAATTTCATATAATAATTAATTTAAAATATAAAAAGTAAATATCAAGGAAATGAAATTGCAACCTGAACTAAAACTTTGAATGGTACATATCCCTTGAGTGCAATGGAAACTAAATTAAATAGGAAATATTGCAGACTTGCTTTATTGAGTTTCAAACAGTTATAAATCACAAACACCGACTGAATATTCAAAATAAGAAATCAGTGGGTACCTAAATAATTAGTGCGATGGTATATCTTAAGAATCTTAAAGACCTTTTGTCACTACAATTGTTATCTTAATATGTAAATTAACAAGCACCGCCGTGCACTTTTAAATATCAACGAAAAGTGAGTCCTTTTGGGTATGAAATAAAATAAGTAAATGTAAATTTTAACTAATTATAAACACTGTTAGAAAATTTTCTTTATTGACATATGACTTTTGAAGTAGAAAATTAAATGAAAAAAGCCGTCCAACATACAATTATTACCTCTGCGGTAAAAGTGCTCATTAATCTAGATTAAGCAATGCCCCATTTTCCTTAAAATGTCTCTTCCGTATTGAACATTTCCCTAGTTTATGTAAATAATGTAAATGAGATTATATCACACAGACGGAAGCACCATGACCTGATAATGGTTTGTAAAATTAATGTAAATATTTCAAGGCTATCTATAATGTAACGTTCACTAGTTTTGTCATGAACATGTTTCCTGTGACATTAGAAATTTCTCAAGATTAATCAAGGAATGGCTTTTAATTTGATTTTGAAACATAGTCTTTTTATTTTTTTCATAGTTATTGAAAATTGGTCTGAACATATTTCAAATCTATTCAAACAATGTTCTCTACAATGAACCCTACCTCTGAAAGCAAAAACGGCACTTCCTCTAGAATCAAGAAATATGTTGTTTTACAACCTTTCCACAAGTTTCAATCTTTGAGTAAGTATTGTAAGAGACCACTTAAAAGTTATAACAGAAATAGCACGACATTTTGCAGGAGCGGACCGTGACCAATTCGGTCAAGTGATAAAAAAAAATAAGTTTGAACAAATACTTAAAACAATGCTGGTTGTCCTCATATGTTCAAAGACAAATTGACATTTGAAATAGGAATAAAGATATCTTAAATATAATCATGTTCTATTGCATTATTTTTTCTAATACTTCTATATTTCAGGTCAGGATTATTGAAATGATATTTACAATTAATGTCTTTTTGCAACGAGACGTATCAATTTTATTTACTGTCTCACCGTCGTTTTGTTATTGCCTATGCAAAAGAAGTAGACTATGACTGTGGCACATTTGAATCCTAATATTAAAACCGATGTTAAATTAAATCTGCAACATTATCAGACACATGGTGTTTCAACAGTTGGTTCTAGAAAATGGTGCTTTAAATGAAACTTTATATACAGAAAGAACAAATTGCCGGTTCAAAAAGGACCATAAAACGCGGACACTTTGCGGACATGACTCTTGGATAAGGGCTTTGGTCCTCTTATGATGAAAAGTAGACGCTACAAATTGATACAAAATCAAATCCAAAACGGAAACAGACAAATGGTGTTTGAACGGTTGGCTTACGAAACACAATACATTTTTAAATATATACAGCAAGAGCAAATCGCCGTTCAAAAAGCGACTATTTTACGCGGGCCTCTTGTTGACATTTCCCTTGCGTTAGAGGTTTAATCCTTACGTTGCTCCGTAAAAGACCCTGTAGATTGTTGAAGTTTGGAGGATCTTTTAATCAGCAATGTATATATTGAACATTTTAACATGTTCTGCATATTTATGATAGACATCGATCACTTTTCTAATGAGCTATTTTACGGCAGACAATAAAATGTAATTTATTGTTAAATCGACTCACGGTTTGCTAATTAGTTTAATGATTTATAATCTTGGAGGCAAATTAAGTTTGCTATCATTAAAGCAGCAAATTAATAGAGCTGTTTTCTTTGGGAAACTGAGAGTAATGATGGATCTGATTTTAATTTGAATCTTAAGTTGAGTTCATCTACATACCAATGAATCAAAAATAAAGTGAAAACGGTATGATTCTGCACAGTAATAATGTTTTTCCTTTGATGGTTTTGTCAACAAGAATTGAAAAATAAACAATTGCGCATGGATCAATTCTATCGCAAGTCTTTGTAAGAAACCATAAAAATAAGCATTAATAAGAAAAGTAATGTAAATTTCTAAAAACTTTAAGTTTGATCAAAGGATACTTCAATAGAGAGAAAACACAAACGTGCTCAGTGTAATAAAACTTACGACATAATGATAAATAAAAACATATAGCGAGGTTCATAATAATCTAGTAAGCTGCCTTGTAGTTAGTTTGTAGCCGCTGAGATATTGTGTACCTCTTACTAACGATTAAAATCTTTATTCTGCTATTCCTTGACAACTTAAATGATGACCTAAATTTAACAGACTGTATAATGCAGAACAAATTACAATTTGATTTTTTTATAAAGAATTATAATATTTCATTTTCAAAAATATGTTGTTTTTGTGATATGCAATAATACATTTAATACATATTCTTTGCTGCATACTCATCTAGTGTGACGGTATTATCGTATCCTTATCTGTATCTGTTATCACGTTCCTAACGAGATATTGTACTTTTGGTAATAACATGAAATTTATCTTTAAAATTGACAACAAATTTTGCTAATTAGCAAATGATTTGTAATCCCTGAGACTAACTGAATGCGTTTTGATAAAGCCACAAATGAGAAACATGCGGTTCTGGATAAAGTAAGAAAATAGACTTTCATATTGGAAATTATTTTTTATTAAAATGTTTGCTGCATTTATTCTTTATTAATCAAAAGTGTACTGAGAATGAACTGAATCATTAAAATCTGGAAACAAAGTGATCCCTCGGATGCATTAATAACAACAAAATTACAAGAGAATTGCAGACTCGGTTTGATTGAGTCTGTACATGAGGGATAATGACAATGTGCAACATCCCTCACGCCCCCTAGCACCTAACATTAAGTTAAGATAATATTCCATTTCTTATGATAGCGTTGCTGTACAGAATGATACACATGGGAATAATTGTACCATGATCTCATTCATCATAAGGCACCCATATTATTTATTTGTCCGTGATAGAAATTTTTAAAATCTTATTGTACAGTGTTCATCAAAGGACATATTTGCCTCTAAACTGTTTTTATTTTTTATTTCTTATAACTGTCTTGTTGTACTTTCATAGTATCAATATAAAACTACTTATTGGCCAATAACCTGAACCATCTTGTTTTTCTGCTGGCAATAAGTAGAGTTATATTGTATGGAAGTATTTTGTATGGAAGTCAAAATACAACTTTGTTTACATTTTGCTATTTAAATGGCAAGTTATTTCAAATTTAATGTTTTAAGGTTCCAATCATCTAACAGTTAATTTATCTTAAACCATTATCTAAGCATTATGTAATTCATGTTTGACCTATCTAGAGAAGTCAAATTTATTGGTTTCTGAGGTATAATGTGCCTTAAAAACAGTATATTGAATAATTGCCGCTTTAAATGTTGCACCATTCTCAATTTAAGATTAAACCAGGCACAAAAGAGGTCATTTAACTGAGTATGAAATATATAGGACTAAATACAACACTTGTTTCACTGTGTTTAAGTAGCATATATCGAAATTCGTGTGGTTTTAATTAAAGAACAAAAGTAATGTTTACATTGCAAACGGCACTTCAAATCCAAGTAAATTATCGAAAATATGTCAAAATATGCAAAAATATCCCCTTACTGCGTTACTCGCGCATTATAACAATGATCAGTGCAAAAGTGGTAATCAATTGCACAAAACATTTTAAATTTTACTGAAATCTCGATTTCTTTCTTTTTGATATTAAAATTTTAGAGCATTTTTTCTAAAAAAATAATTTTAGCTCACATGGAGGCTTGCAGATTCAATGTTAACAAAACCAATGCGAAACTTAGCTTGCTTCCTTTTCGAGCCTGTAACATACGTTTCTTCTTATAATTTCTTACACCAAATTACTAGCATATATTTGAAAGAGCATTGTTTTATGCATTTCACACTAGTTGATGACTTTTAAGTATATTTATTAACTATATTAGCTTGGCATAAACGCGCAATGTATTCATAAATGTATTTGTTACGTACTATTGAACCCAAGAGTATTCCTGATATTTGCATAGCTAGCATTATTGTTTGTTGTGAAATTAAATAACATTACAAATAAATTCTTATTTGTTTAATAGACACATAGTGTTAAATGGTAAATGCTTCGAAATATTTTTCTTCTTTATTTTCGTTCAAAGTAACGAAAACTTTCGAGGATCCATATTGAAAACAACATCCAACAGTATAAGCAAAACGGCACCAATATAAGTACATTAAATAAGACATTTTTCTATACGTGATCAGGTTCAGGACATAATTGCTGTCAATGGAAATAACATTGTACTCATTTAGATAGTATTAAAGTGTCTAGTCTGAAGAAAAGTCAGGATGTGATAAAATTACGTTTGTTTTATCATCACAAAAGCTTAAATAGAAAGTATTCCTAAGTGGTCGAAAGACTCGAGTTTACCATTAAGGAATCAGCTAAAAGCCGTAGTAAAACCTGTGAACTACAACATAAGGGTATTCAGGTTCTTTATCAGCTATACTTTTAATGTTATAAGACAAAGGTACAGTAATATAAATACAATAAACTATATGCTATATTATATATTAAAAAGTCGATGTCGTCGATGTATTCACTACAAAAAGAAATAGATTAAATAAATTAGATATTGCCCTAATATGCCGGTATCCTCAACAGTGTTTCCATACATATTCCATAAAAAGGAAAATTAGTTATAATATAAATTCACTTTTGATGACAAGTAAAGTACATGTTAAATTACAAGTTTATGCACTCTTTCTTGCATACTTTTGAAAGAAAATTATGCTAAATGTAATGATATCAAATTGGATATAGGCCATTTTGTTCTAATACATTTCATTTTGACCATTGTGCCTTTATTGCTTCAATTGATCATTATTTCGTTTTTTGTCAAGCACGATCATTTACATGTTTGTGGAAAATTCTGAGGGACGTGTACGTGGCACTTCAATTACCATTGGCAATTTTCAACAATACCAGTAAGGCACTGAACATTTTATTCTATTGTTAAGTCCAATAAATTTGATAAAGAAAAATTGTACATGTCAAAATTGAAATGTTACATGTTTACTTCGTTCGTAGATGCAAGGTACTGCTCACGCCCTGCAAAACGGGCTAAAAGTAATTCAACAAATAAACATGAAAATGGTTTTTGATAAAAGATTTTCAAATGTCCTAAAAACAAATTTCAAAATAAAAGACCAATTATGGTCTAGAAAAATAAAGACAGGCAAAATCAATTGCATGTACTCATCTAGTGTATTATAATTATCTATTTATTGCATCTGTTGGCAATTTAAGAGTTTTGAATGTTTACAAGTAAACAATGGACAGAAGTAGCTAATGGACATGTTGAAGGGTACTAGTATTCAGAAAATAAAAGAATATTTTAACGTGGGCAAATATACTGACCTAATCAGGGATAAGGAGATCTGACCGACCTATTTAATAGGAGATAGTTGTTTGAAAATATAAATTACATATTTTAATGTTAAGGTTCACTGCAAAGGAATTAAACGTTGACAGAGAATAGTATCAAAGGAAGAAAACCGACTGGTTTATGTTGTTCAAAAGGAAAAGGAGTTCAATCTTATTATACAGAAAAAGTAGTTCAATCTTATTGTACATCGTTTCGATTCACACTTATGGCAAATCAGGTCACTAGGACACACTTTGTATAATACAACTTAATGATGTTTTGAAAAAAAATCACAAGTCTTGTTCAGATGTCGGACGCTTTCAATCGTAATACATGGTTTATCTCAGGTCATTTCACTCACAAATCAGGTCTTAATAGATGCTTAAGGGTGTAACAGTAGGATACAAAATGTCTGTGCTTGTTATAGAGTTCATTTGAGAACAATTATGTCTAACTGTGTAGGAGTATGTCCGTTAGAAGTGCTAAAATATGTTTGTATAACAATCTGAGTGAAAATCCCAAGGAAATCCAACAATATGTCATCACTTTGCAAAAATGCTTCCCTTGAAAATTAAACTTAAAGCGGCTAAATTATGCACTTATTTAAAGTTCTATGTCTATGTTTAAACTACTCTGTCATTATCAAACCTTTTACACATAAACACAAACAAAGGACAATGCTATTAACAATCATGATAAACTTTTCTTCAATACAAATGCAATTCAATGCAAGGAATACTTTCTATCAGAGAGTACTGTATGGCTTACACAATAATTTAACCATTGCTGCTGTACCATTCCTTTATACATTGATGAACATTGTTGTTTTGTCCACATCATTGCATAATTCATATTGTGAAGGATTTTAATTTTCTATATGTTAGATTGCTTTATAATGTTACAACGGTGTTATAAAAGTACTCGTCTACTCTTTCTTTGAGAATGTAATTGGATTTTAAAGGCAATAACATGAAGCTTTATTTAGACTGTTGAAGCGAAATGACATGATTAAATTAACATCACCATAAAGTAGTGTGTCAACATGCAAAAAACAGGAGTAATAGTTTTTCCTCCCAGAAATTTAAAGCTTATGTTTTTGTTTACAAAACTTTAGAAAAGAGAATTTGGGCAGAAATTTTAGTACTGCAATTATTTGAGACTATTCAAGGTCAGCTTAAGAGGAAACATGGAAGTGAAAATAATTTCCTTAAATTTTAGAGTAGGTCATTGAAACAACTGGCTATAATCATGAATTAATTTAAAGATCTTTATTGAATCATATTAGTATAACACATTTTTAATGTGTTTTTTTTTCAAAGTAAAACATACAGTTTGCAATTTATTTTACCTAACCAACATCTTAACAGCATTTTGTTGAGACACAAGAACTATAACTTTAACAGTTTAACATTACTGAGTAATCCACACATTAATTACTTAGATAACTGACATCCCTATTTGGGGATTGTATATCTGTATATTTTTCTTCTTTGTTTTTTTTTTCTTTTTTAATTTATACTCATGGACATTTTGCTATTTTTCTTTCATTATGTAATGACATTCATTGAAGAAATGATGCCATAGCTTAACTGTATGTTTGTTACGCTATGGCCTTGCTGTATTTATGAACAGTTATTTTTATACTTACGTTACTATAATATATGGGCGTCCTAGGCCGAGTGGTTAATGTCGTTGACTTCAAACCACTTGCCCCTCACCGCTGTGGGTTGTCATCCCGACAGGGACTTTGGATTCTTTCATGTGAGGAAGCTATCCAGCTCGCTTACGGAACGTCGGTGGTTCTTCTCAGGTGCCCGTTCGTGCCTGAAATAATGCACGGAAGGGCACTTGAGATCCTCTTCCACCAGTAAAACTGGAACGTCGCCAGATGACATATACTGTGTCGGTGTGACGTAAAACCACATCAAACAAACAACAATGCTATAATATATATGTCCCTATAATATATATATTTCAGTAAGAATACAATGTCTTAAGGCGCTTTCTTAAAATATAATTATTCAATTTTATTAATTTTATTGCCGTGTACAAGGTTCTTTTCTTTTTAGATTATTATCCCGAAATATTAAAGTATTTAAGGTTGGTGCTCTGCTTGTTTGAGTTTCTTTGTTTTGTCCTTATTACATAAACAACTGTCTAGGTTTGGGATAAAACAGCCGATTATAACTATATTTTTTAATTCAATTTCTTGTAATTCAAACCATATTAAAGCAGCATTTAACTGTGACATTTGATGAGCTTATTTTCAAAATGGATCAGAGAACACATTGTCAGATTCGTGATATTTAACCGCCCCTTTTAATAAAATGGGTCGGTGCATGTAATTGACAGATTATGTATCAAACTCCATTTAGAAAATGTGATGCTAAAAGGTTATTGAGTATTCTACCTAAATAGAATACATTTGTATAATAATTTTCAGATCATATTTCGGTCTCTATATGAAAACATTTGATATAAACATAAATTAAACAAGGATCTATTAAATAAGCTACTTAAAAGAATTAGTTTTGATACGGAATATGGAAAATTAGCTTGATTTTCATGTGGAGCAAGAACTACAAGTAAAATATTGTTAGACAAATGCAACATTGTTAATGTCTCGGTAACTAATTTGGACAATCTATGCATACGGAATGTGTCTACACCTGAAGAATAAATCATTGGTTTTAAAAGGTGAATGTTCCGTTTTCTAAACATACCTCATGCTGGTAAACACTGTATAAAGGGTGATACACTCTACAACACAAGCGATTTTAGTCAATGATATTTAGATTAATTACTTCAACAGTACCGTCATTGTACCATTATGCTTTGACTAAAATATCATTTGTTATCCATATCCTAATACAATAATACAGCGAGGTCAGCATTTACACCCTTGCAGTCGAACCAGGCCCTTTAGTGGTGTGTTACAAATTTCAAATTTTCATCTATACCCCCAAAATGGATAATGTGCAGTTTTAAAAATATGGAAACATGGCAAATTCATTATGTTAATACAGCAGATGTTTTTATATTAACAGAATCTATACTTTTGTTTAATTACTACATTTTATTTTCCCTACAGCATTTAATTGCATAGGTTGAATCAATTGTTATACAATCGTACAGACTCAATGAAAAGACTCACTTAATATATAATCAGACTTATATTTTACAAAATAATGATGCTGTTGAACTATTAAATCATTGTTTGCTTCCTTTCTTCTTACAAGAATATTTGTTTTTAAATGTTTAAAATGTTTTTACAATAAACGAAAATACAAAATGCAATCAAATGAAAGACTATATCATCCGTAGAATTCAATTCGAATAAAGTCGATGAACACTTCAATACGTTCTCATTATAGACCTTGCAGTCGTCCTTTCGGTTTTCGGTATTAAACAACATTTGCTTTCTAAACTTAAGTCTTGAACACTTTTGGTGTCGAAAAGTGTTTATTGCGACAAGGAAATCCTTTGCTGCTATAATTTTTTTTTGAATTAAAAAGCTATGTATTACAGATAATTCTTACGGTACTTCTGACTTATGCTGGTGGCAACCCAATTATACAACAGGAACTTTTCCAGATATAAAGTTTTTAAGTGCAACAAGAGCATAAATCTCATAGCCTATTGCCTAATACGTCTTAAGTTAATGTGTTAAAAAATGGACAAACCTCATTCAAACATGCACTCAGATGTAAGGGTTATTCGTATTCGCAATGCTAAACTATAATAATAAAATAATAATAATAATGATAATAAGTATAATGGTGTGTTTTTTGTTTTTGTTTTGTTTTGTTTCTTTTTTTTTGTCTTTTGTTTGTTTGTTTGTTTGTTAAGAAGTTATCAGAGTCAAAGTCAAAATCGGGACCAAAAATCTCAATAATCTATAGACAATGAAAGTCCTTACAACACATATATTATAATGAACAGGAACATATTACACTATTGATAAACATTTCTTTGCAAAATCATGTTACAATACAATAATATCAGTTTAGGAATGTGACAAAAAATCAATGTGTTCGCATGAAAAAATACTAAATTAAATATGACATTTTGTTCTCCCTGTTAAAAAAATGAATTGAAGTTATATGTTTATATTAATCTAAGAAAATGATACATGTAACAGGTAAAGGAAGAACACATTCAAATAATTTAATAATAAAAGCATAATTATTTAAGAAAATTCAGACACTTGATTAGGCTTTTTATTTCATTATTATTTTTTAAGAAATACAACAACGAGTTTAAATCTGTTGCAGTAAATGTGATTGAACTGACGGTTCTTAGCTCTAACCTTACAGTCATGTCTTCAGAATAACACTACGTTTTCCTTTTATGTGGTTTCCAAAATACTTAACGCGGCGGAGGTGCATCTGGTTTTTATGCAATAAGGAAATTCCTTGCAGCTACCATCGCAGCTACACGTTTTTGTTTAAGGACAAAGCTATAAACATGATACATTACTAATGAATTTTCCAAGAATCCTGTCAGTTAAGTCTTAATTGTACAGGTGGCAACTTTGAACATATTATAGCAGGTTTCTGGTAAGATCTTAAGAATACTTCTTTCGTTATTATTGATTGAACATGACTTAAACATGCGTTCAGCTGTAGAGTAAGTTTGTATATCTAATGTCTTATAATCCAGGTATAAATAATAAAGGTTTAGATGTCATATTATTTGTTGGGATAAAATCGGACAATTAAAAAACATACCTTAAAAAATATTCATTTTATACATTTATAATAAGGACCTTTATAAGCAAATGGTAAACAATATGTTCAAAAACATAACATTGTTTGTTTTTTTCAGTAAATGTGTTAACATTTTCTCTAAGATTTTTCACAGAGCACTAGCACTTGATAGTCCAATAGCGGAATTCACTAGGATAAATTAAATGTATGGTAAAGCTAAATTTACATACTAACATAGTTATTATATCAGATTGGGAAAAAGATAGTAGGTCATGTTTACTTCAAATCAAATAATTCTTAGGAAGGATAAAACAATACTTACACCACAGTATGTATTTATTTTTCTCAATAAATAAGTATATGTCTCGCTGAGATAAAATCATTTTTTAAGAGCCAAGAAGAATGTGTTCTTAATTCAAGACATTATCTCTTTGTGTATCGAAGAATAAAACAGTTCTTTTATTAAAAAACCACCCAACGTTCTCCTAGTAATCTAAAGGTAGAATCGCAGTTTTCATTATTTTATGTGTCACAGCTGGTGTCAATCTTTTTCTGAAGGAGGTATTGTGCAGTGAATTTGTATATATGTTTGTCCTTCAAATTTTAAGGGATATTATGCCAGAAATCCAGATAGTCAATGAAATTCTTTAGATATGTGGGACATGCGTTCAATAACGTTTAAAATAGATTAAGAACATGTTAGATCTCTAGCAGCTAAGGCTCGAGGCACTGAACGTGTAGAGGTGTGTCGTAAATGTAACAAAATGTCAGCTAAGTTACTGTAGTATTTTGACTTCCATACAAAAAAAAAACACAACTTTATTGCAGTTGACAACAAAGCAAATTATACAAAGATGGATTTTATGGCAAATAAGTATTTAATTTTGAAAACTGTAGCAATATACCAGATATTTTAAGTTTTTGTAAAATAAAAATGATAGTATTCCTGTGGCATAATGGACCTTTAAGACGGTATTTATAGTAAATCGTTATCTTTCTAATATTATGCAAAATATTTTAATTTTGAGTGCAGTTGAAGAAAGTTTAAGTTTAGAGCATAGTAATAGTTACAAGAGATAACTTAGTTGATGTAAAAAACACGTGATATACAATTAATTTTTTACTCCCTTTTGGATAACATAAATTTAAGTGTGTCGCAGGCATAAAAATGTTTGTAACTGTGTGACGAAATTTGCCTTCTAGATAAAGCATACAAATAGAAAAAATAGAATGAAATTTTTTGTCTGTACACCATTTGTTGTAGACATTAAACAAACACACAGTGATTTAAATTACTGTCCCTTGATATGTGTTAACCAAACGTGTATTTAAGCCAGTTCAATAGCTTCCTTCTTTGCAATTACAAAGCAATTTAGTCGTCTAGGAATCTAATCTCCCTGTTATTTTAAGAACACTACAGTTAAGAGACAAATAACGAATGTCCCATATACTTTACCATTCATTTAAATATACATTTATAATTTTTCTCATATTCTGCAATAAATAAATTAGATGGACATAATTCAACGGTTCATTTACTCAATTTGATAAAAAGCACACAATTTTGTGCATTTCAGTTTGATGTTATGAATGTTCTGAAAGTAAAATCATGTCATGCAATCTTTTAATGCATTTGAATATTGTATTATATTGTCAGTAAAATGAAAGAGTACCGTACAGGGAGGTCGATGTTGATTCATAGATATTGGAAAATAGAAATTAGAATTACGGAAAATCAACAACTTACTATTTTCTGAGAATTATCAAGAATTCAAAACAGCTTTTTTCAACACCATGAAGTATAAAAAGCTTTTTTAGGACCTTATGGTCAAATGAAAACAACTCGTAGTTGTAAAATACAAATTTCAGCTTTCTCATTTGTTTTTTGTATTTTTTTTTTCAATTTGAATACAAATGTACGTTATTCGAAAACTATTCAATATATAAATAGCTAGATTAAGTTGATCTTTATTTTTCAGTGAATGGTAAAACGTGATATTTTTCATTTTATCTCAAGGTCCACATATATTTCTTTTGAAATAATTTTTTCCTTTATATGAACATACGCATTTTCTCAGCTTAGATTTTATCAATTTGAATATAGCTGTTACTGGGACATGTCACATGTCTCATTTATATGATCAAATGAAGCTAAATTATCAGTTGCGGTTGATAATTTATAGGAGAGTAGCACAATTTCAAACAATTTTCTTCCCATTATTGTTCAATATTTATGTTAAAAGCTTTGTACTGTTCTATAGCGGTGGTAATTTCTTATAACGCTGAGGCTACATGTTTTCGATTAAAGAAATAATTTGTTATGCCGATCGATCTATTGCAGATATTATGTAATTTGTATAATAATTCATCGGTTAAAATAACGGAAAAGCAAAAGTTATTAAATTTAGTTGTTGAACTCCTATATTAAATTATCTTTACATTCTTAAAGTACATGATTGCATTATTTAAATGTCACCTAGATAATTTAATGAAAGTTAGGTTTTACATAAACTTCACTCAATACAAACCATTTATGATATCAAACTAATTATCTTCATACCGTTTACTTAAAACTCATCCATTTGTACGGGGAAATTGTGCAAGAGGTAATCTAATTACAATTTAAAGTTTAGCTAATAATGGATTATTCCCATGTTCATGTTAAAGTTGTTCTTGTCCTTTTAAAAATAAAATATTGCGGTGTCTTTTCATGCTTATCATTTAGGCTAATCATGCTAAGCAAACGGTTAAATAAAATATGTTTTTCAACTCCTGATCATTCTTTTACACTTTTTAAAACTTAAATAATTTTGATCAGATAATAGTTATAGGGAAAAATCATAACATATGTGTAGACATTATTTGAAGTTCAAAGTCAGACTCGCGTAATATAACTAAATCAAACTCATCCAATAAATGTTGTATTAAATCTACACTCAATCACTATCCTCCATTTAAAATAATCTTCCAGGTTGCTTTTTTCCCATTTACCTCACTAAACGAGCTGCATGTACTTTTAATCGTGTCCTTATTCTGAGTAAAGAGAACACTTATGAGACTTTGAATATCAATAGTAGTAAACAGACTTTTAATTTGTTTAGAATTTGTTGTTTGTCTAGCCTAGTTTTTTTCTGCTTTTAAGTAGCAGGTGTCGTCATACTCATTCTTTCATAAGGTTTACAGTTCAATTTGGACGATTATTATAAATATTTACCGAGGTTATTTGTTTATTTTACAGTATATGATGAACAATTTAGCACATTTAAGCTTAAAAAATGTTACTTGTCAAGTAACTGAGAAAGCCATATCGTAGAAAATCTGATTTTAAATTAGGTCGAAGATAACAAAAAGTATAGAAAAAAACCTTTTTTTTTTAATTTGTGGCCTTTAAGAAAGGGGGACGCAGTTATCTCTGAAAACACTCAAACTTCCCTCCAGTTACACATATTTATGTAAAGGTTATTAATAATTTCCTTATTGCTTAAAAAATCGCAAATGACGACGTTTTATAGCGGTTTAAATTATGTGCAGGAAATAAGAAAATATATAAGCTGTCCGGTCAAGTCATTAACTGCCTTTTTGTCATAATTGAGCCAAATTATACACATAACACATGGACGCAATTGCCATTTCCATCAATGATCGGCTTAGTCATACCGAGTATGCAACATTCTCAGTTTTGCCGTGTTGGACTTTCTCTAGAGATTCTGCGTTTTCTCTATTAAAAGCAAATTCAATTTCATCATGGTTTCATATTTGTTATAATATGGAAATGTGAAAGTCCCTTCTAGACTTTCTTTTCATTGATTCTCATAACGAGATACCTGAAATTTCTGTCATAAATTAACAGAACCATTGCTATTAGCCTTGACGAAAATTACAATTTATACATAACGGTCAACATTAATCTCGTTATATTCTGATACGGTAGTATTTTCGTTGTATTCAAATCCTTTTTAAATAACTTAGTGCATCACTAGATTGTACAATCATGAATCTTTATTTTCTTTCATAAACTCAGTTTTAAATCGATAAGTCAGAATATAAATAACTCTCACTTTGTATCATTTTCCATCAAATTTAATATTTTTAACTTATACATTACATGCTTACAGGTCCTGTAACAAATTCATTATGGTTTCAAATCATCCATATTATGCTCAAATTAAGACTTATCAATAATGTAGGTTCGAAAAAACATTTTTTATAAAGATATTACATTATTTCAGATTTCATGTAAATAAAGGGAGGTAATCAAAAGATTATTTTCCCTAAAGTTTAAGTCAAATTTTACAATAATGAATGAATGCACAAATTTTAACGATTACATATAATATGCAAAAATGCAAAAATATTTGCATTGCATATTTTTTACATATTCTTCGATGTTTGAAAGTATTTTATTTGCATAATTATGCAAATAATAATATATAATTTCACTTTGTGTTGTAAACCACTTTGATCACATTATACAGGATCTTCAAAGAATTATTTAGCACTCCAAAATCAAATAACATCATTTAATTTCATCTAATAATAAATATATAAAGTAAATATCATGGAAATGAAATGGTTAACTGAAGTAAAATTTGAATAGTTTAGATCCCCTTAGTACAACAAAACCAAATCGAAACGGAAATATTGCAGACTTGATTTGTTAGAGTTAAAAAAGTATAGATCGAAAAGATCTTTCTTTCTTTATAATTATTGTTTTTAAATTATATTCATAACCTTGTGCTCATAAGAACATAAGATTCAGTTAGACAACTGAACCATTCAAATACAGAAATAACACAATAATAATTTTGTACCCTAAACGGTCTTGTGTTGAACAAAAATAACAAACATACATGAATACAAAAGTGAACAAATAAACAGAAAAGAAACAAATATGGCAACAGATAAAAGTGCTCACTATATTAGACTGGTTACAAAATATAAATACTATAATACCAATAATTTTAAAGAAAACACGTGGTAGCTTATGATTTTTAAATTGCATGACATTGCTAAAACATTTTATATGTTGCTCACTCATTTTTTTGCAAAAAAATGATTAAATGGGGGAAAATCATAGATCTATAAAACAAATCTTCTCAAATAAAATGAAATGAAATTGCTTTCCTCAAAAAGGGCATGCCGGGATTGAACCAAACAATATGACAAAAATGAAAAAAAAAGTGAGCAATTATCGTATTCTACAGACAGCTTGAATAAGTATATAAAGATAAGGACGGTTTGTCCCTTTAAAAGCAAATTAGGATCTCTGCATGCAGAAAATACTGTTTAACGGCTTTGCGATGTATTTTTTTCTGAATGTGAACACTTTCCATAATTCAATCTCGTTTCACTGTATACGGATGGTTAAAAGATTATTTAGATGCATCTAAATTTAGTTCTGCTTAATTTGCTAATATAGAAACAAGTCATGATTGTAAGTTGTTAATATTGGACAATTAAACAAATTTGACTTGTTGGCATCTCTTTTTTATATTCCAAATGTGGACATTATATTTATCTGATGGAAATCACAATTGCCGAGTTTTGCATTAATATCTACCAAATGGTGTAATAAAAGTATTTGGTGATGAATTGTGGAATGTTTATTTTTGATAAAAATGTCAACCCCTAGGGTATCAGCGTACAGGAATTCCTTTCTTTTTTAGATAGTGCTTAAAAAGAAGCACACAAATTATCTGCGTAACAAGCTGACTATACACATTGTCGGTCGACAAGATACCTTTAGTTAGCAGTTATCTTTGGTTACAGGAATTCCTGTCTATTGACATTACAAATTTAAAAAATATCCAATATTATGATAGATTGGACAATATTTCGATTCTCACGCACTTTCATCAAATCATTTATTCGTACTTGCAAACTTTCCCTTGAAATAAAATAAGTCTTGTTTTGTTGATTTTGCTGCATTCGTTGCATGTTAACAACTGCATATAATCAGGTTTCTCAGAAACATTGACAGTAACATTTTAACCTGTTCTGCGTATTTTATGATAAACATCGAACACTTTCCTAATGAGCCACAAAAAAGTATATCGTTAAAATCGAAACAGTTTTTGCTAATTTGTATAATGATTTATAAACTTGGAGGCAAATTAAGTTTGCTTTTGATTAAGCAACAAATGAGAAACACTCTATTCTTGGAAAAACTAGGAGTAATGATGGATATGATTTTGATGTGGATTTTTAAAGTCGATTTCATGTATATATACCTATGAATCACAAATAAAAGAGCAAATATTCCATGATTCAGTACAATAATAAAGTAATTCTTATGATGATTTGTCAAGAGTAGTAAAATATGTAATTGCGCATGGCTTAATTCAATCATAAGTCTTTGATAGAAATTATAATTAAAGAAAAGAAAGGCAACATACAGTTAGAAAACCAGAAACAAATTTAGTTACTTGCAGGTTGTGCTCAGGTTTACTTGTCATTTGGTCAGGCAAGTGAGAAGTGTTTTGTTAGAGAGCAAACACAAATGTGCTCAGGGTAATGTTACTTACGAAATAAGAACAGAAAATGTACATAAGCGAGGTTCATCTTAGTTACATTGTACCCGCTGAGATATTGCGTGTCTCTTAAAAAAGATAACTTTTTGTTCTGCTTTATTTGACATCTTAAATGCTGATCTAAATATTAAAGCAATGTATACATATTGATTTGTATTAACTTGTAATATTGTAATATTTCGTTATCAAAAAGTTATCATTGACATTTTATTTTAAGCATTTACAATATTTGCCACATACACATTTAGTGTGACAGTAATATCGTATCCTTATCTGTTTCTGCAATCACGTTCCTAACGAGATATTTTACTGTGGGTAATAAAATGAAATGTATTGTTAAAATTAACGAAGTATTTTTGCTAATTGGTTTATTGAATTATTATCGTATAAACAAATTGAATTTGGTTTTGTTAAAGTCACAAACGAGAAACGTGCCGTCTTGACAAAGTAAGAAAATAAGCAGTTATTTTGCAAATGATTTATAATTTGAATGTTCATTGCATTCATTTCTATATTAATTACAGTGTATTACTGTACTTAGAATGCCGTGAACCATCAAACTACGACGACTTTCTCTTTCTTACGATAACTTTGTTGTACAGAATGATACACATGGTAAAAGACGTGCAATGACGTCATCCTTCATAAAATACTTATTTTTATTTTGCTTGTGATAGGAATATTTATAATGTTATTCCATTTACGGCCCATTATGCCGTTAATGCTTTTAGTTTTATTTCTCAAAAGTTTTTTTTTTATTTTGATTTTTCATATTATCCAAAAAGTTACTCTTTGGCCTATAACTTGAACCATCAGTGTCATCTGTTGGCAATAAGTACAGTTATATAGATAAAGATAAAGTGAACTAGTATTTTTTTTTACCTATCTAAAAAATCAAAATTTATTGGTTTCTGAGGCATAACGCGCCGTTAATAAAAAAACACTTTTACTTCTTATACTTATTAACTGCCGCTTTGAATGTTGCACCAATCTCAATTTAAGATAAAACCAGGCGAGAAAGGGGTCAATTTACTGAGAATGAATTATATAGGACTAAATGCATAATTTATTTACCATGTTTAAGCAGCATATATCTAGATTCCTGTAGTTTTAACTAAATAACGAAAGTAATGTTCACATGGCCAACGGCACCTAAAACGCACGTTAATTATCGAAAATAGGTCAAAATATGCAACAAATACCCCTTTACTGCATTACACGCACACAATAGATATCATAATAATTAGTGCAGAATTGGTTACTAATTGCACAAAACATGGAAAATGTTTCTAAAATCTTGTTGTTTTTTCTTGCTTACTTTTCTTTAAAATCTCAGAGCATTTTGTTTTTCTTGAAAATATTTTGCAAACCTGTAGACCAATGCGAAACTTAGTTTGTTTCCTTTTTGTGCCCCCACGTTAGTGGCGGGCATTTAGATTTACCCTTGTCCGTCCGTCCGTCTGTCCGTCCGTCCGTCCTTCCTTCCGTCCGTCCTTCCGTCCGTCCGTTCACTTTTGTGTCGCACGTAACTCAAAAAGTATTTGACCAAGAGTCATGAAACTTTACAGGAATGTTGATCAGCATGTGTAGTTGTGCACCTGGGTATTTTGGTCTGGATATTTTTAAAATTTCCAGAGTTATTGCCCTTGACTTAGTAAAATTTTGCAATTTTCAACTTGTGTCGCATGTAACTCAAAAAGTATTTGACCTACAGTCATGAAACTTTACAGGAATGTTGATCAGCATGTGTAGTTGTGCACCTGGGTATTTTGGTCTGGATATTTTTTAGTATTTTCAGAGTAATTGCCCTTGACCTAGTAAAATTTTGCAATTTTCAACTTGTGTCGCATGTAACTCAAAAAGTATTTGACCTACAGTCATGACACTTTACAGGAATGTTGATCAGCATGTTTAGTTGTGCACCTGGGTATTTTCGTATGGATATTTTTAGAATTTTCAGAGTTATTGCCCTTGACTTAGTAAAATTTTGCAATTTTCAACTTGTGTCGCATGTAACTCAAAAAGGATTTGACATAGTCATTAAACCTTATGGGCAGGTCGCTCAGCATATTTTAGATTTGCACCTGGGGTTTCGCTTGTGGATTTATCCAGTATTTGTAGAGTTATTTCCCTTGACTTAGTAAAAAGATTGACAGAACAGTGGCGCAGTGGGGGCACCCATGTCCTATGGACACATTTCTAGTTTTTAGTCTGTAACATCAGATTAACGCTCCTTGTTATTCCTTAAAAAAATCACTACCATATCTTTGAAAGAGCATTTATTTATGCATTTCACACTAGTTGATGACATGGTATACTTATTAACTATATTACCTTGCATAAAAGCAAAATGTGTTCAAAAATGTATTTTTTACTTATTATTGAGCCAGAGTGCATTCCTGACATTTGCATAGCTAGGATAAATGTTTGTTGTAAAATTAAACAACACTAAAAAATTCTTAACTGTTTGATAAACACATAGTGTTATATGATATAGTAAATGTTTCGAATGTTTCTTCTTTTTTCGTTCAAAGTATCGAATGTTTTTGATGATCCCTATTTGAAAACAACATTCAATATTATAAGCAATACGGTACCAATATAAGTACATTAAAGAAGACATTTTCCCATACATGATCAGGTTAAAAACATAATTGCTGACAATGCAAGGAACATTGTACTCATTTAGATGATATTTAAGTGTTTAGTCTGGCGAAATGTCAGGATGGATGTGATAAAATTACGTTTGTTTTATCATCACATAAGCTTAAATAGAAAGTATTCCCAAGTGGTCGAAAGACTGGAGTTTACCATTAAGGAATCAGCTAAAAGCCTTAATGAAGTAAACTCTGTAAACTTCAACATTAAGGTATTCAGGTTCTTTATCAGCTATACATTTAATGTTATAGGACAAAGCTACAGTACTGTGATATAAATACAATTATACACTGTCTATATAATATACTAAATAGTCGATGTAGTCAATGTATTCACAACAAGAAGAAACAAATCAAATAAATTAGATATTGCCCTAATGATATTCTAGTAACCTCAACAGTTTGTTCATACATATTCAGTTAACAGGTACATTATTTTATAATGTAAATTCACATTTAATGGCAAATAAATTACATGTTAAATTACTACTTAATTTACCGTTTCTTGCATACTTTTGAAAGAAAAATATACTAAATGTGATGATATCAAATTGAATATAGGCCATTTTGTTCTAATACATCTCATTTTGACCATTGTGCCTTTATTGCTTCAGTTGATATTTATTTCGTTATTGTCAAGCACGATCATTTACATTTTTGTGGTAAATTCTGAGGGACGTGTGGCATTTCAATTACCATTGGCAATTTTCAACATTTCCAGTAAGGAGGCACTGAACATTTTATTTTATAGGTAAGTCCAATAAATTTGATAAACAAAATAGTATATGTCAAAATTGAAATTTAACATGTTCACTTTGTTCGTAGATGATAGTGGTGTATTCAAGGTATTGCTCACGCCATGCAAAACGGGCTACATGTAATTCAACAAATAAACATCAAAATGGTTTTTGATAAAAGATTTTCAAATATCCACAAAAATAACTTTAAAAATAAACGACAAATAATTGTCTAAAAAAAGACAAAATCAATTGCATGCAATGATCTTGTGTATTATTATATCATCTATTTATTTTCTCTATAGGCAATTTAAGAGTTATGAATATTTAAAAGTAGAAATAAAAATATCTGGTATCGTAGCTAATTCAGAAAATAAGGGTATTCAGAAAATAAAAGAATATTTTCACATCAAATAGACTGACCTCATAAAGGGATTAGGAGTTCTAAGTGACCTAATTAATATATAAGGAGATCTGACAGATCTAAGCAGGGATAAAAAGATCAGACATACCTAATTAAAGAATTATGAGATAATTGTTTGAACATATAAATTACATAGCTCAATGTTGAAGTGCACTGCAACTGAATTAAACGTTGACAGTGAAATATGTATCGAACAAGGAAAACCCTCTGGTTTATTAAGATTTTTTTTTAAAAATAGATGAAAAGAAGTCATATTCTACATCGTTTTCATTAATCAGAAGGACAAATTTTGTATAATACACCTTAATGATGTTTTGAAAATTTCACAAATTTGGTTGAGATGTCGGACGCTTTCAGTTATTTCAGGTCATTTCACTCATAAATCAGGCCTTAATAGATGCTAACGTGCGTGTCAGTATGATAAAAAAATCTGCTGGTTATAAAGTTCATTTCAGAACAGTTATGTCTAAATATGTAGGAGTATGTCCTATGAAGTGCAAAATATATTCATATTGTGAGTGAAATTCCCAATGGAATCCAACAATGTGTCATTACAATGCACAAATTGCTACACTTAATTATCAAACTTTAAGCGACTTAGTTATGCACTATTGCTAAATGAATGTACTTTGACCTAAACTACTCTGTCATTATTAAAACTTTTTCACATTAACAGAAACAAAGAAAAATGCTATTTACAATCATGATTAACTTTTTTAAAATATAAAATGCAAGGACAACTTGTTACATATAATTTAGAGAGTAATTTTATGGCATATACATTAAGTTAACCATTACTGCTGTACACGTTCTTTATAGACAGACAGACAGACAGACAGATCTTTATACATTGTTGAACATTGTTGTTTTGTTGACATCATTGCATAACTCATTTTGCAAAGGATTTTAATTTACTTTATGATTGCTTTATAATGTTACAACGGTGTTATAAAAGTACTCTTCAACTCTTTCATTGGGACTGTATTTGGATTTTAAAGGCAATAATACGATGCTTTATTTACACTATATGAGTCGACATGCAAAAACAGGAGTGATACTTTTCCCTCCTAGAAATTTGAAGCTTATGATTTAGTTAATAAAGCTTTGGAAAAGATAATTTGGGCAGAAATTTTAATACTGCAATTATTTGTACGACAAACTTCAAATTTATAACATTTACTGTGTTTTTCATCGGAATCATTTCATCTAACCAACCGATACTTACATGAGTTATCCGCACATTAATTACTTAGATAACTGACATTGCTATTTGAGGTTTGTATATCTGTTTTTTTTTGTTGCTGTTTTTGTGTTTTTTCTGTGTGTTTTCTTTTTTAAAATTTATAATGGGAATTTAATTATTTTTCTTTCATTATGTAATGATATTCATTGAAGAAATGAGAGTATAGCTTAACTGTATGTTTGTAACGATCTGTCCTTGCTTAGTGAACTGTTATTTTCATTTCCATTACAAAAATGCATATTCCAGTAAGAAAACATTGTCTTAATTTGTAAATACCTCATTCTGTTTTTCTTGAAGCATACTGTCCGAAGGCTTCTTTTCATAACTCTAATAAACTAGTTTGATCAAAACTGCGGAAAAGGCTCATTCGTAAAATATAATTATTCAGTTTTAAAAATCGTATTGCCGTATACAAGGTTCTTTTCCTTTTACATAATTATCTTGAAATATTTAAAGTATTTTGAGTTATACTTGTTTAAATTCCTCTGTTTTGACCTAATTACCTAATCAACTGTCTAAATTTTGGGATGAAACAGCCCGATTTTAGCTACTCTTTTTTAATTCAATGTCTTGTGAAAACTTCCTTTCAAGCGGCAGTTAATTTGATGAATTCATTTTCGAAATGGAACAAAGGTCACATTTCAGTTTCGAGAAATTTAACTGTCCCTGTGCTTTTAACGAAATTTATCAGTGCAATTAATTGTCAGATTATGTTTCAAACACCGTTTAGAAAATGTGATGCTTAAAGGTTATTAAGTCTTCAACCTAAATAGAGCATTATAATTGTCAAGTTATATTTCGGGCTCAATATAGGAAATATGATATGAAACACAAATTGTACGAGGGGTGATCAAGAATTACGTAGACTGGTTCAATATCTTTGAAACGGACCCATATAAAATATTTTTATTTATATCACTCTCGTGACCTATCTCTTTGCCATTTACAAGGAGCTGTAAATTAGTCATGCACTACTCAGAGCAGAATAACTAGCATAATTGTTACTATAGTAACGCGTTACCGGCCCAGGTGCTATTTTTATATATAAATGCATTATAATTTCGACACTGTTTATCAAAATAACACGAATTTCTCAGCCGATGAAATACCTTTAAGCATGCCCCTATGATTATTCTTTTATTTTTCCTTTTTGTTAAAAAAATATATATTTAAAAAAAATAAACTCGTACAATATAAATTGGCAGTTTATTGGCACAAATACTAATATGTTTGTGTTGTATTTTGATGGTATAAATATAATTTTAATATTTTCTTTTCAATATTGGACTAGATACATGTGTATTGAAATTAAAATAACGAAATGGTGTTGCGATGGGCTTACACTGTGTTTTTTCCATGAGATACAGTTGCTATTTACCTTTTCCTTTTAACATGTGAAAATGAATAAATTTCTATCTTGTTCAATTTCATTTAAGGAAGCACATACAAATGTATAGCGAAAACGATATGCATTTAACCTTACAAAGGCAATGTAGATCAAATAACGGGACGACGTAATTGTTCCTAAATTGCAAATGGAAGGGATACGCATCTTGAACTTTGACAATAAACGCCTTGTTTACGGATATCAAGGGACTATTTTCGGTTAGAAGTGATAAGATAAATGAGGTATAGACGTAATTTATCTTTAATGTTTACCTGTGGTTACAGCAAGTGAAAGTTTCCGCACACTTTGTTTTTTAGTTTTTGCAATGATAGAGAATTTTCAGAAAATAAATTAAAATAGGGGAGAAACATTTCAGACAATTTAACATTCGAAATTATAAAGTTTAACGTAGTTTATATGTATTAAAAAACGTTTGTTTTGTCAAAATTTAAATTTTGACTTGTTTTCTACATTGATTTCTACGCATTCGAATAATGATTGTTTGAGAACATGTGTAAATAGCAACGTGAATGTTTTTGTGCTGTCAAATTCATGTAATTTCAACAACTTAAAAATTTCCCTACTTAAATAGTGTTGAATCAATCACTTATTTATCTTTATCTAAATACATGTAATTCCAATTGCAAACTTGTCAAAATTGCAGCTTTGAGAATTACAGTTCAATGATTATAAAGATAGGTGATAAAAATCAATTCATTTATGAAAATGTTTTGTATATTTGTAGATAACATATGAATGTTTTGAGCATGTTAAAACCCTAAATAGTAAATGAAAAAAGTTCACAAGCTTAGGTAACACAAAAAACGACAACGAAAACAACAACGACAAACTGATACACAGACTTTCAGTCAAAACTTTAATGAAACATCACTTAATATTTCTTTCTCTTGATATCGTAGTATTATTGGGATTAAGCATTATCTAGTTATTGTACAGCATTTTAAAATGTGACTTTGAATGTTTTTTGTAGATAAAGTACTGGTATTTGTACAATAAACATATCGATTCCGATCGTACATGTATAGATCAAGATAAAGTAATACAGGGGTGGAAAGCTTTATAATAGCATTTAATGTAAGGAATAAGACAATACCATCTTTCTTCTGAAACGTTAGTGCACATTTCTTATTAAATCAGTGTTTCTAGAACAAAAGTTTATCATTATAATCGTGCCTTATGTTATATGTATGCAACTTATTACATGTATATAATTTATATATGACCAGTTGGTATTTCCAATATTATCATTGTTCTATTTTTAGAACATTAACTACATGTATGTACTAGAACTTTCTTAACTGTTGTAGAAAACTCATGCATTATATTTAGATAGAAACTTCTGGAATGTTCTTTATTGTTGAAGTTGCTAGATTATGATTACTTGAGAACATAATAGACCTTTCTGGAATTTTCTTAGTTAATATATATAAATTAACATTTTTCATTACCTTTATCTTTTAAGTCATCAGTGATCTTTAAGTCATCAGTTACCTTTTTAGTCATCAGTAATGTTTTAAGTCATCAATATATTTGGAGTATTATTCAACTTGCAAATTAAGTGATTTATTGGAGCTTGGATTATTAATTATTCTTGTGGATTTTATTGTGGGAATTTATTCTAAAGTGTTCTTGGATTTAACTTGGATTTAACTGTGCTATTCAAAAAGGATCATTCCAGGATCAGACTAAACATTTGTAATTTACATTTTTATTTGGACTTCAGGTATTTGTTAACATAATTTGTTATTTTATTTTTCTTTAATAATTTTTTAGTAATAAATTTGTTATTGTTACAAGTTTGTTGCTGGCTTTTCTTTCTCGTTACGCCTGGTTCGTAACAGAAATTGGGGGCTCGTCCGGGATTTGAATATTTCTTTTTGGCTACATTATTGGAAATTATTACCGTTTATTTTACATTTTGTTATTACCGTATTTACTCATTTGAGTTGATACCATAGTTGTTCTATTAAGTGTGCTTTTCAATTCTGAATTTTTTTAAACACACCACTATTTAAGTTTAAAACCAGCAGCAAGCAGTCATGTCTTTTGATTTAGAAAAGTTTGTAGCTGAACCTTCCCAGGAGGTATTAGATTTGGCTAAGAAAACTGATTTGCTCGATCTTGCAAAAAAGTATAATTTATTAGAAATTAAATCTTCAATGCGTAAACAAGAAATTAAAAATCTTCTGATTCATTATTTTGTGGATGAAGATATTTTTGGACAAGATGCACTTTCTCTGATTGTTGAAACAAACCCAGAAATTAAGATAAAAGAGCTTGAACTTCAATTTAAATTTGAACTAGAAAAAATGCAATTAGAAAAAGAAAGGGAAGAAAGGCAGTTACAGTTAGAAAAAGAAAGGGAAGAAAGGCAGTTACAGTTAGAAAAAGAAAGGGAAGAAAGACAGTTAGAAAAAGAAAGGGAAGAAAGACAGTTAGAAAAAGAAAGGGAAGAAAGACTGTTAGAAAAAGAAAGGGAAGAAAAAGAAAGGGAAAGGCAGTTTGAAAAAGAAAGAGAAGAGAGAGAATTTCAGTTAAAAATGAGAGAATTAGAAATCAAAGAGAGAGCAAATCAGTTTGAACATAGAATAAATTCAAAATTTGATGGCACTAAAAATATTAGGCTTGTTCCACCTTTCCAAGAAAAAGAAGTTAATAAGTATTTTCTTCATTTTGAAAAGGTTGCTGAAAATTTAAAATGGCCAAGAGAGCACTGGACATTACTTTTACAGACCGTCTTAACTGGTAAAGCTCGTGAAATCTATACACAACTTACTGTTGAACAAAGCTCTAATTATGATAATGTAAAAGAATTAATTCTGAAAGGTTATGAGTTAGTACCAGAGGCCTAAAGACAAAAATTCAGAAATTCTAAGAAAGAAATTGGTCAAACCCATGTCGAATTTGCAAGAGAAAAAGAACAACTTTTTGATCGGTGGTGTCTATCTAAGAAAATAAATAAAAATCATGAAAAGCTCAGACAGCTCATGTTAGTTGAAGAGTTTAAACGTTGTATTCACTCTGATGTTAAATCTTTCCTAGATGAAAAACAAGTAGAAACTTTAGAAGAAGCTGCCCGTCTAGCTGATGATTATTCTTTAACCCACAAAGTCTCATTTATAACTAAAGGGAAGTCCATACCCTCACATTTTAATTCCAAGTTCAGTTCTGGTAATATATCTGGCTTATCTAGTCAGTCAAATACTCCCAAACCAAAGTCATCTGATGAACATAAAGGTCATAGTCCCTTATCTCGTCCTACATGCAATTATTGCAAGAAAACTGGACATCTTATTTCTGATTGCTTTACCTTAAAAAGGAGGCAACAGCAACGTGATGAGGCCAAACTCACAGGTCTTACCACTTCAAGGTCTGAACCTCAGTCTTGTGTCGATAACAATGCAATTTTGAAGGTCAAAGAACCCAAGTCTGATTCTATAATGGAGATTTATGAACCATCCCTTTCGGAAGGTTCCTTGTCACTTATTGGTGATACTTGCCCACCTACTCCTATTACAATTTTAAGAGACACAGGAGCTTCTCAATCTCTTATTTTAGCAGATACACTGCCTTTTTCTGAGAAGACTTCTTCTGGATCTAGTGTCCTTATTCAGGGTGTAGAGTGTTGTTTTTCTAATGTCCCTCTCTATAATATTTATATGTCCTCAGATTTGGTAACTGGGCCGGTGGCTGTAGGTATAAGATCTTTCTTACCCTTTAAAGGTGTTCATTTATTGCTAGGTAATGACTTAGCTGGAGATAAGGTAGTGGATAATCCACTTGTAACTGACACTCCTTGTGTGGATCAGATACCTGACCCCATTGAGCAGGAAATCCCTGACCTTTACCCTTCATGTGCAGTTACTCGAGCTATGGCTAAGAATGCCATTCAAGAAGATAATTTTTGTTCAGATATTGACTTAGCTGATACTTTTATAGGTTAGTCATTTGATAATGAAATAAATTTTTCTCTTACTCCTACTCTGCCTGAAACTCAGACAGATGCTTCAATATCTGACTTTTCTACACCAAGATCTAAAGATCAAGGTCATGACATGCTGTCAAGGTCACAGCTTATCCAGGAACAACAAAATGATCCTGAGATTTCAGTCCTTTATCAAAAGGCTTTTAGTGAAGATGAAGCTTTACAAGTCCCTGTTTGTTATTATGAAAAGAATGGGATTTTAATGAGAAAATGGCGACCGCCCGATGTCCCTGCTGAAGAGGAGTGGACTGTTAATCACCAAATTGTGGTCCCTAAATCATATCGCCAGGAAATATTAAGCTTGGCTCATGAAACACCCATGGCAGGTCATTTAGGTGTTAATAAAACCTACCATAAAATTCTCAGTCATTTTTATTGGCCTGGCCTTAAAGCAGATGTATCTAGGTACTGTAAATCTTGTCATACTTGTCAGATGGTGGGAAAACCTAACCAGACAATACCTAAAGCTCATTTACAGCCTATTCCTGCATTTGATGAACCTTTTAGTAGAGTTATTATTGACTGTGTAGGTCCATTACCAAAAACTAAATCAGGTTCTCAGTACTTATTAACTATTATGTGTGCTTCTACGCGCTTCCCTGAAGCTATTCCTTTAAGGAATATTAAAGCCAAAACTATTGTCAAGGCTCTTGTGAAATTTTTCACATTTGTTGGTTTACCTAAATCAGTACAGTCTGATCAAGGGTCAAATTTTATGTCTGGTATTTTCCAGCAGGTCATGCACGAGTTAGGAATTACTCAATAAAGGTCTTCAGCCTATCACCCTGAAAGTCAAGGTGCATTAGAAAGATTTCACCAGACTCTGAAAAATATGATAAGGTCATATTGTTTTGACACTGAAAAAGACTGGGATGAAGGCATCCATTTATTGTTATTTGCTGTAAGAGAATCTGTTCAGGAATCTCTTGGCTTCAGCCCTTTTGAATTAGTATTTGGTCACACTGTCCGAGGACCCTTAAAACTTCTAAAAGAGAAATTCCTGTCTGAAGATGACATATCTTTAAATTTGCTTCAGTATGTATCAGATTTTCGAAATAGGTTGACTAATGCATGTGAGTTAGCTAGGGTTAATTTAAAATCAACACAAAGTAAAATGAAATCAAGGTATGATGAGAATGCTCAGGAAAGAAGTTTTAACCCTGGTGATAAAGTACTTGCTCTTTTACCTATACCTGGAAAACCATTACAGGCAAGATACTTTGGTCCTTATACTATTGAAAAGAAAATCGTTGACCTTTATTATATTATTAATACTCCTGGGAGGCGAAAGCAAAAACAAATGTGTCACATAAATATGTTAAAAGAATATTTTGATAGAGATAGCAAAATTAGTAAACCTATATCTTTTGTAAACTCTGTTCCACAAAATCAATGTTCAATTGAATCTAATAGGTGTGAAAATTATGAAAAGTCTGATCCTGGTTTAGCAAAGCTTGAAAACTCTGATATTCTGAAAAATCTGGATGAAAAACTTGCTCATTTAGAACCGTCGAAACGAGATGAACTGAAACAGCTTATTTATGAATATGAACACTTATTTCCTGATATTCCCACACGAACTGACAAAATACATCATGACGTCATTCTTGAAAACTCTGAACCAATAAAACAGCATCCATATAGAACAAATTCTGTAAAACAAAAGTACCTAAGACAAGAAATTCAGTATTTATTGGAAATTTGACTTTATTGAACCAAGTCAAAGCAATTACAGCTCACCATGTATTCTTGTACCGAAATCAAATGGAACATATAGAATGTGTACAGATTATCGTAAAGTGAACTCTGTAACAAAAACTGATTCATTTCCTATACCAAGAATTGATGACTGTATTGACAAAATTGGAAAAGCAAAGTATGTAACAAAGTTTAATCTTCTAAAAGGATTCTGGCAAGTTCCACTTACTGATAGAGCTAAAGAAATATCAGCCTTTGTAACACCAGACGGCTTGTATCAATATAAAGTTATGCCATTTGGTATGAAAAACTCACCAGCAACTTTTCAGAGGCTAATAAACATGGTAATATCTGGTCTACACGGATGTGACGCATACATTGATGACGCAATCATCTACTCTGATGAATGGGAGGAACATCTCAAAACCATACGAGCATTCTTTGACCAACTTAGTGATGCTAAATTGACAGTTAATCTTGCAAAAAGTGAATTTTGTCATGCAATTTTAACATTTTTAGGACATGTAGTGGGACAGGGTAAAGTTAAACCAATAGAAGCTAAGGTCAAAGCTATCTCTGAATTTCCTGTGCCAACTTGTAAAAGACATCTGATGCGATTTCTTGGTATGGCAGGGTATTATCGTAAATTTTGTAATAATTTTTCGGTTATTGCAGAACCATTGACAAATTTGTTAAAGAAAAGAAACAAATTCATTTGGAATGACAAGTGTCAAATGGCATTTGACAGCCTTAAAGCCATACTTAAGAGTGCACCAGTTCTCTTGGCACCAGATTTTAATCAAAACTTTAAGTTAGCTGTAGATGCTAGTGACAAAGGTGCTGGAAGTGTATTGATCCAAGAAGACAACAACGGTGTTGACCATCCTGTTTGTTACTTTTCTAAAAAGTTTAATGAACATCAGAAAAATTACTCTACTATAGAGAAAGAGTGCCTTGCTCTTATTCTTGCTATTCAGCATTTTGAAGTTTATCTAACTTCTTCAAAGTTGCCTGTTGTTGTCTTCAGTGATCACAATCCCCTCACTTTCTTGCATAAACTTAAAAACAAAAATCAAAGGTTGTTGAGGTGGAGCTTATTTTTGCAAGAATATAGTCACATTAAAGGGAAAGATAATTTGATCCCTGATGCACTTTCACGTGTCTAAAACTGTTATTTGCAGTATTTTAAATTTAACATTTAGAATACATGTATATGATATGATTGATTTTTTTTTTGTTGTTGTTGTTTGCTTTTGTTTGTAAAAGCATTTACATGATATGATTGGTTATGTTTTTGTTGTTGTTTGTAATACACATATATATGAATGTATAAAATTGTTTAACATTTCTCCTATGTTATTTGTAAGTTACATTGTTTGAATTTATGTAAAAGAAATATTCATTTCATTAATATTTCTTTTTCTTGAAGAGGGGAAGTGTTATATATATGCAACTTCAGTGTTGTTATATTTTCTGGTCCTTCGGGATTATTGATGCCAGCACTATAAAGTGTTGAGAATTGAGTACCGCTCAAGCCGGTGCTAGGGGGCGTGAGGGATGTTGCACTTATTCATTATCCCTCATGTACAGACTCAATCAAACCGAGTCTGCAATTCGTATGTTATTTTGTTGTGATTAATGCTTCCGAGGGATCACTTTGTTTCCAGAATTTTGTACTTCACAACAGCAGGTGTCAAGTGCCGTGTGGCAGCCGTAAAAAGTTGCCCCGTACTTCACTTCAGTGTTGTTATATTTTCTGGTCCTTCGGGATCATTGATGCCAGCACTATAAAGTGTTGAGAATTGAGTACCGCTCAAGCCGGTGCTAGGGGGCGTGAGGGATGTTGCACTTATTCATTATCCCTCATGTACAGACTCAATCAAACCGAGTCTGCAATTCGTATGTTATTTTGTTGTGATTAATGCTTCCGAGGGATCACTTTGTTTCCAGAATTTTGTACTTCACAACAGCAGGTGTCAAGTGCCGTGTGGCAGCTGTAAAAAGTTGCCCCGTACTTCACTTCAGTGTTGTTATATTTTCTGGTCCTTCGGGATCATTGATGCCAGCACTATAAAGTGTTGAGAATTGAGTACCGCCCAAGCCGAGTCTGCGATTCTTATGTTATTTTGTTGTGATTAATGCTTCCGAGGGATCACTTTGTTTCCAGAATTTTGTACTTCACAACAGCAGGTGTCAAGTGCCGTGTGGCAGCTGTAAAAAGTTGCCCCGTACTTCACTTCAGTGTTGTTATATTTTCTGGTCCTTCGGGATCATTGATGCCAGCACTATAAAGTGTTGAGAATTGAGTACCGCTCAAGCCGGTGCTAGGGGGCGTGAGGGATGTTGCACTTATTCATTATCCCTCATGTACAGACTCAATCAAACCGAGTCTGCAATTCGTATGTTATTTTGTTGTGATTAATGCTTCCGAGGGATCACTTTGTTTCCAGAATTATTACATGAATATAATTTATATATGACCAGTTGGTATTTCCAATATTATCATTGTTCTATTTTTAGAACATTAACTACATGTATGTACTAGAACTTTCTTAACTGTTGTAGAAAACTCATGCATTATATTTAGATAGAAACTTCTGGAATGTTCTTTATTGTTGAAGTTGCTAGATTATGATTACTTGAGAACATAATAGACCTTTCTGGAATTTTCTTAGTTAATATATATAAATTGACATTTTTCATTACCTTTACCTTTTAAGTCATCAGTGATCTTTAAGTCATCAGTTACCTTTTTAGTCATCAGTGATCTTTTAAGTCATCAATATATTTGGAGTATTATTCAACTTGGAAATTAAGTGATTTATTGGAGCTTGGATTATTAATTATTCTTGTGGATTTTATTGTGGGAATTTATTCTAAAGTGTTCTTGGATTTAACTTGGATTTGACTGTGCTATTCAAAAAGGATCATTCCAGGATCAGACTAGACATTTGTAATTTATATTTTTATTTGGACTTCAGGTATTTGTAAACATAATTTGTTATTTTATTTTTCTTTAATAATTTTTCTGTAATAAATTTGTTATTGTTACAAGTTTGTTGCTGGCTTTTCTTTCTCGTTACGCCTGGTTCGTAACACTTATTTAAACAAACTAAGAAAAACACGAATACCCAAGGCATATATCGTATTTTTATTGTTATTCATTTACAATATAAATATATCATACATACTGAAGTATTTGTGTCTTGCGAAAAAAAACATAATAATCTTAAATATGGCCTTCTCTAAAATACTGACAAAAAAGATTGACCCTTTATAATGAAAATAATTTTAAGCAAAATGTAAATTAAAGATACAGAATTAAATGTTTAAGTCTGTTTGCCAGTCAGAAGCGACATATCATATCTCATGCTCGTAAGCATCGTCTAAAGTATGATAAGCTCTCAAAGACAAGTTGTGTTTTCTTCTTGTCAATTAGTTCTTCTGAAATACATTACGTTTACAATAACTACTTGATAACATTTTGATTTGACTAGAAAATAATAATTATGTTACCCCTATCCTGCTAAAAGAGAAAGTTAAGAGCCAAATCAGCTTTCACACCTGTACAGTCTGACCAGACTCTATACTGTTGATAATTAACTCATTTCAAATATTTATCTTCATATCCCAAAAACAGATAAATTGAATGGCAAATTCTTTAAAGAAATGCAGAAAGTTAAGATGTTCTTCTATTGGTTTTATCTGTACTATTTTTAGTTACTGCATTTTGTTTACGCTCCCACACAAAATAACAGCATTAAAATGCGCATTTTAATCAATTGTGAAATAAATGAAAATACCAACTAACAAATAAAAGACTACATTATCTAGAGAAATTAATTCGAAAAAGGCATATTCAAGAATCGACTAATACTTCAATTTGCTTTTTGTTACGTTCTCAGCATGTAGCTTGAAGTTATCTTTTCGGTCCTTGGTATTAAACAACATGTTGCTTTTTAAACACTTGGGGCGTCGAAAAGTGCATCTTGTTTCTTGCGATAAGGAAATCCTTTGCTGCTTCAAGTTTTTATTGGCATGACGAAGCAATGTATTATAAAAGAAAAAATTCCAGTACTCCTGAATTGTCCTGGCGGCAACTCTGTTATACAAAAGGAAGTTTTACACATAATATTTAAAGTACAATTAGAGCACAAATCTCATCTCTGACATTAATATACGAGATCTTAAGTTAATTGTTCAAAAATGAACAAACATCATTTAAACATGCATTTACCTAGAAGGTTATTCCTTTTGTTCCAAATGTTATATAATTCAAAGTATAAATTAATGAAAATTGTGTTGTTGTTTTTTTTTCTCTTTTTCTTGTTATCGAAATTAACATTACACTTCCAAATAAAGCATTTAAAGAAAATTCAGACACTTGATTATGGTTTTCATTTCATACTTGCTTCTTAAGAAATGCAACTCTGATTTTATATCTTTTACAGTCATGTGTGATTGACCTAACGCTTTTTAGCTCTTAGCTTACAGTCATATTTTCAGAATAACATTACATTTTCCTGTTATGTGTATCCCAAAATGCTTAAGGCGGAAGTACATATGGTTTTCTTGCAACAAGGAAATCCATTGCAGCTTCACATTTTTTAAATAAATATTCCAAGAATCCTTAATTCTTAATTTAAGTGGTGACGATTTTGATAATATGGCAGGATGTTTTCTAGTTATATTCAGAGTACAAGTGCAAAAATCCTATTTTTGCTGTTTTCAAAGAATATACATTCTTCGTTATTTTTAAGATGGAACATGAACATAACTTAACCATGCTATCGGCTGAATAGTAAGTTCGTATAATTTTATAATGTCACATAATCCATGTATAAGTTATCTCTTTTTAGATGTCATTCTATTTGTTGAGATATAATAGAACAAACAAGAACATATTTTGAAAAACAGAAATCCTTTCAAAACATTTTAACATTTAGAAAATTCAAATTGATAAATTATATGACTGTTCGAAATCATAATTTTTTTTTTTTTTTTTTTGAGAAAAAAAGAACAATTTATTACGAATATTATTACAATGTTTCCTAGAAGTTATGCCCCACATTTAGGAATACGAAATCATTTTGACAATTTTAACATCTTACAGATCATGTATGTTTTGTGATTGATATTGTTACTGTGTGTATACCACACTTGCAAAAAATTATATATGTATGTAATTATGCAAATAAAACAATTTTCAAACCTCGAAGAATATGTAAAATGTGTACTGCAAATATTTGTGCACATTGTATTTAATCAATAAATTATATGCATTCATTTCTTATTGGAAAATATGACTTAGAATTTATAGAAAAAAAAATTTCTAATTACCTCCCTTTATTTACATGAAATGTTAAATTCTGTAATATCTTTATAAAAAATGTTTGCTGGAACTTACATTATTGATAAATCTTTATTTGAGCATCATATTTATGAAATAAAACCATGAAAAAAATGTGTTACAGGATCTTTAATGATCATGAATGAATAGAAAATGATCGATTGCTTAGTTTTGCGGTGCCTAGCGTTCAGCCGAGGGATTTTTGGTTCGAGTCAATACAGTGTTTTCTCACACAGCGCTAGCAATTAGATAGTCCAAGAAGTGGAGGTTATAGGGATTATTTTATTGTATGGTTAAAACGCATTGTACATACAAGCATAGTTATTATGTTAGAATTATGGAAAAAGATCATAGTATTTAATATTCATTTCAAATCAATTATTTGTAAGGAAGGAAAAATCAATACTCAAACCACAGTATGTGGTTTGTTTTGTTTTGTTTTTTTCTAAAAAAACAAGTGTATGTCTTGCTGAGATATAGACATTTGTTAAGGGCAAAAATTAAATCTGCTCTAAAATCAAGGCATCATCTCTATGTGTAATGGAGAATGAACATATATTTGTTTGTATTTTAAAAAAAAACTCCCAATGGCTCCTGGAAATTTTAAGGCAGAATTATCAGTTCTCATTTATGTGTCACAGCTGGCATTAATCTTTTTCTGAAGAAGTTATTGTGCAATGATTTAGTACATGATTGTCTTGCGGAGTTAAATTTTATCCTTTTTGCCAATGTTTTAACGGGACCGTCACGCGTTCTTGTTATAACCTGGTATTATGTATGCACAATGCATTACACATGACACGGTAAACTAAAACAAAAACAATGGATGCCGGAAGAGATAGCTAAAACGTGAGGCCGTTAGAATATTATACATGTATCTTTGAAGTATATACAAGCAGTAACTTTGCTTCTTTCTTATTTTGACATCTTTGACAACCGTAATTATAATATTCTTTGAACTAATCCTGATTTTTGCTACAACCTATTTATTTAGGTTTCCGAAGCCACCAAACTCTTAGCGGCAAAGTCATTTGAGAAACATCGTTAAGGTCCAGGCAGGGATTCAACCCTGGTCTCTCACGTAACAGTTCGACACACTCACCATGTCGCTATATACATGATGACCCAGCAGTGTGGGATGATTTGGATGAGATTCTATATAAACACAAGATTTTTTCATCGAGTTGAATGAAAATAAATATTTCATTAGCGGCGATAGCTACGAGTGAAATATAATACAATACTATCAAACAACGACAAGAGTCAAATGAGCTTGTAACACTGCCTTAAAGTATGTAGTTATTTCATCGAGTTATTGTGCTTCTGTAGAAAAAAATTCTTTATTAATAAATGCATTTAATACTTTTGTTTAAAACTTCTGACAACATATTATAAAAGCAAATAAACCCCGTTTTGTTTTGCTTACGTAAAAGAAAATAAAGTCCTTGAACAACAGTAAAACACGAATCAAAAGAACAGTCAGTTAAAAGAAAAGAAAGAAAGAAAGAAAGAAACAAACAAACAAAAGAGAAACAACATTTAAAAGCAGTTTAAGCAGCATAATAACATTTACAAAAGATAGCTTAGATGATATAAAAATCAGTTGGTATGCAATTAATTTTATTATTCCCTTTTGAATAATATGAATATAAGTATTGCACATACACAAACGTGTATGTGACCGTATGACGAAATTCACCTTTATATAAATCATGTATATAGACAATAAATAGATCGTCTGTACACTATTTTAATGTAAACATTTAACAAACACACAATGATGGAAATTACTGTCCCTTGATATTTGTTAACCAGACGTTTATTGTCAACTAGTTCAGAGGTTTCTTTCTTTGCAATTACAAAGCAATTAAGTCGTCTAGAAATCTAATCTCCCTGTTATTTTTAGGAACAATCTGTTTTAAAGGCAAAAAGCGAATGTCCTATATACTTTACAAATTATTTAAATGTGCATTTATAAATGTTCTCATATTCTGCAATGAATACAATAGAATGTCATAATTCAATAGTTAATTTACTCAATTTCATAACAAGTACGCAATTTTGTGCATGCTATTTGCTACATTTCACTTTGATGTTATGAATGCTCTGAAAGTAGGTCATGTTATGTTATCTTCTTATGCATTTTAATCATCATCATAATATTGTTTTATATTGTTGGTTATATGCAAGCGTACACGGAAGTCGATGTTAATTCATTGATATTGGCCATATAGGAATTAAAATTACGGACAAACAACAACTTACTATTATCTGATAATCATCAATTATTCAAAACAGCTTTTTTGTACACCAAAAGTAGAAAGGCTATTTCAAGACCTTCATGTTCAAGATGGCGCGTCAAATGAAAATAATTTGCAGTTGTAAAATACAAATTTCGGCTCTCTGTTGTATCATTTGTATTTGTATTGTTTAATTCAAATAGTTTTACGTTATAATTATTCGAAAAATATTTAATATATAAATATCTCGATTAAGTGGATCTTCATTTTTTTCAGTGAATGATAAAACGTGGCATGTCTTTATTTTATCTAAAGATCAACATATTATCTTTATTGAAATAATTGCTTTCTTTTACATGGACAGACGCATTTTCCCAGCTAAACTTTATGAATTTGAATACAGCTGTTACTTGGACATATCCGATGTCCCGTTTATATGATAAAATGAATCTTAATTATCAGTCGTGGTTCATAATTTGTAGGGGAATAGCACAATTTCAAACAGTTTTCTTCCCATTTATTGTTCAATTTTATGTTAAAAGCTTAGTACTGTTCTATATCGCTGTTTATTTCCTAAAGCGCTGAGGCTAAATGTTTTCGATTTAAGAAATAATTTGTAATGCCGATCGATCTATTTCAGATATTATGTAAGTTATAACTCATCGGTTAAATAATGGATAACGCCAAAGTTATTAAATTGAGTTGTTGAACTCTTGTATTAAATTATCTTTACAGATTCAAAGAACGGGATTACATTATCTAAATGTCACCGTGATTATTTCTATAGAAAGTTAGGCTTTCTATTGCATATAAACTGCACTGAATAAATACCATTTATGATAGTTTATCAAGCTTTTGCATATTAAAAATTAAGCCCTGAATAGATGAAAGGATAAAATGAAAAAAAAAATATTTATTTTAATAATATGCTGAAAGTTTAATTTCATTCATATGTCAAGTTTGCTATGTGTGTTTAAATTGTGTTATAGTGTTTCTACAACAGCATTTATACATAAAGTAACTTTATACTAAATTGAAATCTTTATAGAAACAAATAACACGATAAACCAAACATGTCAGTTTGAAGTTCACTTCATAATATCAAAACATGTACTGCAAACACAAGACTGTGGATGGAAAGGAAATAAAATGGGAACAATATCTTGCAGTTTGTACTGATATTTATTTGAAAATAGTTTTACAAAACCTCAAACATGTCACAATTATGAATTCATATGTTTTACATTGTATTTTTGTGTTCCTTGAAAAATCCATGTCTTCTGCCTATTGTTATGTTGTATGTGCTATAAACATATATTGTATGTTTAACGCAATAAAATTATTTGAGTTGAGTTGAATTTGTCAATATGATTATTAAAATAATATATATAATACATCGGAATAATTATCTAATAATTGCAAGCCAAATAGGTTAAAACCAAATCAGTGGAACGCTATGGTCTCCTGGAGCAAAATACACTCATTGCATAGTACTAATTGGTCGAAGGCAATAAATCGAAAATGTGAGCGTGCCTATTAGCCTTCAATTTTCTTCACAATAACTAAAATAAATTTTATATAAACTAAAATTGCTCTTTCAGGGACATATTCATCAGGATAATTATAATGTACCGGATACACATTTTTGAAACATAGATAGAACCGTAAGATACAATTCTTACGTTCTGTCGTTTTAAATAACACTTTGTTCAATTATCATATCTTAAAGATGTACTTACTGTAACAGATATATATGATATAATTTCTAAAATTGTAATATTTTAGACATTATTATTGAGGAACAATCCATGTTAGACATAATCATCCCTGAACTTGTAAGAAATTTATGTATTTAGACTTTACTTTGCATGCATCTTACTAGATATTTAAGACTAGAATTTGGAATCAAGTTCATTTTCTTTTTGACATGATTCCGCTTTTACATGTAATTATCCTCCGTACATACGTAAGCATCTATTATTCACTCAGACACGGTGTCACTATAGAATATATCCGCTGTGTGACCAATAATGTTGAATAATCAATTTGTTGTGACATGAAATGAGAGATTACGCTACAAATCAAATTGACAATCGTCGTTATGTACTCGAATAAAAGATAAGTTCGAGTGCTACGTTCTAATTTTGTAACAGCAATTAGCTCAGTTATAATGACATACAAAATCCTCACCCTTGACCGGAAATTGGTCGCTATTTTATTTTCGTTTACCGTCATTACGTAGAAACGAACGAAATTGTACTTCTTTCAAAAGGGTTACCATTATTTTTCAAAACATTTTAGATAATGGTTTAGAACATGTAAAATGCTTATTACAGGAACGTTTAAGCGCTTAATGTGTTACAAATATAGCAAAAAGTAAACAAAGCAGAATTTTGACTTCAATACAAATTTAATCATGATAATTGAACTATTAAGCCTCTTCATTTATTGACGCACGTACAACTAAAACTGAAAATAGCATAATAATTTGGACAATTGTTCTAAAAAAGCATTAATTTAGAATCATTATTCAAACCTAATTATAGTTAATTGTTATAATAGCCATTACTTTTTGTTAAAATTTTAGGTATAAGTAAGACATGTTGTTAATGCTCAACGACTCCACTCAACATAATTTTAATGTGTATAAACTACTTTTTCTCTTTTTTTCTTTTATTTCCCTTGTGATTTATTTGTATATTGTGATTCGCATGTACATGTGCAAATATTATATGCAAAGTGCACTGAATGACTTATTTCAAAAATAATATGAGGCTTATTATAATTCACTTTTATCTTTTACTTTACAACATATCTCAAATACTTAACATTTAACATTGTTTTGAATAAAATATTTAGTCTTATTAACATAGCAAGTACTTGACAAAGCTAATAAACGGTCATAATATTATTTGTTGAGTACCCTTTAAATACATTTCGGTTACAGTCATAGAGAGGCTTACAATTCTAAATAATAAAGTAGAAACACGTAACAACAATCAAATAATGTAAAGTATTGTTAAACTGTAAAATTAAAAACATTCGTTGCATGATTTTACGATGCTTTTGTTTGAAAACATAAAGAAATAAAATATTCCATGCGATTGTTAATGATTTTTTATGACATAAGTCATTTTGTACATCCATTCCGTGTCCGTGTTCCATTTTACATCGTGTTTCCTCATGGCTCCTGTTACCAATTTGGAATAATTTTAATAATAAGCGTAATTCTATACCAACTTTGCTAAAATGACTCACTTTTAATTCATCTAAATGGAAACAATTATTCTTTTCATATTAGCCGTTTAGATATTTAAGCCCCGAATAAAATATGTGACTTACTGTCCCTAATAGACACTATTATGCCTTGGATTTAGATATATTTGCCATTTACTCAAAGTTGAAGAGATTGTCGAAGACACAGAACAAACTTTCGAAATATTATTTTGGTATCAAAGAAGACTAGTATAATTATCACAGAGGTGCAAACATTGACCATTTTTAAAGCAGGCAACACTGTTATTATTTATACGTAATCGCCGAGAACGTTTAACAGAAATATTTGTAAACATGTATATTCTTATTATTGTTTTCCGTAAAAACCCTTTGCTTTAACGCAAACCTAAAGTTTAGTATGTTTAAATCATACACTGTAACAACTCTTCTGTGTAAACAATATTGTAATAAATTGGGTCTTAATGTTAACGTTTTAAAGACTGTTAAGTTAGCTTAGCTGTAACTTAAACAGATGTGCAGACCCTTCAAAACATCAAAATATCTCAAACAGCTAATAAAATTCTGGTCATACATTTCTATTTTTATATGGTTATCAAAATAAATACATCTTTCTTCCCTGACCTCAATCGAGGACAAATTGCGTATATTGGTCACACTAATTACAGTTCCATTAATGAATATATATGTAATATGAGCCTCCACTAATGTTTTTAAGAGCAACAATTTTCTGGAGATTAAATGTACCAACATTTGTTATTATACAATTATCATAATTCCACATTGAATAATATGTCTGACACGTTGGTGCAAGTATGTACTCTATTTTTGAAAGAAATATGTTTGAATATGACACTGCAAGTTATAATATTATACTTATAAGCATTGTTTCATTTACCGGAGGGGTGGATATAAATAATACGTTTCTTCATGTAAAAGTATCTTGAATTGGGCAGCAATCAGTAACTGGTTCAAATGGTTGATCATATTCATTGGATGAAATTGTAAATGAAAACTCCTGTTCACAACCCTTGCAATTGACACAAACAGAATGAATGCAACTTTTAACACGTTTCGAGGAACTATTCGCAAGTTGTTTACTGTTGTGGGGATAACTGGACCTTCATTTTGACACGTTCGCGCAATTCCAGGAAAAGTGGCGTTCGGTTAACCAATAAACAACAAAACAAAAATAGATTTTGAGAAGGAAGTAGATGTTACATAAATTGATGTTAAAAGACAAATTAAAAAGCAATGTAATGAAATTAAAAACAAGATATTAGAATAGCATTGTGTGCTACACGGTTATCAAGTGATGGATATAACTCTGATTGAATGTATAATGGATACTTTAATAGGTTGGTTTTAACAATAAATGCCACATTTATTGTTCACTTAAATGTAATATAAATTTGTCACAGATATATTCGCCTTGTGAATCATTAAATATATAATCCAGACATTTCATATATCGAATTACTAGGATTTGTTTTACGTACAACTGGCTTAAAGGTCATAAAGCTATATCTAATAAAACAATACTTAATAATTTAACAACGACAAGTTAATTTTGTTTCCGTATTAAGTTCTTTTCAATTAAGTTAAGAATCGTTTATTTCACATTTAAATAAGAAAAGTTCCCTTTTAAAAATAAATTATTAATATATCAATTACGGACATATTTCTTATATATCTGTCTCGTAAGCAAAGTAATGCTACATAAAAAACATTTATTTTTTGCACCATTATTTGTTCAGTCTCATTCGTTTCTGTGTACATTGTTAATGGAACTATTTGTGTAATCTATTACGAGAAAACAACAGTCAAATACACTCAATGCTTAATGGAAATGTAAATATTTTTATAATGCAAAAGATGTACGTGCTATATAGCACTGCAAAAAAGTTTAAAAGAAAACATTCTCATTCCTTTAACAAATGAAGCGCTCTCTCTTTCACTTCTTCTCTACTGAACTTTTTAGTTTTCTTTTTTTTTGTTCCATCATTAACAGATGAACTTCACAGCGAAACGCTTTGTTTTGTTTCGTACAGTTTACTTTGTTGTTGTTGTGGATTTTGTTGTATTTTTAGAAATATGATTTAAGGCATTGTACTCTTGCTTGCCGTTTGTTAGCTTAAAATGACTTGACTTCATTTTTTAATGCAAAACAAAAACAAAACAAAATTAGACTTCATGATATTCATCACAGATATATCGTTTAAGTATCGTTTTAGTCTAATCAAAATACGTTAAATATCAACAAGATTAAAACAGAAAGAACAATCCCCTAACCACCGCCCCCCCCCCCCCCCAAAAAAAAAAAAAATGAAAGATAGATGATGATCATAACAATAATCGTGCCGTCCATTTGTATCTAAATCACACATTTAACAAATTCTGTTCAATGGAGGCACTCATATCTTAAAGCCGGTTCAATATTAGTGTCAGAGATATTGCATTTCCAGTTTCTGTCACGAACAGATTCAATAGAGACAGCGTTTAGGTTTTTATTTCGTCTTTGTTACAGGTTCAATTTAATTAAATAGTAGTTCAAATGTCATGCCCATTCCAGAAAACACAGTTTTTTGACATCTCCCCTTTCAATCTGAAATGAACAAATTAATGTTTTGTTTCTTTGTTTAATATTAATTAAGATACATTCCAAACGATTTTATAAGTTTATCATTAAAAAAAGAAAATAAAATTCATTGCCTAAAGTTTAGACGCCATTCACAGGGAGTCATATATGGGAATATTCATCATATAAATTGAACGAGAAAAATGCGGTATGCAGTTCATTATTAGATTAGAGCAAGCCTTGATATTAAAAAGTAATTATCGTGCAATTTCCATCTAAACACCAGCATATTTATCACACAAAGATGTAGTTTGTCAAGTTTTAAGTAAAAGAAAAATATCAGTTATAATTCATAAATACAAACGCAGATTTTTTACATCATCAGTCATTTGGTAATATTATTTACATTACATTACAGTAATGATTAATAAATAGCAAAAGAAAAGAATTTGTCTTTAAACATTACTACCCTAAATATCTAATGATAGAATTTTTTATGCAATACTATCAATAAACGTGACCGACGAAAGTCCAACAAACTGAACTATGTAAAACCATTAATTGAGCTTCTGTTACACAAATTATTAATGTCATACTTTCAATAAAAAAATTATTTATTAATTTGTCTGATGCTTTAGCTACTTTTGTCCTATTAGAGCATATTGTAAAAACAGAAAACCAAAGTTTTGTTTTGCATTAAACAAGGCAAAAGAAATCCCTTAACAACACGAAAACAAGCCCCCCCCCCCCACAAAAAAAAACAAACAACAAACACACACGCAAAATAAAAAAAAAATTATGCAGTCCCGAGAATAAAAACAATACACTATGTTGAAGAAGCGGGTTAAATCTACAACTTAAACAAATTTAATGTTTAAAGAGTCATTGTATACGAGTAATACAATGATGTAAAAAGGGTAAACAATTATTTTTATAACTCCTTACTGAATTACTGAATAATATTGATTCATGTTTAGTTTGCTAAGTGCCTGTGACCGTATATAATGTACGTAAATAGACAGCAAATGAAAATATCGTCTATAAATTATTTTTTGTAGACATTTGGAAAACCACTCTTTGACGGGAATAACTGTCCCTTGACATTTGTTTAGCAGACCTTTATTGTGAACTAGTTCAGAGACTTCCCTTATTGAAATAATCAAGCAATTTAGTCTTCTAGGAACCTGATCTTTTTTTCTAAGAACAATTTATGTTAGAATCAAGTTATGTAAAAACTATATCCTATACACTTCATAAATCATCTTAGTGTGCATGTGTAAATATTCTCATATGCTGCAATAAATAAAATACAGAGATATGATACCAGTTTTTCATTGACTCAATTTTATAACAAGCAAATCTCTTACAGACATCTTTAAAAGAATGTTGTTGTGCGTGACAGGTCAATACTACAGACTGTAAAATGATGATGCCATTCGTAATGAATAAATTTAACATGCATGTTGCATCTTTCATTCCATTTAATGTTTGTATTCATCATAATGTTGCATGTAACACAGAACTTTGTAAACATGTTATTAACAACATCTTACTTCGGTTATAAATGCTACAGAAGTGATTTAATGTTATGTTTTATAATATTTACTTCTAATGTTTTTGTTCATCATCATCATCATCATCATCATCAGTGTCGTCGTCGTCGTCTTTGTTGTCCTCGTCGTCATCACCTATAAAAAGTACAAACATTGGTAATACTTTTGGTTTCTATTTTTACAATAACTACGTACTGGGAGGGTCAGTGCTGATACAGATATAGTTATTTCATACATGGAAATTAAAATGAAAAAAAAACATTTAAACAAATTATTCTTATCTTAGAATCATCAAGTATTCAATATAGTAATACAGTATAATGTTTCAACCATGAAATACAGAGGCTATCATAAGACCTTTTGATTGTTCAAAATGACTCGTCGGATGAACTCGTAGCTATAAAATATAAATTTCCACTTCCTTTTGTATTACTTTTTAAATTTAAATACATTATTCCATGACACGACGTTGACAAAAAAATGCTGCCGTACCTGAAATTAACCTATATTGCGCCTGGTTTGTTTCCGGACTTTTTTTCAGCGCGTCACATTTTAGTGGTTACGTCACGTGTATAATGATAACGTCACATGTCTAAATATAGCACGTCATTATTGCAAAATAACACACACTTTCGGTTCTTCTATGTTCAATAGGGAAAAATGCGGGTCTTGTTAGAATGAGAAACAATCCATGTTAGGCATAGTTATCCATGAACTTGTAAGGAATAGATGTATTTAGAATATACTTTGCATGCATCTTACTAGACATTTACGACTAAATTTTTTTTGCCATGATTCTGCTTTACATGTATTTATTCTCCGTAGATTATGTTCTCCTTTTTAACTCAGTTTGAATTATAAGACGGTGTCACCATAGAATATATCCGCTTTTTGACCATATACCTTGTGTGTGGCTGGTTTGACGTTTTAGAAGTAAAGAAAATGTAAGAACACCGCAAAGATGCATACAAAAAGCAGTCTGTAATTTCTAATTCAAAATAACGGCTATTTAGTGTTAAAGGAAAATGAATGACCGTCCTGCTCGTAATCATAGTTTTATATTTTATTATATTGTCTTTGGTGTAGGGCAGTTGTTGTTATTACTGCCTCTGTTTCTGATTTCAGTTGACAGACTCAAACTTGACATACTATTCAAATGAAGCAAAACTAACAAAGGTCAGACGTTTTATTGTTATGATTATCTGAATAATTAATCGCCTGTGACATGCTATAAAAGATACCGCTACAAATCAAATTGACAAGCGTCGTTATGTACTCAAATAAAAGATAATCTCGAGTGCACCGTTCTATTTTTGTAACAGCAATTAGCTCAGTTATAATGGCATTCAAAATCATCACCCTTGACCGAAAATTGGTTGCTATTGATTTTTCATTTACTGTCATTAAAGGCACATTATGTATCAGAAACAAACAAATTTTCACTTCTTTAAAAAGCGTAACATTTAGTTTATAAACGTGTACATAATGATTTTAGATGATTCTTACATCTAAATTTAAAGTAACTTGCCATAAATATAGCAGAAAGTAAAACAAATAGAATTTTGACTTCAAAACAAAATAACTTTAAGTATAACCTAATGCACTGTCTATTTGTATTAAATAGCCTCACTGCAAGTGTATTGAAACTAGGGGCTGGGTTTCAACCCGAAGGGCAATTTTTTCTTCTATATAATTAAAGTTTATAATCTCATAAGACCCTATGGCAAAACAAATAGTTTTTATTTTAATAAAAATAGATTATGTAGACAGTATTGCTATTATACTTTAAATAAATGTCATTTAATATCTTGCATAATTCTAGATACCAATATTTTTTCTTAGTCTGTTTAATATTTACTTAATATTTTCGCTTATAATATATTGCCTATATACTTGTCAACAAACCTAGTATATGACTATTTAAAGAAATTGTAGAGCAAACTATTAAAATAAGCTCCACTATAATTGAGCTATTGAGCCTCCAGTTATTGACACATGTACAAGAAACACTTATTTAGAAAAAAGATAACTACATGAATTGAACAGTTGTTCAAACAATCATTTATTAAAGATAATTGTCTAAACTGAAATAAATTTATAATTAATTGTTAGTACAGCTATTGCTTTTTATTAAAATTTTAAGTATAAATGTCACTTAATATGCTTTTGTTCTTCCCCACATTTCTTCTCAACACAATATTTTATTCTTATCATCTTTTGTTTTTCTTTTATTTTCCTTGTAATTGTAATTTTATATTTTGCCGCGTATATACATGTGTACATAAAAACCCTAGTTTACTGAATGACTCATTTCAAAAATTGTATGAGGCTAAACATAATTTATTTTGACTTCTTTTCCTATACACCAGTTTTTCAATTGTTTTACATTTATGTCTTATTAATATAACAAGTACGTGGCAAAGTTAATTAACAGTCTTAACATTAAATTCCTTACAGACAATTAGAGATTTATATTTCAACATAATAAAGTAGCAATAACAAATGTATGTAACATACTGTTAATGTTTAAGATAACAACCATTTGTTTCCTGCTCTTATGAGGCGTTTTTTTAAAAACAAATGGTCATATTGCTGTTTAATATTCCATGCGATAGCTAATGCATTTTTAAAGCATTAGTCATTTTGTGATTCCATTGCTTGTCCGCGTTCCATTTAACATCGTTTTTCCTTATGGCTCTTGTAACCAATTTTGAATAATTTTAATAAATAAACGTAATTCAATACCAACTTTGCTGAAATGAGTCAATTTTAATTCATCTAAATGGAAAAATTATTCTTTTTATTTTAGCTGTTTAGATTTTTAAGCTCCGAATAAAATATGTGATTTACTGTCCCTAATGGTCACTATTATGCCTTGGACTAAGATATATTTGCCATTTACTCAAAGTTGAAGAGACTGTCGAAGGCACAGAACAAACTTTCGAAATATTATTTTGATATCAAAGTAAACTTGTGTTAATTATTACAGAGGTGCAAACATTGACCATTTTTAAAGCACACAATACTGTTATTATTTGAACGTAATCGCCGAGAACGTTTAACAGAAATATTTGTAAACATGTATATTTTTATTATTGTTTTCCGTAAAAACCCTTTGCTTTTACGCAAACCTAAAGTTTAGTAAGTTTAAATCATACACTGTGACAATTCTTCTGTGTAAACAATATTGTTATAAACCTATCTTTAGTAAAGAGGGGTCTAAATTTTCACGTTATAAAGACTGTTAAGCTAGCTAAGCTGTAACTTAAACAGATGTGCAGACCCTTCAAAAACATCAAAATATCTCAAACAGCTAATAAAATTCTGGTCATTTATTTCTATTTTATATGGTTATCAAAATAAATACATCTTTCTTCCCTGACCTCAATCGAGGACAAATTGCGTACATTGGTCACACTAATTACAGTTCCATTAATGAATATATATAATATGAGCCTTCACTAATGTTTTTAAGAGCAACAATTATTTGGAGATTAAATGTACCATACATTTGCTATTATGCAATTATTTTAAGTCCATATTGTATAATATGTCTGACACGTTGGTGCAAGTATGTACTCTATTTTTGAAAGAAATTTGTCTAAATATGACACTGCAAGTAATGACATACTTATAAGCATTGTTTCATTAACCGGATTGGGTGTATATAAATAATACATTTATTCATGTTACCACACATAAAGCATAATTATCTGAAATTGGGCAGCAATCCGTAACTGATTCAAATGGTTAATCATATTCATTGGCGGAAATGGTAAATGCAAACTTCCGTTCACACCCCTTGCAAATCGCATTTTTTACCATTTTTAACACGTATCGAGCGAATATTCGCAAGTGGATTACTGTTGCGGGGATTACTGTACCTTCATTTTGACACTGTCGCGAAATCCCAGTAAAAAAGCCGTTCGGTTAACTAATAAACAACAAAACAAAAATAGATTTTGAGAAGGAAGTAGATGTTACATAGATTGATGTGAAAAGACAAATTAAAAAGCAATGTAATGAAATTAAAAACACCATATTAGAATAGCATTGTGTGCTACACGTTCATCAAGTGATGGATGTAACTCTGATTGAATGTATAATGGATACTTTAATAGGTTGGTTTTAACAAGAAATGCCGCATTTATTGTTTACTTAAAAGTAATATGAATTTGTCACAGACATTTTCGCCTCGTGAATCATTAAATATATAATCCAGACATTTCATATATCGAATTACTAGGATTTGTTTCACGTACAAGTGGCTTAAAGGTCATAAAGCTATATCTAATAAAACAATATTTAAGTATGCAATTTAACAACGACAAGTTAATTTTGTTTCCGTATTATTATGGTCGTTTTTCAATTGATTAGTAATATAGAATGTTTCTGTTATTTTACACACATAACTGAGTATAAACATAAAATGTTCCTGACGAAATATAATGGTACTATTTCAATTAGGTTTCGGATCGTTTATGAAAATAATTTCGTGCTTGCGCAATTTGATCAAAAGGAAATTTACCAATACATTTCCTGTACCAAAAGGCATTAATGAATTATAATTCTAGACAATTCAAACAATTTATTGTATACAGAAGGCAGCAGTGGTATTGCTGTCGCACTTTAAGAAGTTTATGTCGTTGTAAAATTATGTCTTCATGCAAAGATACTAATTGGCTTACGTTACAATGGAAAGTTATCCAAATACAATTAGAATCTATCTATGATATTATTCAGTCGACAGAATAATGTTTGATTAACTTGTTGGTAACGTTTATTATTTCATCTAGTTTCACCCAGAAGCATGTCGTGCTATTTCATATGTCTCTATTGCAAAAGTTTTATTTGAGAAATAACAAAAAATAGATTAAATCAAATTATAAGACTTGCGCGATAGCATTACAAAACATATCTCTTATGGCATATACATAAAAATTAATATTTGTATAGTTCTGCCAATAACACCCCTCGTAAGCCATACGTCTGATTAGGCACATTTAATAGAAAAAGAACCTCTCTTAAACAATAATTATTATATCAATTACGGACATATTTCTTATATATCTGTCTCGTAAGCAAAGTAATGCTACATTAAAAACATTTATTTTTCTCATCATTATTTGTTCAGTCTCATTCGTTTCTGTGTACATAGTTAATGGAACTATTTCTGTAATTTATTACGAGTAAACAACAATCTAGTTCACCCCATGCTTAAAGGTATATAGTAATTATTTTATATAAACATTTTATTGTTGTAGAAGATGTACGTGCTATATAGCACTACAATTTGTTTTTAAATAAAACATTCTTAATAGTTGCAATTACTATAACAAATGAAGCGTTCTCTCTTTCACATTGTTCTACTGAACTTTAAGTTTTGTTTCGGTAAGTAAGTAAGTAAGTAAGCAAGTAAATAAATTGTTTATTATAGTGACATTGTGCATATATAAATTTCACATACATAATAAGAATACATACAAAGACACCCGGCCCATTGGACCTATAAGTCACCTTAAATATATATACAAATATACAAACTGTGAACAATACATAACTTTTTAAATGGAACATTTAAATGAGATCAAAGTTGCTGCTCGATCTGTTAATTAGAGTATCATATTTCAGAAAATGGACAGTCAATATATCATCATATTTCACTTTTGGCACGTGAAAAGTCAATTACCTATTATACAGCAAATTTCTCCTTAACACATATGCTTTAAGAAGAAATTTTATTATTTTGTTCTGGAGATTTTTATAAGAAATATTTTTTTCCATATTTGTCATGTTGTTATGTACATTATTTTTCTTTTATTTGTATATACATGTATGCACTAAGTTATTATTATTATTATTTATCATTATTATCATTACTGTTATTATTATTACATGCATATATTATTATTATCATCATTATTATTTGCTTTGTTTTCGCTTATTTTCACTTTGCTTTTTTCTTTCTTTTTATGTTGTTTTTGTTGTTGTTTTTGTTATTTTAGAAATATAATTTCAGGCATTGTACTCGTGCTTACCGTTTGTGGGCTTAAAATTGACTGAACTTCCTTTTTAATGCAAAACAAAATCAAAACAAGAAACATGACTCCATTATATCTATCACATTTTATCGTTTAACTCATAATACATTAAATATTAAAAGAATAAAACAGAAAGAACAATGCAAAAAAATGAATAAATAGTTAATAATAATAATAATAATAATATTAATAATAATATTAATAGATAATAATAATAATCATAATAATAATAATAATGATAATAATGATAATAATAATAACAAGAGGGCCATGATGGCCCTAGATCGCTCACCTGACTTATCAAACTCATCCAAACAATTACCTAGACAAGCGTTCTGACCAAGTCTCATGACAGGTGAGTCAAAAATGTGACCACTACAGTGTTAACAAGGATTAACCATATTTGAGCAGTGCGACCTAGTTTTTTACCCAGGTGACACATATTCAAACTTGACCTAGAAATCATCAAAACAAACTTTAAGACCAATTCCCAGGATACTTTGATCAAAACAGTAGCAACTAGAGTGTTAAAAAGATTTTTCTATTTTTAGATCCGGTGACTTAATTTCACATGCGATTTCGAACTCATCCAAGCAATTACTTAGACAAGCATCCTGACCAAGTTTGATGATAATTGAGTCGAAAATGTGACCGCTAGAATGATAACAAGGTTTTTCCATATTTGAGCGGTGTGACCTAGTTTTTCATCCAAGATGACCCATGTTCGAGCTTGACTTAGAAATCATCAAAACAAACTTTCAGACCAATTAACAGAATATTTGGATCACAACAGTAGCCCCTAAAGTGTTAACAAGATTTTTCTATTTTTAGCTCCTGTGACATAGTTTTTCATCCGAGATGTCCCATGTTCGATTTATTCCCACCAATGACCTAGACAAGTTTCCTGACCAAGTTTGATGACAATTGAGCCAAAATTATGACCACTAGAGTGTGAACAATGTTTTTTTTCTATTTTTAGCTCCAGTGACCTAGTTTTTCATCCGAGATGACCCATGTTCGAACTCGTCCGAGCTATCACCTAGACAAACATCTTGACAAAGTTTGATGATGACTGATGCAAAAATGTGATCGCTAGAGTGTTAACAAGGTTTTTATATTTTCAGCTCCGGTGACCTACTTTTTCATCCGAGATGACCCATGTTCGAACTCATCCGAGCTATCAGCTAGACAAGCATCTTGACCAAGTTTGATGATGATTGATGCAAAAAAGTGACCGCTAGAGTGTTAACAAGGTTTTTTCTAATTATAGCTCCAGTGACCTACTTTTTCATCTGAGATGACTAATGTTCGAACTCTTTCAAGCTTTCAATAAGGTAAGCATCCTGACCAAGTTTGATGATGATTGATGCAAAAATGTGACCGCTAGAGTGTTAACAAGGTTTTTCTATTTATAGCTCGGGTGACTTAGTTTTTCATCCGAGATGACCGATATTCGAATTCTTCCGAGCTATTATCTGTACAAGCATCCTGACAATTTTGATGATGATTGGGTCAAAATGTGACCACTAGAGTGTTCACAATATTTTTCTATTTTTAGCTCCTGTGACCTATTTTTTCACAAGAGATGACCAAAGTTCGAACTCATCCAATCAATTGACTAGACAAGCATTCTAACCAAGTTTGATGATGATTGGTTCAAAAATGTGACCACTAGAGTGTTCACAAGGTTTTTCTATTGATAGCTCATGTGACCTCCTTTTTCATCCGAGATGACCCATGTTCGAACTCATCTGAGCTATCACCTAGACAAACATCCGACCAAGTTTGATGATGATTGGGTCAAAAATGTGACCTCTAGAGTGTTTACAAGGTTTTTCTATTTTTAGCTCTTGTGACCTAGTTTTTTCATCCGAGATGAGCCATGTTCGAACTCATCCGAGCTTTCAACTAGATAACATCCTGACCAAGTTTGATGATGATTGAGGCAAAAATGCGACCGCTAGAGTGTTTACACATGTAATTAGATATTGTGATAAAGTATATGAATATAATATATGATATGAAAAACAAGATCAACAAGGAAAGGCGGCGTTCAATGAACGCAACCCCCATATGACCCAGCAACAAGAACCAATGGCAAGGAGCCCAGGTGGACCCCAAACATAAAAAGGACAGGGCAACGACACGTTAATCATTAAATGATAAATAATTTGTAACTGATCAGGAAAACACAGGTAAACATCTCTTTTGGTCAATTAAAAATTCTGGTGAAATCTTGGATAAATTCAAAATTAAGAACCTTCAAGCTTCAACTGTCAGTACATACGATTTTTCTACACTTTGTACAACTTTGCCACATAAATTAATCAATGATAAACTAATTTCCCTAATTCAGAAAACTTTTGCACGGGAAGTTACCTTTCTAGCATGTAATTATAACAAAGCTTTTTTACTAACGGTATTGTTAAACTTTATACTATGTGGACCTGTGACGAAGTTTGTAGAGCACTCTCTTTTCTTTTAGACAACATTTATGTCAGGTTTGGTAATACCCTATTTAAACAGATCATAGGAATTCCTATGGGTACTAATTGTGCACCCCTGGTCGCCGATTTGTTTTTGTACTGCTATGAAAGAGACTTTATGTTGAGTCCCTCTGAAGATACACAACAAAATGTTATAGTCGCATTTAATAATACTTCCAGATACCTTGATGATATTTTTAACTTAGATAATCCTTATTTTGATCAAATAGTGTCTGACATTTATCCGCATGAACTACAACTTAATAAGGGATCACTTTGTTTCCAGAATTTTGTACTTCACAACAGCAGGTGTCAAGTGCCGTGTGGCAGCCGTAAAAAGTTGCCCCGTACTTCACTTCAGTGTTGCTATATTTTCTGGTCCTTCGGGATCATTGATGCCAACACTATAAAGTGTTGAGAATTGAGTACCGCTCTTGAGTACCGCTCAAGCCGGTGCTAGGGGGCGTGAGGGATGTTGCACTTATTCATTATCCCTCATGTACAGACTCAATCAAACCGAGTCTGCAATTCTTATGTTATTTTGTTGTGATTAATGCTTCCGAGGGATCACTTTGTTTCCAGAATTTTGTACTTCACAACAGCAGGTGTCAAGTGCCGTGTGGCAGCCGTAAAAAGTTGCCCCGTACTTCACTTCAGTGTTGTTATATTTTCTGGTCCTTCGGGATCATTGATGCCAACACTATAAAGTGTTGAGAATTGAGTACCGCTCTTGAGTACCGCTCAAGCCGGTGCTAGGGGGCGTGAGGGATGTTGCACTTATTCATTATCCCTCATGTACAGACTCAATCAAACCGAGTCTGCAATTCTTATGTTATTTTGTTGTGATTAATGCTTCCGAGGGATCACTTTGTTTCCAGAATTTTGTACTTCACAACAGCAGGTGTCAAGTGCCGTGTGGCAGCCGTAAAAAGTTGCCCCGTACTTCACTTCAGTGTTGTTATATTTTCTGGTCCTTCGGGATCATTGATGCCAACACTATAAAGTGTTGAGAATTGAGTACCGCTCAGTACCGCTCAAGCCGGTGCTAGGGGGCGTTAGGGATGTTGCACTTATTCATTATCCCTCATGTACAGACTCAATCAAACCGAGTCTGCAATTCTTATGTTATTTTGTTGTGATTGATGCTTCCGAGGGATCACTTTGTTTCCAGAATTTAATAAAACGAACTCTTCAAATTTTAGTACATCATTTTTGGATCTTCATATTACTATCAACAACAATTCTATTCACACGAAAATCTATGATTAAAGAGATGACTTTGACTTTTGTATAGTTAATTATCCACATTTAGATGGAGACGTACCCCATGCAACATCTTACGGGGAATGGCACGGTAGTGTCACATTGAAGGTTCCATGATAACCGCCGTATGAACACATCTGCGGATGTTTCTAAATTCAAAATTTTACCATTTCATGTTTAAATGTTGAATTCTGCTTAAGCCGGTGCTAGGGGGCTTTATTTACACTGTCTCGTTTATAGGAACATGGTGGGGCTAAGAGCGAGGTTTGGTGCACCATTAACCGGTTTAAACTCCCCAGCAGTCATTATAATGCTGCTGACCGTTCCAAGGCGGCGCCCCACTGTGTTCCTCAGATGTATGTCTATGTTGTTTCATACTGTTTTGGTGACACTTTTGCTTGTGTCCCTTGTTGTTTTCTCGTCTACGGTAAGTATCTTCTCCATTGCCTCTAGTTTTTATTTCTTTGATTAACCCACCCCCTTCCCCCGGTCTCCTGTCCCCTTCCCCTTTGTGGGCCTATTATTATTTTCTTTGAATTCCTAATCAGTTACAGATTATTTATCATTTTAATAATTAACCTGTCCGTGGTTTGTCTTTGCCCTGTCCTGTTTTTGTTTGGGGTCCACCTGGGCTCCTTGCCATTGGTTCTTGTTGCTGGGTCATATGGGGGTTGCGTTCACTGAACGCCGCCTTTCCTTGTTGATCTTGTTTATCATATTTCACAAGCAATTGTGGACGTACGACGGACGACGGACATTCACCGATCCTAATAGCTCACCCTGAGCAAGCTCAGGTGAGCTAATAATGATAAATAATAATAATAAGAAGATGGAGAAGAAGAAGAAAAAATTACTTACACTGAACCTTTAGCCAATTTCATGTTGTACATGCTTATCAAACAGTTCTACCGACATGTTTAACCGACCAATTTTTATATCTACAAATATATGTTTTTATGATTTTTTTCTGTATGTAATAAACTTAATAAACCAAAGTGAACACATTTGATTCTTACATTGTTGTATATTTTTGTTTGTTTGGTGTCTTTTTAGGTTTAAGGTTTTACGTTGCGTCTGCACAGTATACGTATATATCATATGGTGACTTCCCAGCTTTACTGATGGGAAAAGAAAACAGGTGCCCTTCATAAGTATCTAAATCACACAGTAAACAAATACTGTTCAATGGAAAAACTCGCATCTTAAAGCCATAGTAGTGTTAAAGATATTGTACATTCCAGTTTCTTTCATGAACAGATTCAAAAGAGACTGTATTTTGGTTTTCTTATTGTCTTTGATTACAGATTCAAGTCTATCAAGTCATAGCTCCAATACAATACCAATACCAGGAATACAGTTTCTAGACCTTGCTCCTTTCAATCTGACATGAACAAATGTTTATTTTTTTTCTTTATTTTATCAGTTAAGATACATGTATATTCCCGAAGTTAACATAGCTTATATAAAACCCCAAATTTTGTTTTGCATTAAACAAGCCAAACGAAGTCCCTGAACAATACGAAAACAAGACCCCCCCCTTCTCATTAAAAGATAGAAAAAAGAAATAAATGAAATTTAAAGAAGTCCCGATAATAAAAACAACGAGGATGTTGTGGGAGCGGGTTAAATCTAAAACAAATTAAATGTTTAAAGAGTTACTGAATACGAGTATCGTACGCTTTGTTGATGTAAAAAAAGGTAAACAATTATTTTTATAAATCCTTACTGAATTACTGAATAATATTGATTCAAGTTTAATTTGCTAAGTGTCTGTGACCGTATATAATGAACGTATAATATACGGAAATAGACAGCAAATGAAAATATCGTCTATAAACTATTTATTGAAGACATTTAGCAAACACTCTTTAATGTGAATTACTGTCCCTTGATATTTGTTGACCAGACGTTTAATGTGAACTAGTTCAGAGCCTTCCCTTATTGCAATAATCAAGCAATTAAGTCGTCTAGGAACCTGATCTTCCTTCCTTTCTTTTCTTAGAACAATTTATGTTAGAATCAAGTAACGTATAAAAGTATGTCCTATACACTTTACAAATCATTTAAGTGTGCATGTGTAAATGCTCTCATCTTTTACAGACATCTTAAAACATTTTTGCTGTGCGTGACCGGTCAATACTACAGACGGCAGAATGATGATGCCAGTCGTAATTAATAAATTTAATATGATTGCTGCATCTTTCATTCCTTTTAACTTCATCCAAAAGTTAACACAGAACTTTGTAAACATGTTATTAACAACATTTTACTTCGGTTATAAATTCTAAGGAAGTAATGTAATGTTATGTATTATAGTATTTACTTCTAATGTATTTTTTCATCATCATCATCATCATCATCACCACCATCATCATCGCCAATATCGTCTTTGTCGTCGTTGTCGTCATCACCTAAAGAAAAGGACAAACAGGCTTTGGTAATAACATTAGTTTCTATTTTTTTAATAAAATAACCACGTACTGGGAGTGTAAGTGTTGATACAGATATAGTTATTTCCTACGTGAAACGTAAAATGACAGACGTAAAACAATTTACTCTTTTCTTAAAATCATCACATTTTCAATATAGTTATACAGCTTAATGTTTCCACCATGAAATACAGAGGCTATCAGAAGACCTTTTGATTGTTCAAAATGACGCCGTCGAATGAAACTCATAGCTTTAAAATGTCCACTTCCCTATTGTTTTAATTTAAATACACTTTTCCATGAATATTTATATAACCTAACATTTGCATGGAAAGTGAGTGCATCTTTTCATTTTATAGTTCAGTGAATGCTTAAATCTTGTTATTCTGCCTTATATTTCTTTATTTTATCTCAAGATTTGCATATGTGTCTCTTGAAAAAGAAAATGCTTCCTTTTATATGAACAGTCGCATTTTCTTTGCTTAAATTTTACAGTTATTTTAGACTAAAGCGGTTACTGGAACATGTCAAATTAAATATCCCATTCAAAAAATACAATGAAACTTAATTATCAATTGCGCTTCATAAAATGTGACTTTCATACAAATTTTTACTTAATATAAGTAATCATTTAAACTGTGTTATTAGATATAACGGCAACATAATAACAAATCTGTCAATTCAGATTAAGCTTAAATTGATTATTGCCATATTTATCTTATAGGTGATTCTGTCTTTTTGGAATAATAAATATAATCAAACGCTGTTTTCAGGCAAAGCATTCAATAATAATTTACCAAACGCGTCCTTTGCAATTCTCAAAAAAACAAAAACAATATGCTCCTACTAGGGATTGAGCTACATATTTCAAGAAAGGGGAAATTAAATTGTGTTGTTATTTAAAGTATTGTTTTGCCTTTCGACACACAATTTCTTGATAGTGTGAGTCAAATTACGTCTGTCTCGTAACAGTTACCAAACTGATGCATCATATAAATAAAGTACTATTAAATCCTTTTAAATGAGTTCTATTTTTATCCCAGCTAATTATTATTTAGGCACCAATGTTATTAAATATGTTGCGGGATGTTAGAGAGAGGTGTGAATTTTCTGGAGCTTTCTTTCAATTTCATTGAAATGATGTGAAAACTTCCTTTAAACATTGTGAGTAAAAACATATATTTTTTACGATACAATATCCAAAGTCATTGCTTTAAAAAATAATATTTTTGTGTTGTATCCTACTTAAGTTATATTTTCGGGTTTGAACCTGAACATTGGTTGAACAAAAGTCCCATTAATAAAAAGGAAAGTTAACCTTTTTCACGAAATTCTCGAAATTCAAGCCGTTGTGTAACAGAAACAAACACATCTAAATAGATGAAATATGGATTCAAAGTGCTAATTCAACTTAATTAACCAGAAATTCATTTTACGTCAGATTGTACTGATGTGTTTTAATTGAGTGATATTTTCGTGCTTCTTTTACTGAAAAAAATTGGTCTAATTATAAAAAATTTGCATCACACTGCGTCTTTCCAGGCATTTTCTTCTCCCTACGCCATTTAATTATGTTCATTCATATGAAGTACGAGATGTCATTGGCATCATATTATGTTATAAATAATTACTCCAAAACAAAAATATATCATTTAATCACACAAAAATCTTGACTACTGCTTAAAGGAACTGAGGTCCACACCTCTAAAATCATAAATGTCTAATTTCTTACAACGATTAGGTAAAGCTTTTTAACCGGAACGATATACAGAAAGATAATTAAGACTGAAGTATACTCTGAAATAATCTAAAAATCATATGTTTATACTATTATTAGCTAGACTTAAGAAACCAGCGTTGTAACGCGTTTCAATTTTAGACGAGCTTGAATCAAAGACAATACGGACCTTTTGCAGTCATAAAGTGTAAACATTTTACGATTTATTTGCCAGTCAAGTCTCACTTTTATATATTCTCAATATGTAAAATGTATATGGCTATCCAATATGTCAAAATGTGTGATATATGCAATTATTTGTATTTAGAATTGATTAAGTGATATGTGTTTCATGTATTATTCTTTAATTTATTATAAGATATGATAATATTCAGGATAAAACAGACGAAATTTATTCGAAGTATATGAAATGTTTTTGTAAGAACAACATGTTATATAATATTTTAAATTGCTAAGCCACATGATAATCAACAGGTTATATTCTTCTAGTATGTTCCATAGCCAAGAATCTTGTTGAAAAATTCTAAACTTGTATGCAAAGTATATGACATTACTTCCTAACAATTCATTTTGTACAACTGTGTGTTTGTAGTATTACAATAAGATAAAGTGAAAGGACAAACTTCGTAATATAAGTACTTCTAATTTCAATTCTTTGAATGATAGCACTTTTGATAATTTGAACAAACACGATTTGTAGTACGTGTAGAGGACAGGTGAACACTAGACCTAATGATAAATTACATTATAATTGAAAAAGAATGAGACATTTTCTTGACTTAACCATAATATTATAGTAAAATTATACTCGGAATGGCAATTAATTGCTTCATGATCCAAGTGTGTACAAATTGGTAAAGACTTCAATATCATATCACGTTAATGCTAACATTAATTTTTATCATCATTGGGTTAAAAATATTTCTTCGATGATGTATCAATAAACATTCAATCATCCTCTATTTTCACTTTGCAAACCCGAGAAGAGAACAACAACAAAAATCAACTAGCGCCATTTTGAGATTGTTATGCAAGTATAATTATTATCTTGCCTGATGACACGCTACTTCAGGTTTATAATAGAACTCCAATTATGTAATTTCCTTTACAAATTATCTAAATAAAGACTCGTAGGATTGCTTCGAAAATTGAATAATATTTTGAAATGACATAAACAATAGCGTTTTCACACAACATCATTATAACATAATGAAGTAATTGTATATCAAATTAAAATATTTATAGAAACAAATTACATGATTATGTTAACATGACACTAGTGTATGTCAAAATATTAAGGTATGCACTTTAAAATAGTAAGGGATGGAAAGGGAATACCTGGAAAATGTTTCAAGCAATTGATCCAGATAAAATAATGTCATTATGATTTTATTTTATATAACATGTGATTGTCTTGTCTATCTGCCTCACTTTATACAATAATCTCTGACAACAATTGTTAACGCGTCGGATTTGCAATGAAATTATCACTTGCTGTATTGGTCAAAAACCCGTCGGTGGTTTATCGTTGTTTCCTTGAGCTAGAAATGGTCCACTCATTGGTCTGTATTGATTGGCTCCGTGAATGCATTCGCTAAACTTACTATCAGATAAGATTCATTGACAATGCTTTACGAACAGGTTCGACATTAAAGCAATAGAATATGTCAACTAACCGAGAAGATGTCTCCGTCATGAAAACAATCTATAGTCTTTTATTACAAATAACGGCCTATACAATATAGCTCTTGCGTTCATAAACAGGTATCATCAAAGCAAGCATGCAACATTATAAATTTTGCTGATTAAGTCTTTCTTAAAAGATGCTATTTCTCTCTATTTCGTTAACAGATATATTTCATTATAAATCCGACGCGCCATCTTATACAGTCTGAGAGATAATCTGTTATGACAAGATACAATGCAATGATTTAAATATTATATTAGGCATAACATTTTGAGATCAATGAATTTTGAATATCGTAATGATAGCGTTGTTGTATAAAGCAAACTCCAATTATTAAGTTTAACAAACTAAACTTACATATCAGAAAAAAGTGATTTGCTCTTTTATTTTTTTTATATTTGAAGTCCTGTAACAGTTTCTAAAAACAAAATAGTTTTTATATTTAAATTTGTAAGTGCTCTTATGGATATATGGGGATGAAAATTTGGTTGTTTGTGAGCTATTGAAAATAAGTAATTTTAAAATTTATGTTAAAATAATAACAGCTGCGCATTGCTTATTTGTGAGTAAAATGCCAAAATACTTTGACTTTAAAACATCATATGATCAATAATATTAACTGATTATTTTTGTATTATCTAAATATCTGCAGATCAATAATACATGTAATAAATTTATTAAACAACTTATTTAGTCATTTAATCGAAAACATAGGTTGTGCGGTTTTGCACGGAGTTTGTTTCAAAATAGAAGCTCGACTTATATTAATGACTAACCGTTATTCTATCACACCTTTGATGACATCAGTCATTTTTAAATTATGATGGAAATGTATTCTTAGAATTTTGGCCATTTCGTATTTCATTATAATTCTGTTTACTGAGAAATGTATTTTTTTAAATAAATGACCTATACGACAGCATTAAATTGTAGTATTATGCAGATAACACACCTTTGTTGTGTATGTATACACATTTAAGTAAATTAAATAATGATGACAAAAACAACAAACAACAGTCACTTAATTGTGAAAATTATTTTTGGACAGATTTCTTATCTTTTATAAATTAGCAATGCTGTTATACACTAAGTACAATTATATTTCTTATCACTATTAATTCAGTTTTATCCGCCTTCGTGTATGACGTTAATGGAACCATTTTAGTAAGTCATTACGAGTAGACAACGGTCAAAGCACTCAACAATTATTGCTATAAAGTAAGTATTTGATATAAACATGTGCTTATTGTACAAGTAGTACGTGTTATATTTCATAAGGGAAACAGAATTATACGTGATAACAACGATACCTATAACAAGAAGACCAATTATCTGTCTCGATTTTTAAACTACCTATATATGTTTTTGATAATTGATGGTTGTTGTAAGTCTTATCGTCAACAGAAAAACCCAAGATGGTAAGAAATACATGTACATATATCATTTTGGCCGTGTACTATGCGTTTATGAACTATAAAACAATTCAACTTTACTCTCATCTGTGTGAACAAAAACCCAAAAAATTGCATCGCATTTATTTAACACATTCGAATTTTCAAATATTTGGTTCAATAACTACAATATTGTAGTTTCCAACTCTTGTAGTTTCAAACTCTTTGGATTTATTTGCATTGTACTCGAGAGCGGCTCACCTTTCCAGAAATGAAAACGAAATACATCAAGGTAAATCAAGTTCAACACAAGGCATGACTCAAGTTTACTAAGAATTGACAGAAATGTGGTAAAGGGATGATTCTTCGGAAGTCATGAAAACATCAATATCAAATGTAATTTGCAGTTTTTTGATTCGTTGATCTTATTCCATTAAGATAATGTAAAAGTATGTCATCTGCGACACCGACTTAAGCGGTTTTCATTCTTAACCACTGCAGTGCTGTAGTATTGGATCACAACGGTCTTGAAATATCAACACACTGGAATTCTTGAAAACTGCCACAAGGCATTTACATATCTTTTAGTCAAAGTAAATCGAAGTGAAGTGAAAAAACATAATTCTCAGAATAATTGCAAACATCAATTATATTGAAAGAAAAATGCAGACACGATTTGACACTCTAATAAACAGATATGATACGAATTGACTTACAGACAGACGGAAGACAAGGTGCATTACAACATATGCCGATTTTGTTTTCGGGTGTATAAAATGTAAGAACTGTTCAGTAAAGGTTCAAGAAACCGAAAATTGATAACGTGTAGATTTTTGAGAAATGACAATTATTTTAAAGATTAATTTTTGGAATAGTTTAAATACGTATATGAACAATACTTTGATGTCATGGTAAACATTGTGAAAAAATACGTACAAACGCTTCTCCTTTTTCTGGAAATGGCCATGAACTGCATGTTGTTAACACTAATATTTTTGTTATGCTCTCGACATTTTTTTCATATGGCAAAACAATATTGGAACGGTAACCGCTGTTCCAGTGCTCATAAATCATCATGATAAATGACTAAATGATAAGATAATACTTCCTGTGATCAAGACAAAAACACTTAATAATGACACTGACTACTTCTTCTGAGTTATAAAGACTGTTTTTGGAGGATTTAATATATCGTGCTTTTCGGGGTTTTTTTGTTTTGTTTTTTGATGGGCTGTATATCCTTATCTTTTCTTAAAAAATTGAATTTGGTTGGAAAGGATTTATTTACATTAATGTAAACATATTGTGTTTTGTATTTACTGCTATACTGTCTGAAATATCAAAATTGATACATCATTTTTTTATTTCTGCCTGTTAAATCTGCAATTTCTCTAAAGGGGAATTTGAATTTTTTGAAAATGCTGTCTTTACAGTATAAGGAAATAATTAATCCTTTATTTGTAATCTCCCGTAGGTTACATTTAAAATATGCTAAGGTCCAATAATTCGCTTGAACCACGAGTTTAGATATTCGACATACCGCAATATTAAAGGTTTCATTTAATAGAAAGACTTAGTGTAAAATAAATGCATTGTGTATAGCATGATTGTAAAAATATTAAAAATGAATGCACAGAGACGGATTTGTGTTAAGATATCGTCACAACTGATAAAAGTCAACTTTGTTAGCCGTCAGTTAATCTACAGTAGGATTTGAATTTTGTTGGAAAATGCTGTTTTTATATAAGGAAAACATTTGTTTCCTAATGAATACGTATGAATCTTGCTGTAACTTCTTGTATGACAGATTTAAGATATACAAGTTTACACTTATAAACTTGAACCACAGCTTGAAAAAAAAATATAAAAAAAGTTAAGAAACAAAATGCTGTCTATATTTTAACCGGAGCATAATTCTATCTCGCATCTAAGTAAAACCCACACATTTCTATAACTTATACTTATTTGAACATCAAAGATATATATTTGTCAATTTGCGTTGAATATAAACAACTTTTACCATGTTATGTCTTCATACATTATTGTAAATCATATATTTATCGGACTTATTCTGTACTTTTTCTTACTCAGAGCTCAATCAGGCGCTGATAAAATCAACTTGATAGTTATAGTAAATTGTCACGGAAGTTCGTCACAAGATAAAGTAATTGTGATGTTATTTGTCCTATTCTTTAACTCCTTGAGCTTTGATTGTTATTTATGTCAACATGTTTCCATAAATACCAAGCTTTGCTTGTGTTTAACGCCGGGTTTTAACACATGTTAGATACAACACCATCGTTCTTTTATTATATTACCGGTATAATGTCACGTGAGGAAGCTATCTTGCGGAACCGTCAACGACGGAATTTTGGTGATTTTATTTAGGTGCCTAATTGTTCCTGCATTAATGCATGGGCTAGCACTTGAGGTCTTTCTTCACCAGAAAAGCTGGGAAGTTGCCATGTGACAATAACATTGTCGTTGTGACTGGAAAAAACAAAACAAAAACATACACGTGATTATGTAAATTAAGCCAAACAGTGTGTTAGTGGTTAACGAGTATCATTTTACTATTATAAACAATCTTACGATATTAAATATAAGGATCTGCAAAGGTCGCATGGGTGGAACTTTGCAAGCCATATAACAGAACAGAGATAACTGTTAGAAACTCAACATTTTCAAGTATGTTTTGGAATGTATAACAATTGGCTAACTTGATCTGACACTACGAAATTACTTTGACATTAACTGTGTCACATAGCTCCGGCATAAGACAACCTAATCTCCGCGTATATTGGAATTGTCAATTACTGGTCACAGTATCAATCAAACTGTCTACTGTCTGTACCTTTTTGTAAGAAATACCATTAAAAAATACAACATACTGTTTTATTTGTAATAAGATCAGTTCTCTTTGTCATAAAGAGAGAAATACATCTTAGGTCATATAGAAACAATACGTACTTATTTGATCGGTTAAGTCAACATCCTGGGATTATATATAAGCTGTTTATTTCCGTAGAGCTTCGATGTCAACACATACTCTATTTAGCGTGAAATATGTGAATATCTAAAAGACAAAATGTCACATTATTTCTTATTTTCTTATATGTCATACATGATATATTTCTATGATATTATAAGAAGGAATTTATCGGATGATATTTCTATTCCTAGTACAGCTATAAAAATGGATTACCGTGAGGGATGTTGCTCTTTTTCATTATCCCATATGTACGGACTCAAACAAGGCGAGTTTCCAATTTTCATGTAATTTTGCTGGTTTTTGATATTTCCAAGGGGTCACCCTTTCCCAGATATTTATCACTAATATCCAGATATTTATCACACATATCGTATGAATGAAATAAAACAGCGAGTATATATTTCTGATATTAAGCATTTTATAAAATTTGCTTGTGAAATTGAACAATGTACTTTTTTTCTATCGAAGATTGTTGTTAAGGCTTTTAATTTTTATTGGCTGCAATTAAAACAAAAACAAATTAGTTTTAATCACAAATGAATTTTTAAAACACGAATCTGGCAATAAATATTTTAAATCATATGAAAAACAATTATTCATCAGAAAGAAGCAATTGATACAAATATTTTGTGGGAAATTATAACTACTTAGAACCAATTTCGAATATTTTGTAAAATGTATCAGGTATTTTCAATTTTGTTTTGTAGTACATAAGTCTGATAACTGGTGTATTTTGAAATCTGGTACAATATTATGAATTTCATATTGACAACATAACTTATTTCTTATTCAAATAAAGCCATACTAAATTATGAAAGACATTAAAAAGTCTTCATTGATTTGTCTGCAAATTTATTTATTTTGAAAAAGTCGAAAAACGTCTTGCAATGGTTTCTTATGAACTGAAGCACATAAGCCATTTATTACCTGTTTCTTTTATATGTATTCTGTATGCACAAGATGTCCAAATGATTTTCTACGGTTATCATACGGTTGTTTCGAAGTTGATTTATTGCTTTCAAAGATATTTTATAACGCTAACATATAAAATTAAGCTTTTTGGTAATTGTAACTATAACGTGCTATATCTTATCAACCAGTTCAAAGAAGAAATGCATCGCAGTAAGATAATTTATTAGGTAACAACTAGGCCAGAAAAGTAATATACATGTTTATATTCATATTCCGTTTGCATTGATTAAGGAGTTGGGTGAAAAAATAAATTTTCATTCAAATGAATCCACACTCTAATAAATCTTATAAAAATTGATGGACCGAAAGACGAAATAACCAATTTTTTGATAACAGACATTTTCAAATACAAATTAGAGCCTAACCATTTTGCGATGCATAGTTATGTATATCCGGTTCAACTACATAATGATTTTAAGTCAAACTATAAATACATGAACATTCTTAATCCTTAGTCACTATTCTTCGAAGGGATGATACCAAGAAAGTCTTTTATTTCATTTTTCTGACTGACGAAGCAACATTTATCAAACGAAAAGCTGACGCTTTAGCAAAAGAAAAACCGGCATACTAGCTATGAGACAAATTCCATCTATCACATGCCACCCGTTACAGTAATTTGAGGTTTTATACATGCTGTTGAAGCAATTGAATCAGAAATGATAAAAAACAACACAAATAAAATAACAACATAAAAAACAGAAAATGCACACATAATAATAGTAAATAACAGTAAATAAATAAAAACTATAACAACAAATATCAATAAACACTTATAAAAATACACAAAAATACACAATGTACAAGCGATTGTGACATAAGTTTTATTTCCTATCATATTTACAAGCCAGTTATGATACAGAAAATTAACACATCATTTTCCAGGCCCGATACTTGGTTAGCTCATTTATTTGCTTCGTAGCATAATAACATATATCATTTTAATGAATGACAATGTAGCTAGCAAGGCGAAACTTTGAATTTCACGAACAACAAAAGCTCAATACATGTTGTGTTTAAACCAATTACAGGATTTTATGGGGAGTGTTAAACATTGAATAGCCTCAAAAGATAATTAATTAAGCACTGATTTACGTTAATGGTGTCAAAAGCCTCGTCCTACTCGTATTTCGATGTTGTAAAATAAAAATACAATGAAATTCTGCCAGGGTTAATTAATTTAGTGCTATACTTTTTATCCCCTTGGTACCATAGAAATACATCTAATATTAATATCTGTGGTGTAGAATTAAACAGCATTAAATCTTCTAGAGTGACAGATTTTAAAGTAAATATCAACATGGGATGGCGCCGTTCAAGGAATGTTTAATTGACTGAGCTAAATTAAAAAGAAGATGTTATCTAGATTTGATTTAAATTGCTTAATTACGAAACAGCATATACAAGGTGCATTAACTGAATTTTTAAGAAGTATACTAGACCTTCCAATTTTGAAGTTACACAGTTATTCCTAGTTAAATCAATTGAAATATGAGATTCATAATCACGAACCAGTCTAAAGTTAAAGGGAAACAAATGCCAACTAATTTAGTTTTTTTTTTCAGAGCATTAACAAGATATTAATTAAAAAGAATGATATGTTCTTAACACATCGTCAACATTTCTTATTATTATGAAATTGAATTGAATGCGTTGATTAAATAAAAAAACCAACAACAAGAAAAACAAAACAAACAAACAAACAACAATTATACATACAATACATGCGTCACAAAACTAGAATAAAACAAAAATGTATTAACACTTTTAAATCGAACATATTTATTCGGATTAATTGTTTATTGTTATTAGAAACAAGATCCTGTTCATTTTGTGTTTCCCGAAAGAGTTTGTAATGAATAAGGAATAAGTTATGCTAAAGTACAACAGGTCTTAAACATGATCAACTAATAATATAGACCAAAATGGTCATTTGTCGTATATTTGTACAATAGTTCGTCAATTGCAATAATTATGTGCGGATAAAATGTTACCCTGTTTCATTCCCTTTCTAATTAGATCAATAAACAACAAGACTCTGTTTACCAAACACTTCATTGTATAAACGATATTGCATTCGATTCTTCTAGGAAGTGTTTAAATAGTTCTCTTAACAAAGATAAATTGATCACTAAAACGACTTTCCTTTCATCTATATACAAACACGTAAGATTTGTTTGGACTTCCAGTCAAAGATGCTTTCTCAGAACATTTTTCAAATAAAACCTCATCACTTTTAAGAGAACTTATTTCACGTGCCTCTTCAAATTCGAAGATAAACATATCACTTTGTTTAAATAATGTTATTCGTTACGTTTAATGACTTCATATGCTATGATATTTTTAATCATTTTGTCAACATCCAGGGTCATTATGGCTGACACAAATTCTACATAACATTTGGAAAAAAAATTCAATAAAAAAGTGTTTAACATTTGCTGCATATGTTTTTCATGCTTGTTATTCGAACTTATTTGTTTGAAATATTTTCTTTAGGAAATATCAATTTATTTATACGTTACACACAAAAAAATCATAATGCATGATATCGTTTTCAAAATACTTCTTTATTCCTTAAATAATACATACAAAATTTATATTTCACAAGCATCACTCAACATGTCTATGTCTAGAAAGTAAAAGCACTTGCATTGACTTTGATGAGAACTCTAATCTTCCATCTCATATTATGGAAATTCGTAATTTCACAAATGAGCTTCAAAACTGATTTTTGCATGAGTTGCGATGCGGTATCGATAATATTATCACAGAAACGTATTCTAGAAATTCAATTACAACTAAGTCCGTTTTGAATAATATATGCCAGAATATATATCTCAACTCTTTGTTCGTTGATGCTTTACGTAAAACATGAAAAGTAGTTTCCGAAAGAAATGATGACAAATTGATATAATATTTAATGAATCTAAGTACTTGTGAAAATGAATTATTTGTTTTCCGTCTATTTAAGTGGACATGCGCCATATATTATTAAATAAGAATTTGTTTTTTTTTTGCTCATTTTGTTTTGTCTGTGCTCCTAATTAAGTTCAAAGAACATTATTAATAATCATTGTGCATGTCCTCTAAAGAGTTATTTAATAATCTTGAGCTCTGATGTGGAACAAATACTTCTGGATGCATAATGAAAAGTGTGCTTTATTACACTCATATCTTAATTTCTTTCCTGCCACAAGTTCGATGTAAGGGCCTCTATATCTATTGTTATATAAACATAGAAATAAATAGATTATCATTTAAAGATTACGTGAATCGTCCTATTATCATATAATTATTATGAAAGGCATGTTTTTTATTACTTAAAATGATAAAATGTTATCGTAATTAAGTTAATACTGATTCAGTATTAAGAGGGCAATAATTTTTAAACTTTTAATGTGTTTTTTTACCTTTCAAGTGTTTAAATCTATTGATTCTCAATGATAATTTGACGTTTTATGTAAACTATACACAAACGTCTTCAACCTCGACTGAAAGGCTTAAACGGGTCGTACACAAGTTCTGTATGAATGAGTGAATTTAGTAAATTAGTCGGGATTCCTTGCGATCATATATATTTTATTAAGAGTTTCATTAAGTGTGTTCTTTTTTACTTTTGTGTTCTTTTTTACTTTTCAGATTTTATTTTTATATCAGGCGTAAATTAAGTATCATACATAAGAAGGTTTGTTATATTGTTTATAATTTAAAGAATAAAGAAGTAAATCTGTTTCACTTATTTCTTACTTATAATCACTGATCACTTTTACTCAGAAAATATATTTTTTTAAATCAACGTTGTATCTTTATTTTAACACAAAATGCAAACTCTATATAAAATGTATAATTAAAACTGTACTTATTGCAAAAAAAGAGAGTAAGCAACAGAAGCACACAATGTGGTTATTACCCCATGAGACTGTGAGAGAAACAAATAAAAGGATTTCTGTTGCGTGATATAAAGGAGATACACAAACATTGATTTTTTTATAAACTTTAGATATCCTTTTGTGTTTCGTTATATTTTTGATGCCTTCAAAGCATGAGACATTAATACTTTGTCTTTGATTTTGTAAAAGTAGACACCATCTTGAAAGCAAAAACGTTACAATAAAGACTAACTATCATGATTTATACAATGTATTGGCTATAAACACAATTTATTAATCTTGTTTAAGTCTAAGTGCAAACATATGTGGCTCCTTAGGACCACAACCCACTTAACAATATACTTCCACTTTTTTGAAAGCTTACTGTCATTAATGATGGATGACAATACGGACACGGAGAGATTTGGTGCGATCATGTATAAGAACACAAATTATATAATAAGGCACTTGCAGTTATGAAGACACTTCCCTTGTATTATTTCCTTTCTTATGTCTCTAACAAGGTTGTGATCTATTGTAAATCACTTACGAGTTGTTGTCCTTATAGCGTGGGGCAACGCTCGACTTTTTACTTTTTCTAAAAACGAAAAACCTACGTTTATCATAAACTGCCTCCGAGGTGATTTATTGCCTTCACAAATATTTTATAACGCTAGCCTATAAAAAATCTTATTGGTTATTGTTTAATAAAAGCATTTTATTTTTACCAAACAGTTCAAAAAGAAATTTTTCGTTATATTATTATTTCATAAACAACCATTATACCAGAAAAGTAATAAGTGGATTAAGGATTTATGTAAAAATGATCTATTATTCAAATGAATCCGCTCAGGTATGATTTTGTAAACATTGAATGACAAACGGATAACAATAAACAACAACTCGTTAACAGAAATTTACAAGTACAGATGAGAACCTTACCACTTTGCAAAGCATATCTGGGCATACCCAATTCATATACAAGTTATTTTCTAAACAATGAACTCATGGATATACTCATACCTTAGTCACTGTTTTCCGATGTCATAATATCAAGGAATGTGTTTGTTTTCTCTGACTAACAAAGCAACGGTTATCAAAAGAAAGGCTGACGCGTTATAAAAAAACTAATATTCTAGCAGTATTTTTCCAAAAAACCTGTAATTTGATTATTTTATACATGCCGTCGAATCATAATAATAAAAAACAACAAAAAACAACACAAGACATAACACAGAACAAAACAAGCAGTTTATAAATAAAAAAATAAATGAAAATAAAAAATACAAAACGTACTCACAAAATATAGAAAGGACATTAGTTTTATGTACCGAAATAAAAGATTGTTCTCATATTAAAAAGAAGTTTAAAATTCAGAAAGCTCATATATTTTTTTAAGGCCACAAATTAGGTAAACCCATTTCTTTGCAACGTAACATCAACACATATATCAATTTAATGAATGGCAATGTGGCTAGCAATGAGAAATCTTTAATTTCACGGACATACTGTTTTTTACCAATAAGAGGAATTTTCATGTAGTGGTAAACATTGAATGGCCTCAACATACAATTAAAATACGTATTGGGTAATGTTAATGGCGCCATTAGAATCGTCCTTATCGTATTTCGATGTTGTGAAATTTAAAGAATTTGAATAATTATGTCAGATTTAATTAATATCGTACAATTCTGTTAAACTCGAATGGAACCATAGTGATACATTTAATATCAATAACCGGTGAAAAAATATAGATTTTAGCGGTATTGAATTGAATGGTGTAGTTTAAAGTGTTTAAAAGCAAATATCAACAATGGATTGCGACGTTGAAGGAATTTTAACAGGACTAAATCATGTGGAAGCTGAAATCTTTATTTCATTCAAAATGCTACATTACGAAACAGCCCATACGGAATGCATTAACTCAAAAATTCTCAATAAGTAAACCGGATCTTCCAATGTGAAGTTATCTCAAGCTGTGAATTAAAGTATGCGATTCTAAATCATAGTAACAGTTAAAAAGTTTAATGGAAAATATAGTTAATTTTACCCCGGTCCTAAGTTATTTCAAAAGGTTTCACATTCGTTCAGAATATATCGCAAAACATGTACATTTCTGTGAACAATAACGATAAAGCCTTATTAACATTAAATAAAATGCCATTTTCTTAAGTGTTTTTTATATGTTTTGCAGGATTACCGCGATTATCATCAAGAATGAAATGTTTTAAAGAATTTAGCATTTCCTTGAATGCATTGATTTGATAAAAAAATCAATTATACATCCCAGATGTGCCGTCTCGGAACAAGAAAAATAACAGATGTTTGTTTTCTTCTTTTTGGTACTAAAATTTTGATTTTTCGTTTTTCTAAGTAGTTTAGAATAAGGTATTATGTTATAATAACTAGTCTATTCTGTAATAAAAGTTGGTGAATAAGTTTTTACTAATTTGTATAATTAAATTGTTGATAGAAATCTGTATTGAAGCTTAATTTGGAAAGTTCATGAATTTATAACACAAAAACAACAATAATAATATAATTGACTACTCAATTCGGTCATTTTTATTTTTTGTTTAATAAAAACATGAATTTTGGGTACGCTACAAAGATATATTTTGGCAGGTTTAAAGTGACCGGGTTTAACTTCCGCCCATTGTTTTCTCGTTTAGGGCAAAAGCATTCTTTTACTTGGGGTCCATACGCCGCTTTTCAATGAATGGCACTACTGTGTCACATTGAAGGTTCCATGATAACCGCGATATGAACACATCTGCGGATGTTTCTAAATTCAAAATTTCACCATTTTCGTGTTAAATGTTGAATTATGCTTAAGCCGGTGCTAGGGGGCGTGGACGGTAACTTGCACTTTCCAGTACCGTCCATTAACATGCTCAATCAAACCGAGCCTGCAACATTTTCAACTTTGTTGTGTTGGACTTTCTTTAGGGATTCTGTTTTTCTCTATTTTAGAAGATCTGTAATCAATGAGTAATCAAGTTGTATTTAGTTAGTATCACACATAACAACAAACCCAGACTGAAATATACATGGACGTCGTTTGCATTTGAGAGATACATAATCCTGTATGACATATATTTATATAACAGATTTTAAATCAGTCATCGTAAAAATGTTCATACTAAAACACACATAACTATATCAACATTTTTTTTTCTTTTAAGCAATATTTTATAAGATAATCCAATTATACAATACTGTGGTTTTTTATTAATTTTTGAAATACGTATGTGAACTGTGCTTATGGTAGACCAATTCATTTTAAACTGTTTATAGTTTGCAGGCTTATTTTGCTAGCATTGTTCTCTCAATTTCTTTGTTAATGCACACTGAATAAATATGGTGAAATGTGTGAGTTCTCGATACTTTTAAATAAACAGTCTATACAACATACCGCCATACTTTGTCTGACCTATCTGATGAATCTATTTACAGAAGCTGATTCATAGCTTATGCAAAGATTTGTTCCTCATTTTGTTTGTGTTTTTTAGGCTTTATTGTGGGACATGGATTTCAGTAATTGCTGGAAATGTTGGATGACCTTTATGTGCTCTAGTGCTCTAGTCTATGGAAAATACTTCCTTCAGACTGAGACGCTGGAATAAGTTCAGTTAAACACCGCTGTTGTAGGACTATGCTTTTCTTCAAGAATTTGACGATAGTGTAATAAGGTGGAGGAAATCATCTCAATTGCATGGTCATTTTATGTCGTTTTTATTTGGTGTTGCTTTTACGTTAATTAGAAAAGATTACTCTTACGGACCAACAACTGTGAACTAAACTGAAGAAAACAACGAAAAAGTAATATAAAACTATGAAATAAAATCTGATCCAATTAAAGATCAAACACAATGAGAACATAAATGACGCGATAGTTATTTTCTTTTTCGATATATCTTCACTGTCAATAGAACAGAAAAAGTAAGTTTTCCGAGAGCAAAATACCATATGCAATTTTTATTAATGCTTACATGTACATGATGTGATCTGTATCTTCATTTGATTAACATCAACAACCATTAATTTAAGATTAAATTCGCTAGTTTTTTAATACAACACAAGCCATTCTTTTTGGCTTTTTCTTTATATAAAAAGAAAATCTACAGCCTCGATAAATGTCATTTCCATTTTTCTAATGCACTTAATGTACCATAACGTATCAGAAGGGAATCTTATTTTAAATTTGTTAGAAAGCCAAAAATGATTTGTATCACATTACAATTGGTTTAAAAGCATGTCACATGCTAATCGCTTATTTCTTACTTCTAATCACTTATCACTATTTCCAATAAAAGACGAAAATCATTAACAGCGCGGTATATTGATTTTCAATAAAACATACAAATTTACTGTAACTCTACTAATTGTCAAAAAATAAAAAAAAAATAGAAGCACACGTTGAGTAATAAGCTTTTTGTCAATGGGATATATTTTTGAAGATAACACGGGACACAATAAAATGATTACTTTTGAGAAATAAAAAAAACAAGCATTTCTGTGGCATGATATCCCTTTAAAATAGAGTGAATATAGTTTTGTATAATCCTATGTAATGATATGTTTGATATAATAGGATTGGCAAGACATGCAACATAAATATTTTGTCTTAAATTTTGTCAAAACAGACAATATCGTGAAAGCAAAAGAGTTACAATAAAGAAAAGTTATCATAGATTGGTACGATGTATTGGCTATCAACACAATCTATAAATCTTTTTTGAGGCTAAGTGTCAACATATGTAGCTCCTTAGCACATTCACAACCCGCTAGACAATATACTTCCACTGTTATGAAAGCTTTACTGTCATTGATGATTGATGACACTACGAAAACGGGGAGTTTTGGTGAGATCATGGATAATAAATCAAATTATATAATTGGACACGTGCGGTTATGAAGACACTTCCTTTGTGAATGTTCCTCTTTTGTCTCTGACAAGGTTGTGGTCTATTGCTCTCTAGCTACCCACTGTTTGTCGGTGATAAAAATAGAGCATGCTTGTAAATTGACTCATTTTTCTCTGTGATCTCTGGAGTTTCACATTATGACAAAGAGTGTGTAACACCCCTCGTACAATTTAGATGGCCTTGTGTATTGATGTTCTTTCTATTTCATTCGTTGTCATGGATATCACGATAATACTTTTCACTTTCGAAACAACAACAAAACTATATATTATTTAGTAAGATGGGATTGTTTATGTGATTGCTCGTCGTAAATCAACATAAAGTGATGTCGTATCTCAACAGTAGTCTTATAACATCGTATCATCGATAATTAATATTTAAAATAATAAAAAAAACAATAAGATAGACTCCACTCGAATGAATTTTATTATTGTGCTTTGAATGTTTTAAAACAAATCATAAAGCAGTTTCAAACGGGCTTCTGATTTAAATTATTTAATAACAAAAATGCATCACATTAAAAATTATATTCTATGAATGTCTTTTGTTAAAGGAAACAGTGGACACATATTTGCGTTTAAGTCCTTTTTATCAGAAATGTCCATTATATCGAGTGGCAGCTTGGCCGATTGGTTAACCGTCGGACAAGTAATCTAAGGATTGCTGGTTGCGTGGGTTCAAAACCCCGTAAGGACAAGCCATTGTTTCCTTGAGCAAGAAACTTTACATTGCTTAGTACTAGTTTGGTTCCAGGAACAGAATAGATAGTGTTTTATAAACCTTACAGCTTCCAACACAGTCGAACCAAAAATACATTCGTATGAATTGACTAAATATCCTTTTCAAAACGTTATTTGTTTTGATTATTTCATGTACACATTCGAACTTCAATGCTAACAATTAACGAAGATGTCGTAAAGTTTTTAAATTATATTTATATTTTTTTTACCCCAAAAAAATCAAAGCTTGCACCGAGTCCGACATTTGAAAGTAGGAGAATTTCATAAAATAGAGAAAAACTGAATCCCTAAAGAAAGCCCAACACGGAAAAATTGACAATGTTTGCAGGCTCGGTTTGATAGAGTCTGTTCATGACTTGTGAAATTTCTTAACAAATGCAAATGTTGATTAATTTGTTAATGGATGGGTTAAATGTTGATGAATTATTTTACACAAAGTAAAACATTTGAATTCATTAAATGCAGATATTCCAGTGTACTAGAACATATCTGAGAAGATATTTTATGAAATGTTAAATTTTAGTCGTAACGAATGCATTTCTTAATCTTTTAACACGCGAAAGTCTCAAGTTTGTGAACAATATCTAGTTTCGTCTCAGAAATAATTGTCTTGAAAACAACTTGTAATTATTTGCTTACATTTCCTTTTAGATAATAAGAGAAAAAGCGACACCATGATTTTTCCCTATATATAATATTTAAGCATCCAATACGTAATTCAATGTCTACAATGGCATCAAGTTGTCTCGAATATTCTACAATTATGTTCATTTATCATATATAGGCCTATTAAATCTTCAATTTAAAAAGCTGTGTCAGTCTCTCCGTGACAACATTACCTTATTGTATAAACGGTATATTGTGAAAAAGAAAGTGAAAATACGATGGCTTTCCATCCTATAATACTTACATTTCCAAAATCGATAGTAAACTTTCCTTGTTTTTTGCAGTAATTGTATCAAAATAAATACCATTGATTACAGAATATATAACGACGCACCATCGATATATGATAAGGTCTGACTTTCTTTGCTGAATCAACCCCGTCTTTCCGTTTCATCAGGATACCTGCTTTTTTCAGACATGTTTGTTATGGTTTTGTGTGTTACTATTTCAAAATTATGATTACTTCCTTACCATTTCTACAGTAAGATAAAGATCAGGTATTTAAAACTATGTTTCATTGATTCAAACTTATTTGTTATTCTTGATTTGTTGGCGTCGTGGTATATTATAACTAATACAAAAGTTTAACTTTATCGTCGAAATTGGTTAACTTTTGTTAATGTTTTTATCTGTGTCAGGAATATAAATCTAAGTGTGAATATGAAAGTAATTGAACTATATAAGAAAGTTATAGCAGTCTTACAGTATCGATTCAAATACGAATTTAAGCACTTCTTATGCATCTAGACGCATAGTGTTTTTTCCTTCATGGATATATTAAAATTGTAATACAAGAAAACTTTAATTCAAAGTATAAAAATATGCCAAAGATGCTAATTCCCTCCCCATGACTTCTTGTTTAATAGTCGCTTTTGGAGCTGGATTAACCTTGAATAGCTATAAATCTCATTTGTTCTAGACGTTTTCTCAAAATAATTAGATTTTTAATGTGAATCCGCGTTTGTAATAAAGATTTATATGTCAATAAAAGGTATAAACAGGGAAGATTGAGTTCAGACCTTCGGGATATTTCAATAAATTACAATTTTAAATTTCTAAAATTTCTATACAATGCTGTCTCAATGTTTTTTGTTCACTCGGTGACCTATTCTATCAGTCTGTTAAGGTAGTATTCATAGAAAAACTCGACTGTGGATGTATAGTTAAAAATAAATATAAAATAATGCGCTGCGTTTTCGTCGCAGACGTATAATTATAAGATTGTGTAAGATACATAAGTCCTCAGAAATGCACACCAGGGTTTCATGTCCTTATAATTGGTTTAAAACATGCTAGATGCTTTTTGTGTGAAGAATTTGAGGTAAGATCTCATAAATGTTTCGGATCAAATTTGTTGGGGTCAAGGCATCAGAATTGCAGCGATCGTGTAAACCATCAATGATAGTAAGTGGCGACTAAATTGATTCGAATTACTGGAGTCTATACAACTCTTAGCTCCAGCAGGTGAGTTTGTTTTGACCCCTTGTGTTTCTTAAAGTTTTTCTTCTTACACGAGATGAAATAAAATAACATCTTACACAAAAAACAAACAATGAATTTTTATTGTATGCTTGAATGAAAATTGACATGAAATTTCCCGGATATCAACTTGAATATCAAATCTGTGTTCCCCACTGGAAGCCCTAAATTTCACGAATAAATGAAGTCTTGAGCAAGAAAATAAGTCCAAAATGTTATTTAATACACAAAAATAAAATGCCGCTTGTTCTAATAATTAAAACAAACAATTTTAGAAGACGAAAACGTTACACCATGCCGAGCTTTTTTTTTCGGGGAAATTATATTAGACTGTCCTTTGAAATGTAAGCGACCGCAATATTTAAAGCTGAGTATTTCGCGAGAGGAAGAAATAAAATGTGTTTGATTCAGAGGGATTTCATTTGGATTTGTTAATTCAACATACATTCATAAGGAGAAACCTTATTTCAGGATTGTTACAGGTGTAAAATAATTGATGGAAGATGAGGAAACATTCTTGAAGCCACTAGAAATTTTGGAACGTTCGGTTGATTACTTATGATTCGAGCTGGTGACAGTCATTGCTTATACAAATTGCATTACAGTTATTGCTCGAAGAGGATACTTAAATATACCCTAAAGACATCAAGAGCAGTTTGAATGTGGAAGGAAGTGTATTTCTCAGACTGTTAAAATAAAATAAAAATCATCATAGACGATGCCAGGATATTTGGTGATTGGTGAACTATACAAATTGAAGTAATTTTGTTTTATTACTTTTGGAATTATTGATCAATTTAAGCTTTGGTTTGCTCTATAAAGCCTTGATAATGTTAGAATTGTAAGCAATACAAAAATTAAGCTACGGGGAAAATCTTGAAAAAGTAGTATCTTCATTGAAAAGTGTGCAGTAACTGTTATATTTTGATAATTTTCACTATGAAATTATCAAATATACATAAAATGTTTACATAAAGATCAGTTATCCCCTTAAAGCTTAAATCAAAATGTAATTATACAATCTGTGTATTTAAAATGTGATCTATATTTATTTTCGTATACTAACTGAACAAGGAAAATATAAGTCGAATCGTTCGTTCGTTTTGGTAACATTTTCTTTAAAAGGAATAAAACAATGAGTGGACACAAGGGTAAGGCACACACTGGACGTTCTTATAAAGTTGACATCAGAATTTAATATTTGTATGGAGCTGTCCACAATTCGGTTAGAACGACATATTGTCTTCCAAAATATCAGCATAGCAATGTCTTCTTTTTGTTACATTAAAAAGGGCATCGGAATAAAAATAAAAAAAAAATATTTTATCAAAAAGAATAAAAGAGATTAACTTAAGCAATGCTTCATGATGGTAATAATACCCCATTGTCATTCGCCAGAACTAGCTAGCTATCCTAGTACAGTAACTGTTAGTCACAAACTAGTATTGGTTATTTTATCAATTATAAAACACTTTTTAGAAGGGTTTTCAGCAAGGACTCGTCTATGGAACGAACATCAAAACATATAATAAAATTAAACTGAAAACAAATCCTCATCTATCTTTGTATAAAAAGCTACGTGAACAATTACCATGTCCACACCATGAATTCGTATCTTATAATGTTATGGCTATCAACACATGATATTTGTCTATTTGAAGCTTGGTGCCAAGTACAATTCTCATCGTATGTTCTCAATTGCCAGACAATTCAAACTTCAAATGATGATTAATGACAACAGAAAAAAGGAAAGGTTTGGTGACTCAATATACAATTAATGTAATTATTTCACTTGACACTACTGGTTGTGAAAACGTTCTGTTTCCCTCCCTCTAGGATATTCTGATGTAATATATAGTGAAATACTTATGTCAGCTATAAATTATTTAATACCAATAAATAATAAATGCTGTCTGTTCACCATGATATTGCAACTGTTCTGATAAACCCTTTGGATCATATTTGAACGAAAAAGAGGATATAAATAATTTGTAATGTCAAAGAAAATTTGGAAATGATTCTACAATCATTTTGATTTTTCATGCAGAATTAAACACATTTAGTACATAAATAGTATAAATAATTTATGATGTTTTAAAGAAGAATTCTTTATTTCAAAATCCACATTTAAACAACAACAATCTGGTTTAGGCTATTAAGCCCTTGAACTGACACAAAGTAAAACTACAACACATCCAGATCAATGCAGTACATTACTTAATAAGTGCAATATAGAATATTGATGCATTTATCCTTTAATAGTTCATTATGTAATGTTAATTATTTGTCCAGTATTAAAAAAAGATTTAAATTAATCAAACTTGATCGGATATAGATAATTCTCTTATCTTAAAACCAGCATTAAACAAACATTGAAAGATAAATCAAAATATTTATAATTCATTATTACGCGTGTACAAATTTGGAAACAAAGTTATCCCTCAGAAGCATTAATCACAATAAAATTACATGAACATTCAGGTTCGCTTTAATTGAGTCTGTACAAGAGTACAGTTTACGTACAGAACAGTCTGTACTGAGTCTGAACTCACACCATACATGATTAAGACAAAAGAGCTTTAAGTTAAAGTGATATACCAATCTAGAACGTTCAAATATACATATAACCTTATGGAACTTTGTAAAAATCTTTAAAAACTTTCCATTTCGATTATATTGCTTTTAGTAAATGTTGGAAAAAATCTTTGTTCTTCAATATCGTGCTTTGTATAATTTTTCAAAAGAAATCACTAAGCAGTCATATCCCAAAGGATGTTTGAATGCATGATATGTGTTACAGTTTATTACACGTCAAAGAGCAACCAAGAAGTATCTAAAAGAGAAGTGATAAAATTATCTTGAATGAAGAAAATTATACTTTTTTAAGGTCGGGAATATCACGTTATGAGTATCTCAAAATTCTATTTCTCTTGTTTCGCTAATTCGGATAGCATTTAACAACATTACTTTAAACAAATATAACAACATTCTGTTCTTAAACATTTCATTAGTTAAAAATATAACTAACAAAGGCTTTTTAATTTAGTACACTATTTATAATTTTTTGCTACTGTTGATGTATTTAAGATAACATATATTGAAACAATCTGATTTTTGTATTATGAGGCTTAAATTTGTTTGATAAAAGTACACTTATCATTAAAATACAACAGTACATGTAAAAGTACAGCTATTAACACCCCTGTTTCACGAGGATCAAAATATAATGTCATCAATGAACATGTGCGGAAAACACAATCATGCTTTATATACCTTATACTTATGTCAACAAACATTAAACATTACAATCATCTCCTGTAAATTATTCTTTGTATGAATATAATAAAATATTCTCAATTTCTTTTATCGTCGTAATGGTATTCATAACAATTATTTAAAAACAAGTTATTAGGTTTTGGTTGGCTTTTACTGTGAAGAGTACTTTACAAAAACAACAGTATCGATGTTATTTCCATTAAGTATGTTGAGGGTATTCACATTATTTGCCCTCCAATCTGATGTTTCTATATCTATGTAATAAGACGCCTGTATTATCGATATTCATAAAAATATTATTATTATTATTATTATTATTATTATTATTATTATTATTATTATTATTATTATTATTGAAGGTTAATGATGAGTTCAAAAAGTGAATTAAATTGCAGACACAAACCCGGTACCGTGATATCTTTATGCAAACGAATTTTTTAAAACTGGCGATATGTTTTATTCCTGATTATGGAGGGGTGGCACTAAGAGGGATCATTCATGAACTTGAGAAAATACTACAATATAACCTGAGAAATATAAATTTCTTCAGATAAAAATCACAGATTGCAAATTCGATAGTTTATTCTTTTCTAGAAAATCAAAATGGTTAAAGCTTATTTCTAATAATAGTAATTTAATAAAGAACTTTAAGAGTCCCCCTGTCTATATGTTTATAGAACATCTAGTTTCGTATCCTTGTAAAATGTGTCAATCTAGTTGCAATTAAATCTTTATATGTCTGTGGAATGTTTATTGCTTTTGTTCTGGTAAGATAACGAGGTAAGTGCGAGACATTATATGTTTTCTCTGAATTCACGTTATTTGATACAATAAGAAAATACTTTGTTTTTATCCAGGTGTCAAAACATCGTGTTGCTCCGCAGATATTCTAGACCAATAAACATTTATTTTAAAAGATCGCATCGCAAATATTCTATATAACGGCACATATAACAAGTTTTATCTGGTTAAATTGTTTTTCAGAGCATTATATAACAGGTGATTGTGTTAATAATTATTTGTGTAATTTCTATTTGTTCTCCTAATTAAAGTAATGCATAATTTCAGAAAACATAGATATTTAAAATAAAAATATGTTATGAATATGGTATTTTATTTATATTTGACAAAACAATTTTTTTTACCTTTATGACTATTTTGATGATTAAAAACATCCTCCATTTTTATATAATTATGTTTTCATGCAAGTAATTTGCTGAAGAAAAAAATGGATTGTTTAGTTCCGCCCATTGTTTTCTCGTTTAGTGCACACACATTCTTTTATTAAGGAACCATACGCTGCTACTCATTGAATAGCACTAGCGTGTAGAACTGAATTGAATATAAGGCATGGACTCAGAAAAAGGATTCTTGGTTTCAGATTTTATGAATGTGTGTCCTTAATGTGTCCATGAATATCCATTATGTGTTATGCTCTCTCTAGTTCTAGTACAGTTTTACCTGTATTAAAGTGACATATTCCAAACGAAATTCCTGTAAATTTCCATTATAGTTGGATTTAACGCTTAGTTTACAAAAAGAGTGGGGCAGTCTTTTTAAATTTTAGACAGATTTATAATTTTATCCTTTACATTTTTCAATATCAACTGTTTGTCAATCACCATTTTGATAGTCAATCTTTTCAAATATAAAGTCAATTCATCTCAACTTGACCATGAAAATATGAGAAAATGTCACTTTAAATTGAATGGGTTCGGTTACCTGTTATAGGTTACATATTTTTTAATTTCAATTTCTTTTCTAGCTGTTGTTCTTTTTACAGTTTTGCTGCAATATTTTAGTATCAAATAATATACTTGCATTGGCCCCACATTTATGTAACAGCAGATATCGAGTGACAAATGTCTACAAAGAGAGAAATAAACAAACAGTGAACCAGCTCAGTATTTCAATTTCACAGCAAAAGCTACTCGTATAACAACTTTTATAATAATGAGATTAAAAGATTCGTTTTGAAACATTGAAAATCCCATCTTTGTCAGACATCTTATCAAAGTAATGAGCGTTTTAATTATAAAGATGGGTTTTCCTGAGGAGATGATGCGCCTTTAAGAGGCTTTAACAGAAATCCTATAAATAAGGCGTTAAGCTTCTCTTTAATCAATTAATATTCTCTTCTAACAATACAATGCTTCTTTCAGTAAGATTAATACCTTCAAGTTAAGTATCATATTTTGTCTAAAAAATGATTTGGCATAATATATAGAAAGGAAATTAAACTAGAGTTTTAATACCGAAAATGGCAAACAAATATCCTTTTCTATCGACAGTGTTAACAAATGTAAATTACAGCAAGCATCTTCTTGAAGAAAAAAGTAAGATTTCTTGACAAATTGACAGTGGCCGTGTATATATAACTATGTAACTGTTATGATTATTAAATGAAAAGCTACATTACAAACGTGCAGTATCATAAATATGATGATGTTTGAATCTTCCTCGGTGTTTTTAAAAACATATTTTAGCTAAGCAAATACTTTTTCATTTAATAGTATTTGTTCGATAAAGCGTTTCTAAAATTATATTTGAAAATACCAAATGTAACTAAACATACTAAACAATATGAATGAATATAGTATACAATTAAAATTGTGCTATCTTGAGACCACAAGGGGATGCAAGCTAACCTAACTCCGTGTTAAAGACATGAGCGTGGCATTGTTAAATATATCAGCGAAAAAAGTTGCAAGGTTTTAAATAAAGCTAGCTGCGAGCAAATTGTACATCAGGAAATCTTCAACGTAGGAGTAAGCAGCACAATAGTTGATCGTCTAAGATGAACAAAGATTCTATATCAGCTAGAACGTTATCAAATACTTGTACAATTTAATTACCCTTACATAAAGAAAGGCTAACTTTCGTGCATCCAGCAGTATTAGGCTTTTCCATTAACACGAGATTCGTGATATTTACGCAAAACCTCTTATCAAGAAAATTCGCTGTCACAGCAATTCATCAATTTGTTCTTTTCGATATTGTCATTAAGTCAAACTTAGATGCCTGTTATAATTTTGTCTATGCACTTCTTGGTGCAGTAATTTAGTGAAGTGTTGTAACAGAAAATGCTAATGTTATTTAAGTACAAATTGTTTAAAGGATTTATTCATCTGAACGATAAGCAGTCTATGATTATAACGATTACATTTTGTAAAAGACAGTCACAAAGTAAAACAAAGCTCTATATTTAAAGACAACAGTCATTTAGAATTTCACAGTTATGTAGTTACACTATTTTTATGTACATACAATTTTTCAATGACTTGTACGTTCAATAAAATCCTAAAAAGATATCTGACCTGTCATATTTACGTTAAAGAAACATTTCATTTAAATATCTGGGTTATAATAATTGTTTTTGTAAAGAACACCACTTTCTCGAGCCAAACGTACAAGCACCAATTGTCTGTTTCTATGCGGCTTCGATTTTGTATCAATTTTTAGAGTGTCTATTTTGCACCATAACAGGACCAAAGATATAATCAAAGAAAGAAGTCCTAGAAATTTCCGCGCGGAATGGTTGCTTTTTGGACTGGCGATTTGTTCTTTCTGTAGAAATTGTATAATATTTTTTAACGAGACAACCGTTTAAACACAACTTCTATGATTAAACAAAAAGTTTATCTGTTGTTGAAAAGGCATTGACAGATGATATGGAATTGGTCAGCCAATGGTTAGTGGACAATAAGTTGTCATTGCATTTGGGTAAAACCGAGTCAATTTTATTTGGGTCCAGGCAAAAACTTAGGTCACAATCTAACCTGCATATAACCTGTGATGGTACATCCATTGAATCAACTTCATCTATCAAGTATCTTGGGATTACTATAGACCAAAATCTGTCATTTTGCGGCATGGCCGAGTCTGTTCTTAAGAAGGCCAACTCTCGGTTAAAATTTCTTTACCGCAAGAAAGAGTTTCTTACTCAGCATACCAAGAAACTTCTGGTTATGTCTCTTATTCAGTGTCACTATGATTACACATGCTCTGTTTGGTATAATAGCTTGACACAGTCTTTAAAAAATAAGTTACAAACTTGTCAAAACAAAATAATGAGATTTGTACTTGACTTGGACTCTAGAGCCCACATTGACCCATCCCACTTTAAGTCCCTTAACTGGTTACCGGTCCACAAAAGAGTTGAACAGATAATGTTGTGTCATGTTTTTAAGATAAAAAATGGCCTATCTCCGGATTACATGTCTGAACACTTTATTTCACAAGATTCCATTCATAATTATAGTACAAGACTTAGTCAAAAGGGTGGATATTGTCTACCTAAGGTTAAAGGCCAGGGTTCTAAACAATTTGCTTTCTCTGGTATTAAATTATGGAATGATTTACCTGTAAAGTTAACGGAGATCAACAGGTTACAAAGTTTTAAGGTTGCTATCAAAAGTCATCTTATGAACAGTATTTAAAAAAAATTTTAAACATGTTTTTACATATTTCGGCTCAGGATTTTAAATTGTCTGCCATTTATCTTATTACAATTTTAGTAATGTGTTTTAAATCCTAGCTGTAAACAGGAGTATCATTAACTCAAGATTTGACTGTGATATACATTTTTATGATTTATTAGTATTTTTAAACATGATTATATTAAGGTTTGCCTCTCTATGTCATGCCGCCAATACAAAGGACCACAATGGAAATAAGAGCTTTATTGCCCTTTTTTGTGTTATCCTTGGTTTTGGTGAGCGTGTCATAGTTTTACTCGTATGTGATATAGTATTTAATAATGCTCATTATTTTATCCTATGTTATATTGTCAACTATGTATATGCTTCCTTTGCCGAAATAAATCTATTTATCTATCTATATTGCAGACACGATTTTGCATCTATTTGGTTTGTCTGTTTGAACAATAAAAGAAGGACCAAGGCCCTAATCCAAACAAAAAGTCCGTGAGGTTTCCATGTGGCACGGTCGTTTCTGTTTTAACCAACAATTTGTTCTTTCTGTATATAAAGTTTCATAGAAAGCACCATTTTCTCGATCTTCCCGTGCAAACACCGTTAAGGATTCGATTTTGTATCAATTTCGAGCGTCTACTTTGCACCGTAACAGGACCAAAGCCCTTATCCAAGAAATTTGTCTGCGGAATTTCCTCTTAGACTGGTCGCTTTTTTGTGGACAGGCGAATTGTTTTTTCAGAATATAACGTTTCGTAACAATCACCATATTCTCGAGCCAACCGTAAAAACAACAGACGTCTGATTCCATTGCGGATTCGATTTTTTACCATATTGGTGGGTCTTCCTAGCACCACAAGATACCCAAAGCCCTTATCTATCCATTATGCCCGTGAGATTTCCGTATTTTATGGTCGTTTTCTGAACCGGCAATTTATTCTTTCTGTATATAAAGTTTCGTAAAAATGCACCATTTTCTCAAGCCAGCCGTTCAAACACCAGATGTCTGATTTCGTTGTGGATTCGATTTTTCGGAGCGTCTCTTTTGCACCATAAGAGGACCATAGCCCTTATCAAAGAAAGATGGCCCTGAAATATCCGCATGGCATCGTCGATGTTTGGACGGTAATTCGTGTTTTTCTATAATATAAGGAAAAAACACCATTTTCTCGAGCCAACAGTCCAAACACCATTTGTCTGATTCCGTTGCAGATTCGATTCGATATTGTGTCAATTTGGTGCGTCTACCTCCATTTGTCTGATTAAATGTCGAATTCGATTTTGTATTTATTTGATGGGTCTTATCCAAGTGATATGCCATGGAGATTTTCGCGTGGCGTGTACTTTTTTGACCTGCGATAAGCTTTCGTCTATATAACCTAAAATCGACTGAAAATTTTGGAAGCAACATCATAGAGACACATCCCTTCTGAAACTGTGATTAATATTATTTTGATCATTCACGATACAGTTAACAAAAACGCGCTTTAGAGCATACCGTTATCATGCACAGTTAGCCTTAAAGTTTGTAAAATGAACACTATATACTTAAAAAAAATCCTATAAATTGAAGTATTTTAGAAGATTTTTTAAGCAGCAATATAAGGATTAAACCTCTAACACAAGGACCATGACAGCAAGAGGCCCGCATAAAATACTCACTTTTTTAACCGGTGATATATTTATATCTGTATATAAATAGTATAATTGTTTTCGTAAAAATCATCATTTTCTCGATTCAACCGTTTAAACACAATGTGTCTGATTCCATTGCGGGTCCGATTGTATATCAATTTGGTGGTTCTTCTTTGCACCATATGAAGACCAAATCCCTCATCCATGAGGTTTACGCGTGTCATGGTCGTTTCTTGAACCGACTACCGGGTATTTGTTCTTTCTGTATATTAAGTTCGGTAGAAAGCAGCATTTTTTCGATCCAACCGTTTAAGCAACATATATCTGATTTCGTTGCGAATTCGATTTTGTATCAATTTGAAGCGTCTTGTATAAGCCATAAGAGGACCAAAGCCCTATTCCAAGAAATATGTCCGGGAAATTTCCGTGTGGCATGGTCGTATCTTGACTGGTGATTTGTTCTTTCTGTATAATTTTTTTTGGAAAAGCACCATTTTCTCGAGCCAACCGTTCAAACACAATGCTTTCTTTGCAATTCAATTTTGTATCAATTGGACGGGTCTGATTTACACCATTAGAGGACCAAAATTCTAATAAAAAATTGGCCGTTAGTTGTTCGCGTGGGATGGTCGTGATTTGAACCGGCGATTTGTTCTTTCTATATATAACGTTCGTAAACAGCACCACTTTCTCGAGTCAAACAACATTTGTCTGATTTAAAATTCCGTCTGAATTTGAGATTTGTATTATTTCAATCCATCAAACTACAGTGGTGTTACAACTTTAAAAAATGTGATTAACTGGTTTATGACAAAAACGCGCTTAAGAACATGCCGTTATGATGCACAAAGAGCATTAATTGTTACAGTGTCAAATAAATTTTATTTTATGTGTATTGTTAGCTTATTACGCACACAATCTGTATGATTCATTTTACGCACCATTTACAAATAATCTACTCTGACGACTATGCTAAAACCCTAGGAATGGATTTCTTCTTTAATTTCTGAAATAAAAAGTCAACAAGTTATAAGTTATTGCAAAACGCGGTCAGTGTGAATTTTAAAAGATAAATCTAATGTCCACAATTTGAATATTAAAGAGAGATGGACATATCGCATGCCGAAAAGTTAAGGTCATTTGTTTATAGTTTCATATTACCAACAGTCACGACCTTTTTTATATAAGCTAATTAAGCAAAACTAAATAAAGATGTCTATTTATAATTTGTTGACATCTTTTGACCATCCTTATACAATGGTATGTGATTAATTAATGAAGGTCTTTGTCCTCTGGAAAAATAAATTGCAAAACCTTTTAACAATTTATTTATGCAAGCAGAGATCCTAATTTGCTTTATCATGAACACACCGTTTTATATTTTATATACTGAGTCATGCTATCTGCAGAATACTATAATTGGTATATTTTCTTTCTGTTTGGTTCAAAAGTGTGTTTTGACAATGTATGCCATCAATCACGACACGCTCTAATTTGAAGAAAACATTTTTGACTACTCAACAAAGAGTAAACGCATTATACTCTTCCATGTGAAAAATAATATATAATGATTATTTTCAATGTTTTTCAAATTGTTAACATACAAGTATGTCTTGTAAATTCATTTGATAAAACAATGTACACCGTGAGGACAAAATGGCAAACATGTAGATGGAGTTTTTTATTTTATAATTAAGTTTATGAACCATTCAGTAAACGGCTATCACATATTTATGTTCATGCAAATAGCTTCAAGAATAATCTGCCTTGCCTTATTTTTAACGAATTTCTAACAATCATATTAGCATATTTTACTGTGGCAATGGTACGCGAGCAAGAAACAAATATTTGAAAGAATGTCAAAACATGATATTTCACGTGGTTTGCCTTTCTGTATGTAGAAATAATTCAATAAATGTACATGACTGTTTTTCATGTTACTAATTTTCGTTAAATTTCTTCTAATTATATGAATTTTATGACTGGTTTGAAATATTCAAATAATGAATTATTGTAAAAGTTTGGAGTTTGATAAATTATTGATTCTTGATTATTGCTAATTCATTGTTACATGACAACATTGTTATCTTGAAGTAGGCGTAATTATTATTGTTTTTTTAGTCTCCACTCCACCAAATGAGCCACAGTTATATATAATTTGTCTTGTTAGCAAAACAAAGACCATAGGACATTAAATAAAAGAGATATGTTTCGTTGTAAAATTACATTAACTGTAAATATCATTCCAAGTGTATAAAACTATATACCTGATACAAAATTATTGTTTGAATTTTAAACAGTATACTTCAAAAAAGCTTGTGTAAAATAATATTGTTGCCTTAAAAGCGAATGGCGCATGCGAAAAAACATTGCTAAATGGATAAAACCCTACATTAAATAGCAAAATAATATTTTGTTCCGAAACATTTTATTTTGTTAACGTACATTATTCATGTGTATTAAATAACATAAACATTCTATGTTAGAACGTTTTCGAACCTATTGCCCCTCACCGCTGTGGGTTCGAATCCTGACAGGGACTTTGGATTTTTTCATGTGAGGAAGCTATCCTGCTAGCTTACAGAACGTCGGTGGTTCTACTCAGGTGTCCGCTCGTGCCTGAAATAATGCACGGAAGGGCACCTGATGTCTTCCTCCACCAGTAAAGCTGGAACGAAGGCATATGACATATACTGTGTCGGTTTGACATAATACCCAATCAAACAAGCAGACACACAAACAACGTTTTCGGGAATCAACCATATAAAAATGGAACAATTATAATTTTACTGTTGATAAATCTTATTAAAATATTTCATAAGATATAGATTTATACCATTTAAAATCCTTTTACTAAAATATTGTTTTATTCGAACCGAAAAGAAAATACAACAGTACAACAATTATTAAAAAGCTGATACTCCAGTTTAATTTCATTTACAGTATTTGTTTTATTGTTGTTGTTGTTGTGTTGTTGTGTTACTGTTATTTAAACTCATTCAATAATAAATATAAGTCCGCCGGTTTTGTCAATAAGAAGCAATTGGTTTCTTTGCCAATTCCATACTTGCCCTTCATTACTTGTTCATAAACCAACCTTATTTTTGGATATTTCGTGAACTTTTATTTCTAAAGTTATGACGTTCTTGAATCGAAGTAAACAAAATTATTAACAATACGTGTTTTGCTTTGCTCAAAATACAGTATAACGTTATTAGAAGTACTGATTTTTGTTCCCTTCATTTTCATCCCAAAATGTCCCTTTTCAGTCTCAATGATCGTTAATTTTGTACAATTATCCACGTTTATAAAAGACAGACATCGGTAATTTTAGTATTAGATAACAAATGAGATATAAATATTTATATTTATTAATGATTATGCTGAAAAAGGATTACGTGACATGTTTCACAGAAAAGTCTTAAAAGAAAAACAGGAATGGCATATGAATCACATTTGAAAAGTATTAGTATTGTTATTATATTTTCATAACGGTATGCTATTTACAATTGGAATAATTTTAAAGAAAGAATATGAAAAAAAAATGCTGAAGAAACATTTAATTGAATAACACGACTCCATCTTGAACTGATTAAATGTAGCCTTGCTTAATCAATGCAGTGTTGTGGAATATTGTTACAGTAATAAAAAACTGTTTTTGGTTTGAAAACGAAGTAACTGTAGCCTGAAGGGAAACAGGGAACGACTTTCTCTGTTTATTCAGTTTATGGTCTATAAACATTTTTAGTTAAACCAATTAACGCTTAATGAAGATAATTAGAAGATACGTTGACAAGTCAAGGAATTTGATTGTTAAAGATATTTGTGTATTAAACATTTCTCTTAATTTGTCTATGTAATTCGAATGTTTTAAATAATTAAAGTTTTGTTTCTGCAGTAACTTTTATCATGATTTACCGGATGAACTTTTTTTTTCTCTTTCTATTCACGCTATACCTAAATGTTATTGTATCTCCAACAACTTAAGAAAAAAATCACTTTTTTTCTCAATTTCCATATTCAGTGTAGCAGAACCACTTGACCTGAACGTCAATTTCAGCATCGGTTCCAAGACAAATATGGCTCGATTCAAAGATAAAAATGGCCGTAAGTATTTTATTTATGTACCAATTTCTTTGGGACATGCACAATTCTTCGGAGAAAAATATACGGTTGCCATATAATAGTGTTTCTCCTTTAGTATATAAGATGTTTTATCAAGCACTTTGTATAACCTTTGAAGTTGTTTGTATAGAAGCGGACTTCAGTTTCAAGTTATTTCGTTATCTTCTATTATCTGATAATATTGGACCTGTCTGGGAAGCACATCTGTCTTTTTGATTATTTTACGAATTTACATCATCAACGCCTTCCACTAACAACATTTACAAACTAACCTGGTTTACTAACATGATTCTAAACTACTTAAACACTAAGTCTAGTATTGTTAAATTAGCCACTCCTTGACTGTTTTATACATTTGTGCTGTTTAATGTTTTTGAAAGAATTTGGACGTTTGAAGTTCTGTCATAAAAGTTTATTTGAACATATTTTAATCATGTTGCACATTGTAACATATGCGACAATTTTTTTATTAAGAGAAACAATAAGTTTCATACGAACTTTGATCTGTGACATTTCTACACATTCTTTTGTATTTTCTGATTTTTTATTATCTGTATTTTGTTTGTTTGTTTTTGGTGTTATTTGTTGTTTGTTTGTTTGTTTTTCGAACTTTAAGCAACAACATCATGTACATAGGACGCCTTGTAAATATAATAGAGATGCATCTTTTATGGCAAGACCAAAATTATTGTATATGTTTTTAATCAACCGTTCAATTAACACACAAAGGTTTTTGATGTCCGTCAAATATTCTAAATTATGTCAGAATTCTTATAAAGTGTTTTAAATTATTTTTCTCCCTTGAATTAAAAATGATAAGTGCAATGCTATCTTTGTCTTTATTTGTCGTTTCCCCATTAATTGTGTGTGGAAATACCAAACCATGTGCTGTTCTAATCTATACATGTATATCTGTATCCTTTTATAAGCCTAACATTTTTTATCAATACACTTATAGATTCAACAAAATGTTAGTTCAATGAAATGATCGTAATTGAAAATGTTTGTGATACCATGACGAAAGATGACAAGTGAAATGATTGACATGCTTGTATACGTGTGACAAAGTAGCAAAACGAATAATGTTTATTCCATAATATAGAAAGAGTGGTGACGATAACTTTATTAACATTTACTCGTTTATAATTTCTAATTTAATTGACGTTTTACATAAAGTTCAGCAAAAATATAAAAAGTAAATAACATGATCTTATTATACGGTAAATAGGTGTTCATAATAAATATATCCAGCATCTCCAATGTTTCTTTATTTAAAACCTTATAAATTAATACACTTTGACCGTTTCTTGAACCCGCAGCGTTTTATGAATCCTATAAAGTTCTTTTTAACAAAGCTCATTATTTCCATACAGAATCCTTCTTGATTGAAAAAGGGCATGATTAACCAGAGTCCATGTTCTGACGTTTGGACGTATGCTTGCATTATGTATCGCATTTGAAGACAGTAATCAAAGACAATTGGGTCAGTGCATAGCTCGATAAGACGAGATAAAGAAAGCGAAAAGTCTCAATATGCCTTATCATTTTAATTTCATATAAATCGCGTTTTATTTTTCTCACACCATAGACAGTAGCATATCATTTAAAAGTTAATACTCTTCTGGTTAAAATTCACATTAAACAACATCTACACATCCAATAAAATGTATAATGTTTTCTATTTTTTCATTGTTTTTGACATTACGAGATTTATAATCGTTCCTGCCATGATGGCGTTGTAAGGTATTTTGTGTATAATTTCAACAATTTTTATCACGAGTTTGTTTAAGATTGTCTTTTTTCCTTTTGCATATATCAGTTCGCCTTTAGTTATCAGAATAAATATCATAGTAAAATATTGTTTCATGTTGACAGTAACAATAAGTATATAGTTCACATACACACAAAAGTAAACACATGCAATGTCATTATTGAAAATTGCTCAGTAAGGTTTTAAGAGCATGAATGGCAATGGATCATAAACAAAGTATTTATATAAAAACTTTTAACATAAAAAAATCTACACTTATATTTCATTTACTCTTATTTAATTTATACATATATTTACCAAACTATTCTATTGATTTAACATCACGTGGTTGTTAATATATGTTTTGGTACAAGAACTAAAATAATAAAGAGTATGAAAAGCTATTCGACATCAAAACCATGTGTTTTAGAGTTTGTCAAATACAAATCGTTTCTACTCACTTTATTCATACATATCTATCTGAACATGGAAATGTTCAGTATGTTCATAGTTTAGTACTAGACTAGGCGAGGACGTAGCTGTCAACCCTTAATTGGAATTGGCGTAAGCCGGGTTAAATTAAAATTTTACAGCCCTGTGTACAAAAACAATGAGAAGTTTGCGGTTGTGCGATATTGATGTTATATTTATATTGACTAAAACCTTAAACATGTTCTAAAACAATCATGTTTCGAATATGCTGGAAACAATGTTGAAAAAAGTAAAGTCTTAAACAAACGTTTTTAATACATATAACATACATTTGTTATTTCGAATGTTAAATTATATGAAATGTTCTTCCCTATTGACATTTATTTTCTGGAATTTCTCTATCATTTCAAAAGAAACAAAACAATAAAAACAGTGTGCGGCAATTTTCTCTTGATGTATGCATAGGTAAGCAATAAAGATAAATTACGTCTATAGATCATTTGTCTTATCACTTCTTACCTTAAATAGTCCCTTGATACCCGTAAACAAGGCGTTTATTGTTAAAAGTCTAGACGCGTCTCCCTTTCATTTGCAATTAAGAAACAATTATGTCGTCCCGTTGTTTGATCTCCATTGCCTTTGTAAAGTTAAAGGCATATTCGTTTTCGCAACATGTGCTACGTTACATCAAGTCAAACTGGATACAAAGTTTTCAAATGTTAAGTTACTTTATTTGATAAACATATAACCGACAAATTATATATAATCAATTTTGACATTTAGGTTATTTACATTTAGTATACATGTTTATTGTAGCTTGCTTTTGAACTTATATAATACATTTTTCAATGTACAAGAATAAAAAATAAATAAAACATGATTATGCTCAACCTCGCAGAATGAATTACAAAAAGACATGCGATTCTCCATATTGTTCAAAGCTACAAAAAATAAAGTTAAATATTTTCATTTGATGATAAAAAACTTTTCATTTTGTATACTGATAATGCCTTAGACATTCACAATGTTTTTAATTTTCTATGTAAAAAGAAAAAGGTAAAAAGAGAGTGTATCTCAAAAAAATGAAACTAATAAAGTGTTTGTCCATCGCAACATCATGTCGTTAGTATCATTTCAATTCACATGTATGTACTAGTAATATATTGATAATATACTATCATAATTATATTTATACAAATTGAATCCAAAGTACAACACAAAAAAGTCTTTGCGCAAATTAACTGACAATTTTTATTGTACGACTTTTGCTTTTCTTCTTAAAAAAAAATTAAAAAAGATTTAAATTAATTCACATCAGGGAACGCTTAGATATGTTTCATTGGCTGAGAAATTCGTTTTCTTTTCAAATATGCATTATTGATGTTTTGTAATAAATGATTCATTCTTTAAGTACAGTCGCATTTTGTTTGTACTAAAACTAATTACTGGAACATGCCAAACGTCCCATTGGTGTAAAAAATATTTTCCTTGCGGTTCTTTCTTCGCATGACAAACTAGCTAATCTTCAGTATTTTCTGAAAGCTGATTCTTTTAAGAAGCGTTTTTAATAATTAATATTCAATTTGTGTTTCACATTATAGTTGCTATATTTGGGTCCCAAATAGAATTTGACAATTATCATGCTCCACATTTTCTGAACGGAGTTTGAAACATAATCTGATACTTAAATGCACTGATTCATTTCGATTAAAGCTAAGGGACAGTTCAATTACACAAAACTGACAATGTGTTTTTTGTTCCATTTTGAAATTGGGTTCATCAAATATCACAGTTAAATGCTGCTTTAAAGCTATTTATATATGTTTTCACTAGAAATTGAATTAAAAAGTATAGCTTAAATCGGCTGATTTCTGTGTAAATGTATTAATTATGACAGAGTAGTTAAAGACATATTACATTTAATTATCAATAGTGCACGAGGCATGAAATAGAAATGATATTTTATCCACCTGACCATGTTACCGTTTTTATTGATAACTTTGATATATCATAAAAATGGCGCTAATGCTTTTTAACACGATCTTATGAAGTGTAGGCTGGCAACAAATTATCTTTTTTTCTTGGACCTTTGATCTTTTTTTAAGAGCACAATTAAGCTCATTTCTAGACTTACAGTCACTTAGTCGCTTTAATTTTAATTTGAAAGAGTAGCAATTTCTGCATAGTTATGACACATTGTTGGATTTTTTGGGGATTTCACTCAAATTGTAATATATAAACATTTTTCTACACTTTTTACGGACAATCTACTACGCATATAAACACAGTTATTATTATTCTAAAACCAATCTGTAACCACCATACACGTTTTCTTAACCTACGGACACACATTTTAACATCTATCGAGGCTTGATTTGTAAGTGTAATGACCTTAAATAAATGATACATTACAATTGAAAGCTGTGCGACCGACATCGGAACAAGACGTGAAATTAAGTTGTATTCTACAAAATTACTCGTTGTGACCTAATTTGCTATGAAAATGAATCGATACGATGTGAAAAGATTGAAGTGTTTTTCATGTATAAAATTATTTGCAGGAAAGTCGAAATAAAGAGGTTTTGATTTATTCGTTTGATACATATTATCTTCTAGCGTGTTTACCTTTCACAATGCATTTCAACAGTTGAATAAGTAATTAAGATGTTCAAACAATTATCTCCTAATCCATTTATAGGGTCAGTCAGATCACCTAACTCCTTTATTAGTTCTGTCAGATCTGCTTATGCCTTTAAATGCGTTAAAGTATTATTTTATACCGTGAACACAATTTATCGCTTTAAAATGGACAAATATTGGCTTTATGTGGATGAATATAATTCCAATGTAACGAATGAATAAAGAAAAATAAGACCTGTCAAATTGCTTGTATTTGCTTTTTTTCTTGCTCACCAGAAAGAGTATAACGCTTTAAATGTGAACAAATATGATCACTTAATGTCCTTCGTGTGGCGCCAGTCCGTCCACACTTCTTTCCTAACTCATCTGGTCAATTTTGACATAATACTATGATATAAAATGTATATCTTATAAAGAACCTAAATACCCTAATGTGGCCGTTTACGGATTTTATTTCATTACGGCTTTTAGCTGATCCCTTAATGGTTAAATCGAGTCTTTCATCCATTTGGTAATACTTTCTATTTAAGCGTATGTGAGGATAAAAGAAACGTAAATTCATCACAGCTTGACATTTGTTCAGACTAGACACTTTAATACCATCTAAATGAGTACAATGCTCTTTGCATTGTCAGCTGTTATGTCTTTAACCTGATCACGTATACAAAAATGTTTATTTAATGTACTTTTTATTGGTGCCCATTTGCTTATACTGTTGAATGTTGTTTTTAAGTAGAGATCATTGAAAATTTCCGTGACTTTAATCGAAAAAACGATGTCTAAAATATTTACCATAAAACACTTTGTGTCTATCATACATTTAATAATTCATTTGTGATATTGTTTAATTTTACAACAAACAATTATGCTAGGTATGCAGGTATCACGAATGTTCTTGGATGAATCACAAGTAAAAATATCAATACATTTTGTTTTTATGCAAAGCTAATATAATTTATAAATATACCATGTCATCAACTAGTATTAAATGCATAAAGCAATGCTCTTTCAAATATATGCCAGTAATTTGATGTAAGGAATTTCAAGAAGGAGCGTATTTTAAGAAGGATCTAATGTAACAGTTTAAAAAGGAAGCAAGCTTAGTTTCGAATTTGGTCTTGTAAAGATTGAATCTGCATGCCTCCAGATGAGCCAAGCTATTTTCAAGAAAAAAATAATCTTGTCGATAGAAATGCTCTAAGATATTTATAAATAGAAAAATACCCGAGATTTAAGTAAGAAATTTACATGTTTTGTGCAATTAATTACCGATCTTGCATTTATTGCTCGACTACATGAATTTAGCTGTACATGCATGCTGCTTTAACATAGTCTGAAAAACGATGCATTTAGTCCTAAATATATCATACTATATTAAGTAACCTTTTGCTCACATGGTTTGATCTTAATTTCAGACTGGTGCAACATTCAAAGCGGCAATTAATCAGTATATTTTTTTATTAAAGACACATTATGCCTCAGAAACAAAAACATTGTTCCTTCTTTAGATAGGTCAAACATGACTTGCATAACGCTTCAATAATGGTTTTAGATAAATTTAATGTTAAACTTTTGATACCTAAAGAAAAAAACATTAATTGTAAAATAACTTGTCACTAAAGTAGCAAAATTTATAAAAAAAAATACTATTTCACTATAACTCTACTCATTTTCAGCATGTAAAAAGATGGTTCAGGTTAATGACCAATGAGTAGCTTTTTTGATATTATGATATTATATATTATATTGAGGAATGAAAATAAAAAAACATTTTAGAGGCATAATGGGCCTCTAATGGAATACTGTACAATATTGTTATACGGATTCTTTTCATGGATAAATAAATAAACAGTGTACCTAATGATGAACGAGATCATTGTACGTTTATTCCCATGTGTATCATTATGTACAGCAATCTTATCTTAAGAATGAAACTCGTCGTCTTAACTTAATGATTCATAGAATTCTTTGTACAATTATGATTAATATAGCAATAAATGCAATAAACATTCAAATTATTAACTGTTTCCAACATAACTGCTTATTTTCTTCTTTTGTTCAGAACTGCACGTTTCTCAATTGTGGCTTTAACAAAAACAAATCCAATTTGTCTTAAAGATTATTAATCATTAAGCTAATTAGCAAAAATACTTTTGTCAATTTTAACGATAATTTCATGATTTTACCCGCAGTAAAATATCTCTTTAGGAACGTGATTACAAACACAGATTACGATACTACAGTCACACTAAATAAGTATGCAGCAAATAATGTAATTGCATTAAATTAAATGTCAAGTAAAGCTTCTATACATTGATAATTCAGATTGCTTACATCTTAGATAAGTCTTAGTATTATGTATTTTAGTCGTTTTACTCGTCGATTAACAATAAAAAACAGGACAAAGTAAATATTTGTACTCAACATTATTACGTAGTTCATTAATTTTGTGTGTAAGCAATTAATGAACTACGTCATCATAATGGACGAAAATGAAATCTGTAAAAGTTGACACTTATATTGTATCAAATTATATTCTCTTAAAGTATTTTTGTTTATCACAAAAAAAAGTTATTTTAATGAAAAAAAATCTTCATCAGCCATTAACCAAGTTTCAATATTTACTATCCACCATAACATCGAGCTCATCATTAAAGTTGTCAAAGAAAGCAGAAGAAAGGGGTTTAACTTTACGAAACACACAATAATCTCAGCGGATACACATTATCTAGGAAGCTTGCGATACATTGAAACTTGCTATACTATTATTTAACTTTGTTGGTAAGTAATATTACACTGGGCACAATTGTGTGTCTCTCTATTGAAATAATCTGTTGTTCAAACTCAATATTATATTTTACCATCATAAGCAATATTATAATTTCATGGTACTGAATCATAAAATATTCGCTCTAATTCATTCATTGTTATAAAGATAAATGAAATCGACTTTAAAGATTCAAATTAAAATCATTTCCATCATTACTCCTAATTTTCCAAACAAATTAGCGTTTCTCATGCGTTCCTTTAACAAAAGCTAACTTAATTAGCCTCCAAGATTATAAATCATTAAAGTTATTAGCAGAACAGAACAGAACAGAACAACACTTTATTAACTCTAGTTACATATAGCAACACAAGAGTGTACAATACATGGTACACCAATATATAATATAATAAGTGACATGGCAACGGAGCATCTGAAAAAAGGTACCATCGATATTTTTATCATTTGAACATCTTATTATTAAAAGAAGTTGGATTCGGGGGTAGATGTCCATACATGTTGAAGAATGTTTAACATTATTGGTCAATTTTGAAACAGATTATAGGTATAGAGGCGTGGGCGGATCGATGATGTTTGTAAATAAACTCACGCTATGTTGGTCACATGACCAACTGTGTAAAATTACACGTGTTTTGCCAATGGGGTAACATTTGTAAATAAAATAGTAAGGTAATAGCTGATAAAAAGAGAAAATTACTGAAAAGAAATGGACGGAATGTGAATATATTGATTAATTCAGGTATCATCAGTTTTTCAATACCAATATATTCATTATAACAATATTGATAGTACCTTGCACAAATAATTAATTATACATGTACAACTGTTTGACAAAATAAAACCATTTTCACTGTATAGAATTTAACAATGTAGTTATAAATTTACATGTTTTCTTAAGTTGTATGACTGAATTACTTGTGAGTAGCTGCCTGAATTTTAAGATATTAGGTCTATTATAATAATACCTATTAATATATTTTTTACGTTCATCCATAAAATTCATACGAGCTTTTTGGTTAATAAATTGAATTCCTTCATCAAAAAAAGAGCATTGTAACAGATAGTGAAATTCGTCTGCTACGTCATTAGAATCACAGACTAAACATTTACGTTCATGTATATCCTGACCAACCCATCGTCCTGTTTCAACAGGAAAACAATGGTTCCCTGTTCTAAATTTCAAAAGATTCAAGTATTCCTGTTTATTAAGTTTAAGAAGGTAATTTTCAAGTTTTATAGAGTCTTTAAATATAGAATAGTTTCGTCCTTTATTAGAATTGTTAAGAGATGAGTGCCAAATTTGCAGGTTTTGATCTAATAAAACTTGTTTTACAGTATTTTTAATGGTTTGGTTATTTATGTCTCCTTGCCTGAGCCATAAATCAAATCTGCCTACTTCGTTCAGAATTTCTTTTATCTTAAGTATCCATTTAGATTCAAAATTTGGTTTATTTTTAATATACTGGTATAGTTTAAAAGAAAGTTTATTTTGGTTTCCGGTGACGAGACTGTTCCAATAACTAATCATCCTACATTTTATAGTTAAATCAATAGGATGTCTGCCACATGTATAATGGTGTAGATTTTCTTAAATCTAATATTTTTCTTAGAAATTCATATTGAATTTTTCGAGCATTGTTGAGCTTTCATATCCCTATACCTCAGCGGAGTACATTAAAAATATGATCAAAAAGCTAAAAGCACAAGGTCATTTGGTAAGAGATTGTAGGTTCTCTGATAAACTAAGTGTAATGCCTTTCTTGCTTGTTCGGCCAAGTGTTTCCTCATACTTGAAAAACTACCCGATTTAGTGAAATATGTCCCAAGGTACTTATATGAGTCTACTATCTCTAAAGGTGTATCACCAATTTTAAGATTAAAATTATTATCATTTCTTGACCCAATTACAAGAACTTTAGTTTTACTTATATTAATATTTAAATTCCAAATATTACAATATTGAACAAAATCATTAAGACATTCCTGTAATTTTACAGGATCTTCAGATATTAAGACCGTATCATCAGCATAAAGTAAAAGTAGTATTTTCAAGAACACGTCGAAGTCATTATTTGTGTCAAAAAATTCTATACCATTATGACCCTTACTGTCTAAATATTGTTCTAGATCATTAAGAAATAATGCAAAAAGTACAGGTGAAAGATTTTCCCCTTGTCTAACTCCACAGTTACACTCGAAAAATGAAGAATATTTACCATTTTGATAAACACATGACTTAATATTCGAATACATATTTTTAACTATTCTAAAAAATTTACCATTTATATTATTGTCCATCATTTTTTTCCATAAGCCAACCCTCCAAACAGAGTCAAACGCTTTAGAGAAATCTATAAACAGACAGAATATTTTCTTTTTAGATTTTCGTAAAATCTCTATAATTGAATTTAAAGTGAATATATGATCTATAGTGGAATAATGTTTGCGAAAGCCTGCTTGATTTTCTTTAAGTATTGAGTGCTCCTCAATAAATTGATTTAACCTGTTGTTTAATACTGAAGTAAATAATTTGCTTACACAACTTAATAAGGTTATAGGCCTGTAATTTTCTGGTAGGCGGGTATCACCCTTATTCTTATATATTGGTAAAATTGAACCAATAGACCATTGTGTTGGTATAACACCAGTTTCTAGAACAAGATTGAACAAAGCCTCATATAGAGATATAAGTTTCTCAGATGATGATTTAATATATTCATTTAAGATACCATCAATGCCTGGTGCTTTACCATTTTTTAATGTTTTGATACATTTTTTTATTTCCTCACTAGTTATATAGGAGTTTAAAACAGAATCATTTGTTAAATCTATATTATTTATGATATCATTATCATTAACATCATGATATAAATTATTATTGGCCTCTTTAAAGTAATCATACATGGAATCTAATGTTGGCATGTCTATAGATTTTTTAGTTTTAATTTTGTTTAAATATTTCCAGTAATCTTTAGGATTTTTACTTTGCATTTCTCTCAATTTAACTTCGTTATTTTTATAATATTTATTCATATAGTTATTCATTACCTTTTTATATTTCTTACTTGCATTATTTAAAAGTATTCTATTTTCTTCAGTGGGATGCTTGCTATATTTTTTTCTAAATTTATTATATTTTTTTCTTTCTTTTTTGCACTCATAACCATACCATTTTTTACCATTTTCTTTTATTGGTTTATGCCTTCGTGTTATAGATTTAAATGTTTCATTAGCACTATTTATAAATATTTTATTTAACTTTTCAGTTATACTGTCAATTTGATTTTGAGTTGGGTTCTGTTTAGTAGCATTAATTAGAGGGAAAATTTCATTTATACTAGTATCAGATATATTAACAACAAACTCATGTGACAGACTTTTGTCCCACCTGGGCTGGTTATATTTTGGTTGATCATTTTTTATCAAATTATTTTTTTTAATATTTATATAACAATCCAATAAAGAATGTCCATCCGAATATAGGGAATCTAAATCAATTATACAAAAGTCTTTAACTAACGTGTACCCTACCAATGATGTCAATGCATAATCAATAACCGATACATTTCTAAATGTCATTTTACCAATATTATCATTTCTACACCTACCATTAAGAGTAACAAGGTTATTATTTTTACAAATATCTAACAATTTAAACCCATGATTGTTAGTTTTCTTGTCCTGCGATTTTCTATAAACAGGTATACCATAAAATTCCATACGAGCTTTTTGGTTAATAAATTGAATTCCTTCATTATCTATTTCAAAAAGATCCATCAAAAAATCGTCACTTATAATAAATTCTGGCAGCTCAGATATTTGTGCATTATAATCGCCAAATATATATACATATTCAAATTTGATACACATATCACATATTTCTTGCTCAAAAATTTCGAACTCATCATTTTTGTAAAAACGAGACTGTATAGGTGGTACATAAACTGTTCCAAGAATAATGTCATGTGTCAAACCTGTAAATCTGGAACTTAGCTTTAACCAAAACAAATAGTCACAATGCGTATGTATTACTTCAATAAACGGAAATATTTCATTTTTTATAAATGCACCAAGACCACCAGATTTTCTCACCACTTTTTGTTTTCTCGGAATATTGACGTAAGTGTAACCACTTAAGTAAATTTGGTCATACACATCAAGTTTGGTTTCAGTAACTAAGAATAAGTCGTAATTGTTTACGAGTTCAATAAATTCACTGTAATTCGATCTCCTTTTCAAGCCACACACATTTAAACATCCTATCCTAAGTTTGTCAGGTTTGCAATTAATTTCGTTATTATTCACATATGAAGAATTTCCGATATTTGCCTCCAAATTATCATTTTCATCAAGGGGTTGTAATTCAATAGAACTATTAGCATATGAGTTATTCAGGGCATCACCCCCAGCCCTCTAGGAATTGCTGTTAACCGTTAAATTGACTGCCGTATCCTCATTTGTGAAAGGCACGGAATCCCGTGTCGGTGTAACACATAGTGATGCTGTTGAGACAAAATGCTTGTCTTTTTGTCGTGATTCGTAGTCGCGCATTGACTGGCTGTATTCGTCTACGTTATCTGCCTCATTATCGCTGCTAGAATTGTCGTCTGTTACCATTTCTGATAACGCGCCAAAAGGGTTACTCTTAAGCACGTGACTATCTAGCAAACGGTCGATTGTAACGATAAATTTCGTTTTATTGTCTGCCGTGAGTAGCTCATTAGGAAAGTGATCGATGCTTATCACAAAATACGCAGAACAGGTTAAAATGTTACAGTCAATATTTCTGAGAAACCTGATTAGAGGCATTTGTTCACATTCATCGAAAAATCAAGCAATGATATTTACAATAGGCAACAACATGCAGTCAATATCAACAAATAAAGACTTATTTTATTTCAATATGAATTATGCAAGTACAAATAAATTCATGTTGATTAATGTGCGTACAAATATGAGAATTAAAATACCGTCCAATCTATTATAGTAATATTGCAAGTCTTCTTAATTTGCAATGTCAGTAGCCGGGCATTCCTCTGAAAAAGGTAAGTAACTGCTAAAAATACTTGTCGACTGACAATGTATATAGTCAGCTTATTACGCAGACATTTTGTGTGCTTCTTTTAAGCACTATTTACGAACAAAATAATACCTTTACTCTGATGACTGTGCTTAAACCCTAGGGAATGACTTTTTTTATCCAAAATAGACACTCCATAACTTATATCTAAATACATTTCTTACAATAGTTGGTAGAAATCAATGCAAAACTTGGTCACGTGATTTTCATAAGTCTTAGATGAATATCATATCCACAATTGGAATATAAAAGAGAGATGCATACATCGCATGCCAATAAGTCAAAGGTTTAATATTAACAACAGTCATGACTTGTTATAAGCAAATGAAGCAAAATTAAATTTAGATGCCTCTAAATAATCTGTTGACCATCCCTATACAATGAAACTTGATTGAATTAAAGAAAGTGACCGCTTTCAAAAAAAAATACATCACAAAGCCGTTGAACAATATTTGATAATAATATTAAACATTTTTCTATACCATTCTCAATAACCTTGTAAAATGATAAGACTATCTTTCGATATCAAATTAAATGGCATTCCTTGATTGATCTTGTAAAATTTCAAATGTCATAGGAGACATGTTCATGACAAAACTATCGAACAATACATTACAAATAGCCTTGAAATATTTACATTATTTTTACTAACCAGTATCAGGTCATGGTGCTTCCGCCTGTGTGATATAATCTCATTTCATATTTTATCAACTAGTTGAATACGGAAGTGTTGAGAAATTTCAAGGAAAAGAGGCATTGGTTAATTTAGGTGCATCTAGATTTATGCTAGAACTAATACCGCCAGCACATGATTGTAAGTAGGAAGGCTTCTGTAATTTAATTTACTGCTTTCTTTAAACGCGATTTGTCAATGGAGATAATTTTGTTACAGTGTTTAGAATCAGTAACATCTAAATTTACTGAACGAATTAAATTTACAACAGAACACACTTTCTGTTGAGACTTATAAGTACAATGCGATGTATATTAGTTAAGATTGGTTAAAAATGATAAAGAAAATAGATATTTAAGGTTCAAGAGACACAGCATTGCACAAATTATAATAAAGTTACCCACTTATTTCTTATTTAAATTTAAAGATTCAATCGGTGCTGTAAATGTATTAAATGTTTGTAACCCAATTAACCAAGTCTGTAATATTTCCTATTTAATTAAGTTTTCATTGCACTCAAGGGATATTTATCATTCAAAGTTTTACTTAAGTTTGCCATTTCTTTTCCTTGATATTTACTTTTAAATTTAATTATTACATGAAATTAAATGATATTATCCTATAACAATATCAATATAACCGTCCCCCGAGTTTTGATATGAGATTCTTAAAGAATGTTATGTACAAGTTTAAATATTAAATTGGAAGGAAAATGAGACAAGGCGAAATAAAATGTAACGTTAACAGTGCCATTTTTGAAACTTATTTTACTAATCAAATATATTCGTGTAACATGAAATATCTTTATATTAACTACTTTCAATAAAAGTAACTGTGCCAGATTTATTCGAGTTTGCTTATGAATTATTGTTGTTTTTTATGTTGTTATTTTGCCTCATTCGATACTAAATTTAACTAAATATAAGTCCGCCCGTTCGTTCAATAAGGCGAAAATGTTATTTGTTTGCTGAAAACTTGCACTTCATTACCCGTTTATCACCCAACCTTAATTTTACTTGTACTTTTAAAGTTATAACGTTCTTGGCAAACAAAATCATCAACAAGACTTTTTTTTTCTTTTGCTCGAAAATAGTATTGCGTTCCTCTAAATACTGTTTTTTTCTTCATTTTCATCCAATCTTTTCCCTATTTAATCTCAATGTGTTATTAACGGGATAGTTAATTCTATACAATTATCAACGTTTATAAAAGACATACATCGTTAATTTAAGTATTAAATAACAAATGAGATAGACAATTATATTTTAATCAATGATCATGCTAAATAAGAAATACGTGACATGTTTCACAGAAAATTCTTAAAATAAAAACAGGAATAGCATATGAAGAACAGTTCGAAACGTGTGTACTTTTAAAAAGATATATTATATTGTAAACATTTTTTGTCATGACGGTATGGAATTGGAATAATTTTAAAGTGGGAATATGAGAAAAAATGCTGAATAAACTTTTTGTTAAATGAAACATCCCATTAACTGTTTAAATGTAGCTATGTTTAATCAAATGCAGTGCTGTGGAATAAATCGTGATTGGTTGAAAATGAAATAGTTGAAGCCTGAGGGGCAACAGGAAACAACTTTAAACAAAATTATTTGTTCATTTAGTGTATGGTCTGTAAATGGTTTTAGTTAAACGAATTACCTCCAAAACTAAATGACTTACTAAATTGAATTAGAAAATACGTTGACAAGTAAACACATATGATTTGTTATATAACATTGTGCAAATATTTCTCTTATCTTGGCTATGTAACTCGGATGTTTAAGATAATTAAAGTGTTGTTTCTGCAGTCGTTTTTGTCATGTTTAACCGGTTGAACAATTATTTCATTTCCTGTTCACGCTATATCTGAATCTAAAAGTATCTTTAACAACTTGAGAGAAAACATAAACATTTTTTATCATCATTTTCAATATCCATTTGTATGAGTCAACTTTTAGTCCTTAAACGTTTTGTTTATAGAAGAGACTTGCCAAATACAATTCTATCTCTATCAATTTTCATAAATTAAAAAGTGAAATGGTGTTTAATTAATGTTTAATATATGTAATGACATAAATACATGTACACATACATGAGCACACACAAAACCTCATCCCCTGGATTGTTAGTGTCCAGACAATGAAAACAATGAGATCAGTCTTTAAGCGATAAGTAAATATACAAAATGTATTACAGTCTATGTCAGCAATACATAACAGTATACCAAATTCAATGTACCATTTCCTTTATAGATTCATAATAGAATGGAATTCATAAGAAGACATTTTTTGCTTATTCACTTTGATTATCGTTTAGTATAATGAGAAACGGGTGTTGTTTTAAAGTCGAATAAGCCAACGTCTATTACTACATGTACCTTCAACTCTTGAACATCACAACATTCATGACATTCCTGACATTTCAATTATTTTAAAATACGGTTACTTCCAATTGTCACTGCAGCCTGCTTTGCTGTGTCTTCATGTTTACTGGCAGGTTTCTTATTATCACAAAGGAAATATGAAGTGGCAAATCCAAACCAAACCCTCTATTCAGGATCCATGCTGTTTGCTTTCAGTTTCTCTACTTTTTATAGGGTTTGTAGGCGAACAGCATGGATCCTGATCAGACTGCGCGGATGCTGGTCGCAAACCTATTACGTTGGTTTTGTCATCGCCCGGCTCATATGTTATATCTAGTATGTTTTAAAGGTAGATTATTATTTGTAGTTTGGGAGGGGGTGGGTTTGTGTTTTGTTGGTTCATGATTTAACTTTTCACCACTGAAATTAATGATTATTAACGTGTCGTTAAGTCTTAATCTATTCACGTTAGTACTTGACACATTAAAAACAATGCAATTAAAAAAGATGCATGTTGTCATATTGATCATGGCAGCTTATTAATGTTGCACTTACGAAAAACGCTAACTAAGTGCTCGTTCTTCACGGCCTCTTATCTTAAATTTCCACCTGGATAGGCCGCACTCAGTGCGGCCATGAATTTCATTATAACTTACCATCATCTCTATCTAATCATCTTTAGGAATTTTCATTGGATGATTGTCACAATCATTTCTAACTTAAAAATCGTTATATCTTCTTAATATAAAGTAAAATAGTAGTTTTCTTCTATATTTGATGTTATTATTATTATTATTATTATTATTATTATTATTATTACATAATATTAATATATCTGTTATAGTAGACACTCACTCTTGCTGCTAAATATAATATACGCACTGTAAAGCAATCATCCTTATTTAGTTCATAAAAAAGCGAACCATTGAATCTTTAAAGTTATATCTATTTTTAGATAATATTATAGAAAATATGCGAGCTTATATTTGGAACATGAAAATGAAACTTTGAAATCCAAATAGTATAACTTTAATGAAGTTGTTACAGTCTGGAAAACACATTTGCCTTTTTGTATATTTAACGAAATCACATCATAAAACGCCTACATCTAACATCATTTACAAGATGTTTCTAAACCAATTTAACACTTAGTCTGAACACTCGTTGTTAAGTTAGCCACTCCTTGGCTGTGTTACACTTGTTGTATTTGTGCTGTTTAATGTTTTTGAAAAAATTTGGACGTTTGAAGTTCCGTTCATAAAAGTTAAGTTGAATATTTGTTCATGACGTTGCACGTTGAAACATATACGACAATGTTTACAGGGTTTAGAAAAACAAAAGGAATTATACGAACAATAATAAAATGACATTCCTACATACCTTTTTTGTATTTTCTTATTATTTTATCTATTTTGTTGTTTTTGTTTTTTTGTTTGTTTGTTTGACTTTCGAACTTTAAGCAACAACAACATGCATTGTGAATATAATAGACATGCACTCTTTATCGCAAGACTAAAAAGAATTTTAAGTTATTAATCAACCATTCAATCAACAAACAAAGATCTTTGATGTCGGTCAAATTTTCTAAATTATGTCAGAATTCTTATTATGCGTTTTAAATTGTTTTTTCTCCCTGACATTAAAATGATAAATACCATGCTATCCTTTTCTTCATTTGTCGTTTCACCATCAATTGTGTGTGGAAATTCCAATGTCTGTGCTGTTCTGATCTATACATGTATACCTGTAACTTTTTATAAGTCTAGCATTTTTATCAATACATTAGTCTTTTAACTTCAACATATCCATTTTAATCTCATATACATCGCATATTATTTTTTTTTTTTGATACCATAGACAGTAGCACACCATTTCTAAGTTGATACTTTACTGGTTAAAGTTCACATTATTCAACATCTACGCATCATATAAAATGGTTATGCAGAAACACACAATAATATTTATTGCTGAAAACAACTTTCTTACTTCGTTTAAGGTGACAACAGACACTTTCCGTGGTTCTCACATAAATGTCATTTAAACCAAGAACAGTGTACAATATAAAAGAGGAATGTCCAATCATTCCTGTTTATTATGGCTCTTTTGGTCATTTTAGTGGTTAAACTGGTACATAAAAATCAAGGCAAATTTATATAAATGGACAATTCTTTATTAAAATCATTGAAATATCAAAAGCATTTTTATTAACAGATCAAATATTTTACATACACAATTCACATTTCTAAATTAACTTCTTATATATCTAACACTTCTTGGCCACAATTATTCTGCTACAACATAATGTTCGGTGCCCGAACATTTTGTGAAATGAAAAATAAATGAATTACTTCATTGACCAGACTAAATCATCAAATCAAAGTTTTAACTAAAAATGTTAGGGCACCGAACAATTTCCAAATTAAAACAAAGATTAACTGACAATAAACCGAAGCATTAAATACAAGATTTCATTCAAAATGTTAGGGCACCGAACATTTTGCAAATTAAAAAAAGATTTACTAAAGATGGACGCAAGTGTTTAGTCAATGTTTTAACTAAAAATGTTAGGGCACCGAACAATTTCCAAATTAAAACAATGATTTACTGACAATAGACCGAAGCATTAAATACAAGTTTTCATTCAAAATGTTCGGGCACCGAACAATTTACAAATTAAAATTTTTTTTTTACAGAAAATGGACTTATAATAAGTGTTAAATCAATGTTTTAACTAAAAATGTTAGGGCACCGAACAATTTCCAAATTATAGAAAAGATTAACTGACGATAGACCGAAGCATTAAATACAAGATTTCATTCAAAATGTTCGGGCACCGAACAATTTACAAATTAAAAAAATATTTACTGACTATAGACTTAAGTGTTAAATCAATGTTTTAACTAAAAATGTTCGGGCACCGAACAATTTCCAAAATAAAACAAAGATTAACTGACAATAGACCGAAGCATTAAATACAAGTTTTCATTCAAAATGTTCGGGCACCGAACAATTTCCAAAATAAAAAAAAGATTTACTGACGATGGGCTTCAGTGTTGAATCGATGGTTAACTAAAAATGTTAGGGCACCGAACAATTTCCAAAATAAAACAAAGATTAACTGACAATAGACCGAAGTATTAAATACAAGTTTTCATTCAAAATGTTCGGGCACCGAACAATTTCCAAAATAAAAAAAAGATTTACTGACGATGGGCTTAAGTGTTGAATCAATGTTTTAACTAAAAATGTTAGGGCACCGAACAATTTCCAAATTAAAACAAAGATTTACTGACAATAGACCGAAGCATTAAATACAAGTTTTCATTCAAAATGTTCGGGCACCGAACAATTTCCAAAATAAAAAAAAGATTTACTTACGATGGGCTTCAGTGTTGAATTGATGGTTAACTAAAAATGTTAGGGCACCGAACAATTAGTTAACTAAAAATGTTAGGGCACCGAACAATTTCCAAAATAAAACAAAGATTAACTGACAATAGACCGAAGCATTAAATACAAGTTTTCATTCAAAATGTTCGGGCACCGAACAATTTCCAAAATAAAAAAAAGATTTACTGACGATGGGCTTAAGTGTTGAATCAATGTTTTAACTAAAAATGTTAGGGCACCGAACAATTTCCAAATTAAAACAAAGATTTACTGACAATAGACCGAAGCATTAAATACAAGTTTTCATTCAAAATGTTCGGGCACCGAACAATTTCCAAAATAAAAAAAGATTTACCGACGATGGGCTTAAGTGTTGAATCAATGTTTTAACTAAAAATGTTAGGGCACCGAACAATTTCCAAATGAAAACAAAGATTAACTGACAATAGACCAAAGCATTAAATACAAGTTTTCATTCAAAATGTTCGGGCACCGAACAATTTCCAAAATAAAAAAAAGATTTACTGACGATGGGCTTAAGTGTTGAATCAATGTTTTAACTAAAAATGTTAGGGCACCGAACAATTTCCAAATGAAAACAAAGATAAACTGACAATAGACCAAAGCATTTTTAAAAATGTTAGGGCACCGAACATTTTGCAAAATTAAAAAAAAATGACTTTGAAAAAAATAATTTTTCAGCACTTTTGCCAAATTATTAAGGAGAAAAGCTACAAAAAGAAATGAATTATTTTATGACTAGACAAAAGCATTAAAGGGAGACACAGGCAAAATTTTCATTTCTTAGTTTTGAATGTTTCATTCATTATTCTGTAAATGTCCTCAAAATTAGTACACTAGACAGTCAAAGGAACAAAACTTTTCTAAATATAAAAAATAAAATGGTGTTTTCCTAACTTGACCCGCGTGGGTCAGGTTAGAGCACTAAGATTTCACATTAGTTGCAACAGTGAACTCTGGAAATGTTAAAGAGCATGTCAAATGTATGACTTAGTCTTGTTTCAATCATACAATATCCACAATATCTGTTATTGTATTTTCCAGGGTTTGTTCAAGTCACATGACTTGTTTTAAAACTTTTCGGTGACTCTGTTGGCGTCTAAATTTCGTTTAACATATATAGATATATTTACACTTCAAACCAAAAATATATATAATTTATACCGAAATTTATGTTGGGACTTTAGAAAAAAGTAATTTTAGTGTGATTTGAATACATAAGATCATTTTAATATTTTTGTCATTATTTTGCCTGAGTATCCCTTTAAATCAGTGATTTAATTCAAAATGTTTGGACGTAAAACAATTTCCAAATTAAAAAAAAAAGATTCACTGACAATATATTGAAGCATTAAATACAAGTTTTCATTCAAGATGTTACAGCACAGAACATTTTGCAAATTAAAAAAAAAGATTTACTGACAATAGATAGAAGCATTAAATACAAGTTTTCAGCAAAGATTGTTGTGTTCAAGTTGAAGAAAATCCATTCAAAAATAACACAGTTATAGCCCCTTTTAGCAAAATTAAGCAAAATTTCGACATTTGACGTTGAAGATCAAGGTCATTTATGAATGTAGGTCAGGTTTAATCTAGTCTGCTTGACGGTCTTGTCCAAAAGGTTGTTATGGCCAGGTAAGAAGACAATACACCAATAGCTCATAAAGTTATGATCAAAGTTAAAGTTTGCGGACGGCAATGGAAAAGCTGCCATTGACTGTAACAATACCTCTATTTTTTTCTTCGAAAACAATGCCAAGCTAAAAATGGTGAAAATACACTAATTTGACATTCAAGTTCAAGACCATTATGAGGCAAATTTAATTTCAATTGCTAAATTTGAGCCACAAATCAATCACTAAAGAAGAAACATTTTGTCTGATCTATCATATGAAAAAACAATTGATTAAATGCCTTGGAACTACATTTCACTGCAATGAGATACATCTGTCTATTTAGTTTCACTTCAATAGCTCCAATAGGTAGACAGGCAGACAGACAGACAATCTGACTCTAGTATATCCCACTTATCACTGTAGTTGTGTAGGGTTTATAAAAATAGAATATCTAGAACAAGCTGCTTCCATATGTTATATAGCACAATTTTGTTTGTTCATTCAACAGCAATTTGCTTGTACTGTTTTACACTAAAATTGAACCTGTGTGAATAACAATCGCTCTCAACATCTCTCTTTACAGGTATTGTTAATAAACAATTTTTAGCAACCAAATCGAAGTTTCATCAGAATATGCCCATGTTTAATCCAATTATGTTTCTGGCAGTCTGAGTCTTTTTCACAACAGTATCTGAAAATAAATAAGGAATTCATTCAACTTTTTCATTTTATTATTTGCTTGCATCTATCACTTCAAATAATAATCTTTTCAAATTCTGGTACTTAATGTAAGATACAGACAGATAAATACATGTATAAAAGGCAAACTAGAAAAATTTCAGATGTTATAATAATATTTAGTTCCAAATTTGTTTGCACAATTATTGCTTTCATTTTAAGTTCAAAGCGCTTAAAAATATTCAATGTTAACACAAACCATTTTTATACAAAGTTCAAGGCACTGAAACTATTCAGTGTTATCCTTTTGTAAAATGCATATTGCATATTTGTAGCCAAAATAATGGCTTCATGCATTTCCACAAAAGTATGAGTGCTGAAACATTCAAGAAAAATAACTTTGTCCAAAATCATTGAACCACGACCAAATTCAAACTTTAACTGCTTATTCCTAAGATGTATCTATATGTCAAATTTGAGTTGAATGTGAGATAATGAACGGAAACTTAAAATTTCTGATTTTTTTTTCAAAATTCAAGAGGGATAACTCTGTCAGCTATCATCAAGCCATGACCAAATTCGAAAATTGACCAATGTATTCTTATGACATATCCATATCTTTAATTTGAGTTGAATATGTACAACTGTTGGGGAGATAATGAATGGGAACTGAAAATTTCCTTTTTTTTGAAAGTTAAAGGGACATAACTCTGCCAAAAATCATCGAACAATGACCAAATTCGAACTTGACCTGTGCATTTCTTTGACATATCCATATGTCAAATTTGAGTTGAATGTGTAATTCTGTTGGGAAACAATGAACGGAAAGCTTGAAAATTTTCATATATTAAAGGTAAAAGGGGCATAACTCTGCCAAAAATCATCGGAACCAATGACGAAAATTAAACTTGACCTATATTTTCTCATGACATATCCATATGTCAAGTTTGAGTTAAATGTGTAATTATATACTAAATACTGTTGGTAGATAATGGAACGGGAAACTGAAAATTTCATATTATTTTTCAAAGTAAAAAGGGGCATAAACTCTGCCAAAAATTATCGAACCAAATGATTAAATTCAAACTTGACCTGGTATTTTCTTTCATGACCTATCCATATGTCATATTTGAGTTGAATGTGTAATAACCGTTGGGGAAATATGGCCGAGGGCATAAAAAAAACCAACTTGTTTTGGTCCACAGTCCCCTTAAATGAACAGAGTCAGTAGGTAGGATTTTTTTCTGGGGGTTGACAGTTAAACCAATTGACATATAGTGCTGCATTAAATATAAATGGGAATCCCATGTCATTATGACAAATCGGTCAGGGGTTAAAAAATATACAGTCAGTCGGCGAACCAGAAAACAAAGAATTATTTTTGCCTTAACAAACTTAAGAACTATCAAAAATGTATTAATCCCCCCCCCCCCCCCCCCCGCAAGACTGCTTCGGAAATGGGGAAATTATAGTAACAGAATTGAAATAGATTTTAGGGTTTTGGGGCAATTAAAGATATTTTGGGGTTTTTTTGTTTTGTTGCATTTCCTAAACCAATGGGACTCTTTCATTTAAGACCGTATTCAAGTTTTTTTTTTTTTTTTTGCATTTGTGGATGACTTTCATTGGGGATACGGTGGACAATCCCAAATAGGGTTAAGTAAAATTTAATAGAGGATATAAAAAATCTTAATCCTTTCTCTTGAAAAGATTAAAAAATTGCCAAAATTCGTGTAATTGAATTAAGATTTTACATAAAAAGGATTGGGAAAGAAAAAAATTTTATTTATAATAAGGGTAACGATTTTTTTTAATAGTTAGATTATATTGCGGCCAATGTTCATGAATACCTTTTTCTTTCAGGTATTTTTCAAAAACAGTTTGCTTAAAAATTTAATTCAAATACTGGTTTATTAAAAATCATTTTTGATTTAAGCTTTTACTAAGCCCAAAAAAAACAACAATAAAAAATTTTATGTTTTTCCAAAACCCAAGGGGGTTTCATGATGGCCCTGGGGTCGCTCACCTGTATATAGCCCCTCCCCCCCCCCCAAAAAAACCCAAAAGAAGATGTTTCTGCAAAAAACATCAAAAACTCTATACTAAATTGGGGTTTTTTTTAAAAAGAAGTTTTTTTTTTAAAGTTTTTACTATACACATATAGTTAAAAACAAACACCCCTGGGGCGGGGCCAGTTTTGCCCCCAGAGCTTTTTTTTTTGAAAAAACCCTTTTGTAGACACTTACTAGAAGAGGGTTTTCATGTTTTAATTTTCAAAAACTCTAGCTTTTTGGGGTTTTTTCAAGGGAAGTTTTTTAATTTTTTTCCCTTATACACATATAAAAAAATCAAGGGACCCCCAGGCTGGGCCAATTTTGACCCCAGGGTTTTTCATTTGAACAAACTTTGGTGGGACACTCACTAGAGATTTTTTTAATGTTTAATTTTCAAAAACTCAAAGCTTTTTGGGTATTTCAAAAAAGGTTTTTTTAATTTTTTGCAACACAAAAAAGGAAAATCAATGCCCCCGGGGGGCGTGCCCAAAATTTTACCCCAGGGTTTTTTTTGAACAAACTTGGTAGAACCCATAGAAAGTTTCATGCTAAACTTTCTAAGCTCTTAGCTCATTGGGGTTTTTTTAAAAAAAGAAATTTTTTAAAGTTTTTTACTATACACATATAGTTTAAAAACAAAGTGACACCCCCTGGGGTAGGGCCCAGTTTTGACCCCAGTTTCTTTTATTTTGACAAAACTTTGTAGACACTCATAGAAGATGTTTCATGCTTAATATCTAAACTCTAGCTATTTGGGTTTTTTCAAATTAATTTTTTTTAAGTTTTTTGCTTACACATTATAAGGAAAATCAATGACCCCCCGGGCGGAACCGGCCAATTTGGACCCCACAGGGCTTTTTTTATTTGAACAAACTTAGTAGGACACCCATTTTAGAAGATGTTTCATGCTAATATCTTTAGCTCTAGCTTCTTTGGGATTCTTTTTAAAAGAAATTTTTTTAAGTTTTTACAGTATGCATTAATAAGGGAAAAATCAATGAACCCCCTGGGGCCGGGCCAATTTTGACCCCAGGGCTTTTATTTGAAACAAACTTTTTAGACACCTATAAGAGATTTTTCCATTGCTAAACATCTTAAAGCTTCTAGTGCAATGGGCTTTTTTAAAAAAAGATTTTTTTAATTTTTTACTATACACATAAAGGTAAAAACAATGACACCCCTAGGGGGGGGGCCAGTTTTGACCCTAGGGCTTTTATTTGGGAACACTTTGTAGACACTTACTAGAAGATGTTCATCTTGAAATATCTAACTCTAGCTATTTTGCGGTTTTTTCAAAGAAGATTTTACGTTTTTGCTATACACATATTAAGGAAAATCAATGACCCCCGGGGTGGGGCCAAATTTTGACCCCAGGTCTTTTATTTTAAAAAAAACTTAGTAAACACTCACAAGAAAAGAAGTTTCATGCTTAATATCTAAAACTCTAGCTATTTGGGTTTTTTCAAAGAAGATTTTTTAAGCTTTTGCTATACACATATAAGGAAAATCAATGACCCCCGGGGGGGGGGGGGCCAATTTTGCACCCCAGGGTTTTTTTGAACAAACTTGGTATATACACCCATAAAAAGATGTTTTCATGCTTATCTTTGCCAAAAATAAACATAACAACACTTAGTCATTGCAACTGCAAATTTCACGTCTATGCATATTTAATAACTATAAACAAATATAATGTTGATGTTTTTTTAGAACTGTTTTGTGTGGGACATGACAGTAGCTTTAACTTATTTATTATGAAATTCTATCATGCATGCAGTACTTAGCACAAGCACACATTTTTTAGCCAGTTTTTAAACATTCTTTGTGAAGTTACTTACATTTTCTTTTTTTGCATGGCCTCTGTTTATTATCACCAGTCTTCTCTTACCACATTCCCCTTGCTCACATGTAGTTTTCTGGCTAAGATTATAGACCCTGAAATGTTTAAGCAAAAGCATTACCATTTCTAGTCTAAAAGCAATTATAATAAAACAAGATCCCACTAACTAATTTAGTTATGTTGTTAAAAATAATAGAAAAATAATAAAGTAAAAACAAGAAATTATTATGGTAATTGCAAGCAATCCATTATAAAAGTCCCCTAACGGTTAGAACGCCAGCAACATTATGATGGGTCATTGGCCATTCAATTATGCCCCTGAATGAATGCAATGATATAAATGAACTTAAATCTTTGAGTTCTTAGTTTGTCTAGCTATATCTTAAGTAATGTGTAGTTTCCTAGACTGCCTTATAAGGAAATCTGTGGAGAAATAAGTAAAGTTAAGGAATGAATAAGAAAAATTCAATGTTTAAGGAGGAGATAATTCTGAAATATGTATGCTAGATTTATAACCCTTGACATAAGATGTGGAGTTTGAAGTAAATAAAAAATGAAAAAGTTTAAGTAAACAATAATAATTTCTAGACAAAAATGTAAGTGGGACATAATACTGGAAATAGTCAAGCTAGAGTATTGAACCTTCTCACACATAATTTGAGTGATAATAAGAAACATATGTATGACGTTTGAAGTAGAAACATAAATATATAAAGAAGTTATAAAAACATCATTTTTTTTGATGAACATTCTAAGGTCAAGGGGGGTTACATTCTGACATTTTTTGTGCTAAAGTTGTCAACCTTGTCACATATGATGAGGTTGATGATCAGAAACATATATTTGAAGTTTGGAAGTATTAATACCTTACGAAATAAAGAACTTATAGTGAAAAAGCGTAAAGACTTGAATAGGAAAATCTTGACAGCTCTCAATTAATTCTCCCTTAAATATAGTCAAGATTAAAATGATGTGTATAATTATCTCCATACTGCTATCTATCCATATTTTAAGTTTCATAAAAAATGTTTTCATTTCAGGTGGCACAATAGCTCAGTTGGTTAGACCACTGACTGTCACTCCTGAGGTTCCAGGTTCGATCCTGGGTAACACCCTTGGGATTTTTCAGAAACACTTTCAGTGTTTCCCACCTACCTAGAGGTTTACGTTAAAGAAGCCCAGTTTATCCTTGCACATATCAGTGCTATACACTGGGCATGTAAAAGAAACAAGGAATCTATTCAATAAGAGCTAGGGACTGGTTCTTGGACTCACTTGTATCTCATAGCTGTCTCTATAGTCTGGTGAGGTAAGGACCCTACTGGAAATAAGTGCTTACACTTTCGTAGGTTATCCTTGATCGCACAGTCTAAAGAAAATCAATCAATCAGCACTTTTTGAGTAATCACAATTTTTGTTAAATTTTCCATATTTTAAGCCTATTTGTTGCCATAGTAACCAAATTTTTCAACATAGGAAGAACAGAAGACGTGCATAATTTCCATACTACCATCTACCCATAATTCAATGTTCATAAAAATACTTTCAGTACTTTTGGCATTATCACTGGATCCAATTTATGTTATGTTAAATTAGTTATATTTTCAGACTATTTGTTGCAAAAGCAACCAAATTTTTCAACATAGGAAAAAAAAGAAAAAAAATGCAATTAATTATCTTCAGACTGCCATCTTACCCTATATCAAGTTTCATAAAAATATTTTCAATACTTTTTGTGTTATCTCAGGATTCAGTTTTGTGAACGGACTGCAGACGGACGGACAGACAGACGGAGGGAGAGTAAACCTCAAGTCCCCTCTAGTTAAACTGGTAGGGGACTAACAAATGATTATTGAATGCTTAAAGGGTACTATTAGCTTTGGATTGTTTGGGTTACCTTATAACACCTCATTACTGCATGGTCATGCTGTGTTGTAATTTACTCCGAGTTGACCATCAAAGCACTTTAACCTTAATAATTACCTGTGGATTGAAAATTGATCCATTTGTTGAATCAAAAATCAAACATTAAGGAATTAATGTTACTTTAACAACTAGGAGCTACATGAAAGAGATCATTTCTAGTTTAGATTCTACAGTAAAAACCTTAAATGAGCCGTGTCATGACAAAAACCAACATAATGGGTTTGCGACCAGCATGGATCCAGACCAGCCTGCGCATCCGCGCAGTATGATCAATGCCTGCTGCACAGTAAATGGGCCAATTTTGTTAGCATCTAAGTCAAAAAATAAAAGTTAAACATACAAGACAATATTTGCTCTTTTTAAGTACCTAAGGGTGTCTATAACAATATTTTTGGAAAGAAAGGATAACTTTTTGGATACCTTTTTCAAAATATTACATCTCTTGCGGACTGTGTGGGTAGGGGACAGAATTGTTACAAAGATATACTAAAAGCCTGAATATCTTACAGTTTATAATAAAAATTGTATTATTTCTCTTTATTTTATTAAAATATTTTGTGTTCTGATTAATGTTACAAAAAAAATCCAGAAAATTCATCTTAGATATAAAAATATTGCTTTCAAATTTTGAGTATTTTTCACACAAAATGAAATTTTCAAACATGTTAGAAAGAGAGAGAAATAAAACAAGGATAGGTACACCAAATCATATTTAAATCAAATATGCAAACACATTTCTTATAAACCAGTAGAAATTATAGGACTTTCTGTTGTATATATTCTTGTCAGATAACCCAAAAATGAATTGTATCAGGGGGACGGATGTTACATTTTTGGGGGGACGGATGTTACACTAGATGTTTCAAGCTCATAGTTCATACTCTTTTTTGGTTTTATTTTAATGTAATATAATTTATAAAAAGTATATGCTTTAAAATGTACAGTAACGTTACAATAAATGTAAAATAATTGAATAAATTATGAGAAAAATGTAGAAATATACCCAACAATTATATAGTTTCTTACTATTTGCGTTTCACAATTTATCTTACATTTGAATGAACATTAATTTTAAATGTTTGAAATAAAATAAAAACATTGCTAATTAAACAAGCAATTATCATAGTATTGCAAGCAATCCATAAGTCCCCTACCGGTAAGAGCCTAAGCAACATTCTGAAGGGCCATTCACTTAGGTTCCAATTTTAAGTAAATTTGTTGAAAAAGTTCTTTAAAAGTGATCACAGGATACAGTTTTTATGTACAGACAGACGGACTGAAGGACACTCTAAAGTTAATTAGTTATTTTTTAAACATCCCTGTTATCAAAATATAACATATTTAAAATCCTATCATGATTGAAGAAGGAGTAAAAATTACCAATTTCTCAAAAAAAAGTCTAAGTTCAAAAGGGGCATTATAAATTCTGGAAATAGTCTTGCTAGAGTATTGAACACTCACAAATGTTGAGTGACAATAAGAAACATTTATATGAAGTTTGAAGTAGATACATTCAGAAAAAGAACCCCTGCGAAAGCATGTTCATCAATTCATGAATTTTCATGAACAGTTCATGAATATTCATGAACATCTTTCAATTGTTCATCATCTTGGCAGAAATGTTCATGAACAAATATTCATGAACATTAAAGTTCATGAATATGTTTGTCTGTTCACGATCATGTTGATGTGTTCATGAACATTTTGGCATCATTCTTGCTCTGTTCATGAACATTTTGGTATGTTCATGAACAAGCTGACAATAATCATGAACTTTAAAAACAAATTTGTCTTTACAATTTTAACCCATGTGAATAATTTTTAGTGTTAGAAAAAATTTCAGTTCATGAACTCATGAACTGAAAAATTTCAGTTCATGAACTCTCGTGAGTTCATGAACTCACTGGTCATCAACAAGAGTTGGCTGACCTTGGTAACACCCATAATGCAAAAGTCAACATGGCCGCCAGAAACAAAGCTCTACATGTGTTTAACAAACTTTCGGTGCAAACTTACTTAAAAATGGAATAATAATGACTTAGCAAAATGAAGAAAAAGTGATGTATTTACATAATGGACTATATAAAATCTTATGGAAAATTGTGTCAAAGAAATAAATTGAAGAGCAAACTGGCAAGTCGTGAATTCTAATGACAATTCAATTTGTACATAGGGAATCAATGAGCACAGTGTTTAACAAGTTTCATTACCTGTGTAATGGGCTTTTGTGTTTTGTATTTGTACTAAAACACTGTCTATTGTGCATTTTATGGCTGGTACAAATCAGCAGTCTTAGAATTAAATGAAAATTGATTGTGATGTCACATTATTATGACCCCTGGGAGAAGTTTTTGAATTGTTCGTGAACATATTCATGAACAATTTCATGAATGTGCATTTGAACAAGTTCATGAATGTGCATGAACAACAAATGAGACTTTTTTTCTTTCATGGACAATTCATGAATCGATATATTCATGAATGTTCACGAACATATATTCATGAACATGTTCATGAATATCTTGATTCATGAATTGTCCGTGAACTAAAAAAAGTCTCATTTGTTGTTCATGCACATTCATGAACTTGTCCATGAATATGTTCATGAACAGTTCATGAATTATTCATGGTAACATGTAACCAACGCTGAAAAGCCTTTGACTCTATCTCAATCCCTTGAGAAGTTGCAGCACTTTGAAATAAATTTTGATGGAAAAAATCGAGGCAAAAAAGTGATTTTTGGCAATTTTGAGATGTCCCCTCGTTGCCATGGTAACAGGAAATTTAAGACTGAGCATGTCGTTACAAAGGCAATTGTCCAGTCAACATTTGTGCCAAGTTTGATTAGTATTGAAGCATTTTTCATAGTTTCATAGCAGTTTGAACTTGTGAGAGGAGGCTTTTCAGTGAAAATGGCCATTTTTCACAATATGCTCATGGGGGAAAGGGTTAACTAAAAAAATTATAAATGTTACAAAACAACAATATTTCACCAAAATTAGGTAAAAGACCAAATGTTAACATGGAAAAACTAGATTTTGGGTGGTTCCAAGGTTTTTCATCATTTATTGTTAACCTTTTTCCCTTATATAAGCGTGTTTCGACGGCTTTTTGCCCCCCCCCCTTTTTTGAGGCCTCAAACAGTGAAAAAATGCCCTATTTAGGCCCAAACACTGTTTTTCGTTTGAGAAATGTTGTTAAAAAAAATTGACCATTTTTTCGGCGCCGTCCCCCATCCAAATATTAGGGGGTTGCCAGAAGGGGATGTGCCCCCTTCTGTTTGGGGGTTTGAAGGGGGGCGGAGTCCCCCTCATCGCCAAGAAAATTTTGGACTTGTGAGAGGCTTATAATGACCCCAGGTCGATCATAAGGTAACATGTAACCAACGCTGAAAAGCCTTTGACTCTATCTCAATCCCTTGAGAAGTTGCAGCACTTTGAAATAAATTTTGATGGAAAAAATCGAGGCAAAAAAGTGATTTTTGGCAATTTTGAGATGTCCCCTCGTTGCCATGGTAACAGGAAATTTAAGACTGAGCATGTCGTTACAAAGGCAATTGTCCAGTCAACATTTGTGCCAAGTTTGATTAGTATTGAAGCATTTTTCATAGTTTCATAGCAGTTTGAACTTGTGAGAGGAGGCTTTTCAGTGAAAATGGCCATTTTTCACAATATGCTCATGGGGGAAAGGGTTAACTAAAAAAATTATAAATGTTACAAAACAACAATATTTCACCAAAATTAGGTAAAAGACCAAATGTTAACATGGAAAAACTAGATTTTGGGTGGTTCCAAGGTTTTTCATCATTTTTTGTTAACCTTTTCCCTTATATAAGCGTGTTTCGACGGCTTTTTGCCCCCCCCCCTTTTTGAGGCCTCAAACAGTGAAAAAATGCCCTATTTAGGCCCCAAACACTGTTTTTCGTTTGAGAAATGTTGTTAAAAAAATTGACCATTTTTTCGGCGCCGTCTCCCATCCAAATATTACATCAGGGGGTTGCCAGAAGGGGGATGTGCCCCCTTCTGTTTGGGGGGTTTGAAGGGGGGCGGAGTCCCCCTCATCGCCAAGAAAATTTTGGACTTGTGAGAGGCTTATAATGACCCCAGGTCGATCATAAGGTAACATGTAACCAACGCTGAAAAGCCTTTGACTCTATCTCAATCCCTTGAGAAGTTGCAGCACTTTGAAATAAATTTTGATGGAAAAAATCGAGGCAAAAAAGTGATTTTTGGCAATTTTGAGATGTCCCCTCGTTGCCATGGTAACAGGAAATTTAAGACTGAGCATGTCGTTACAAAGGCAATTGTCCAGTCAACATTTGTGCCAAGTTTGATTAGTATTGAAGCATTTTTCATAGTTTCATAGCAGTTTGAACTTGTGAGAGGAGGCTTTTCAGTGAAAATGGCCATTTTTCACAATATGCTCATGGGGGAAAGGGTTAATAAGTGTGAAGAAACTGTACATTATTTTGGTGGCATGTAAGAAAACATTCTTTAAACTTGCATATTTTATTAGCTTGGCTTTACAAACTACTTTGAATGAAAAAATATTATTTCAGCTACGCCTTTAATTATTAATCCCCTTCAACGTAGCAGAAAGGGGATTATAGGAATGGCCTCTGTCTGTCAGTCTGTCTGTCTGTAACACTTTCGTGTCAGCACCATAACTTTTAAGCCACTGAAAATTTCTTGAAATAACCTGGCACAAGTAGTAACCATAAAGAGACGATATGGAGAGCGCAAAAATTAAGTTGCTACCCCTAAGGTCAAGGTCACACTTAAAGGTCAAATGTTAAAATGTCTTCATTTCATATTAAAAATCTACATTTCGTGTCCGCTCCATAATTTTTTAACTGCTTTAATTCTTTAAAACAACTTGAGACGATGTGCATTATGCAATGATTGGGTTGGTAGCCCCAAGGTCAAGGTCACACTTAAAGGTCAAATGTTAAAAAGTCTTCATTTCATAATAAAAAGTCTACATTTCGTATCCGCTCCATATACTTAACATAACTTGTCACAACTGATCCCAATTATAAGACAACATGCTGAGCGCAATAATGGACTGCTACCCAAAAGGTCAAGGTCACACTTAAAGGTCAAATGTATAAAAGTCTACATTTCATATCCCCCTCCACAACTTTTAAACCTCTGTTTTTTTTTAATAGCTTGGCACAAGTGATCACCATTATGAGACAATGTGCAGAGCGCAATAATTTGGTTGCTTTCCCCAAGGTCAAGGTCACATTTAAAGGTCAAGTGTTAAAAGACGTACAATTGTATCCGCTCCATAACCTTAAAACCGCTGAAAAGTTTTTTTTAAATAACTTGGCATGAGTGATCACCATTTTGAGACGATGTGCAGAGCGCAATAATTGAATTGCTACACCCAAGGTCAAGGTCACATTTACAAGTCAAATTTTAGAAAGTCTACATTTTGTGTCTGTACATAACATTTAAACTGCTGCAATGTTTTTAAGATAACTTGGCAGAAATGATTACCATTATGACACCATTGGCAGAGCACAATAATCAAGTCACAACCCTGAAGGTCAGGGTCACAATCAAAGGTCCAATGTAAAAAGCATCTATTTTTCATGTCCGCTCTATAACTTATAGACAATTCAAGGGTTGTAAAATTACTTGGCACAAATGATCACAACCATGACACAATCTGCAGAGTTCAACATCCAGGTTGCTACCCCAAGGTCAAGGTTGTATGCTCTCCATAACTTTTTTTTTCTTTATGGAAGATTTTAAATAACATGGCACAAAAAATCACCATCATGAGACTATGTGCTTATGATATGCATGGCATAACATCAAGGTAATGGCTGGTAAAAGGTCAAGAAGAACACATTCATGTTCACTGTGGAAGGGAATTTAGCTGTCCTTCAGACTGCCTTGTATTTAATTGGTTTTACTGTCTTTAAAACCTTTTAAAGGTATCCACTTTGAACTTACAACTCTTGTTCAATATCAAAAGGAGGATCCATTTCAAAAAGGCAGGTAACCAAAATATTCTTTCTACAAAGTTGTTTAACTTAATTGGAGTAATAGCTCATTATCAAAAAATAATTCTATTTTGAAGAGGTGTGTAACCTTAAAATACTTTACTAAAATTATTGCTCTTATTTAACTTTCAAAACTGTGGTTTGTGTTCATTTCACAAAACAATATCACTGATATCCACTTAAAACTTGGTATACTTGTTTATAATGCAAAGAGGGATCCATTTCAAAACAGTAGGTTTACCAAATGCACAAACTTTTACTCAATTCTATTTAACTGAATCTAAATTTGCCATCCAAAAATCAATGTACAGGATCTTTAATGCGCTATAATATTTAATTATAACATTTTAAAATGTAATTCAACTTTTATTAACAAATACTTTGCGGCATTGCTATAAATGACAATCTTCTATAGTCATAATACTAGCACATAAAGAGCCAATAAATGTAGGTTCATTTTATTATTAATAACTCTTTGAAAATGAGATGTTTGTAAAGATACTGGAAGCTTTCACCTGCGGCTCATCTACTGTAGTACAACAATAATATTTCCCAACTTGTACCAGCATTCATCTTTAACTAACTTTGGCCAATAAAACTCATTCTTTGTTTTGCCCACTTGATGGAGGCACCGTACAAAACCTTCACTTTCGCTCACATCAATTACTTGCCCAGGGTAGGGTTTTCCATGATACCTAACAGCAACAAATGTGTTGAGCAATAACAATGTATTTTCTGTAAAAACTTTTTTGCTTGAGTTCGTGTCTGAAGAGGTTGGAATAGAGGGCTCTACTGCATCATCAGAATCAGGTGGAGCAATGGGTAACAAGGGTGCAAAATGATTCGGTACCCAGTTCTTGTTAAGCATATCACTCCTTGTACTAGTCCACATGATATGAACTGTGGTCTGTAAAGAGTGAAGTCTAGGCTGTATGGTACGATGTAGATGCTGCCTTACAATGGGGTTTCCCAGTTCTGGATAAACAGAGTATAAGGGAAGATGCCCTTTTCTGTGAATCAGCGTCCCTTCTCTGTCTGTATCAACGTGCATGCTCTGTTAATTATACCTATAACAAGGAATAATGTGTGTGAATATGAAAAGAATCTGTCAGCTAATAAGGGAATTAAAACAATGTTAAAGTTTTTGGGTGACCTTTTGAACATCTTTACTTTAAAGGTTAAGGTCATTAGTAGGTGAAGGTCATATGTACTGAGTTTTACTGAGGTCATGTCTTAAGAAATATACAATGCTATTTTTTTTAGGAGTTTTTGCAAATTTATGCCATCCATAAAAAGCTCATTTGGAGGTCAAGGTGGTATGTAATGGATTCTTTTGCAGTCTTTTTGTAAACAATTATATGAAAATAATATGTCAAGTAATGAGAAAATAATAAACTAAGTTAAACTTTTGAGACAGACAAACAGACCTACAGACCAGGATGGGACAAAAACAATAATTCTCCAAATACTCCATCAGGGCATAATAAAATGTTAGCGATAACAATATTGAAAACCATTGCAACTCTGGTTAATCAATAAGAATCTATATGTAATTTTTTAAAAATAATGTAGTACGTTAATCATAAATGGGGGCAATTACATATAATAATATTTAATAAAACAAAACATTGTAGTCAGTTCAAAAGCAGGCGAATGGTGTTGCTCTGGGTTGTGTACTGGTAATATGTATGTTTTTGTTACAAAATCACTGGGCTTTAGATATATTTTAAAATAAAACATTATTTAACAATATTTAACATAATTTTATTTCATTTTTCTTTCCTGTCACAGAAACATTCTTTCCTGTCACAAAATTTCAGTGTGACAGAATGGAATGTGACAGTATGGAAAATAAATGATTAAAAACAATAAAAATAATAACTGGTCCCTTTTCAAGTTCATGTGGAGGGAAAAATTTAAAATGCACATCATGTACCAAAACATGGTAAATAGAAGAAAGGTTTTATGACTAGTTATGCCTCCAAAAAGACAGTGACAGGAAGGAAATTTAAGATGTACTCACCTTGTCCGTCAGCAATTATTTTCATGGAAAAATCATCTATGCGCCAACAATGACTGTTCTTGATGCACCGTTTTGTTTTTGAAAAGGGAGACTACTTTTGTACACATAAATCAGGAAGTTAGAGGGACTAATAATTGTTTATGGAAAAACAATTCTATGTTGTGACAGGATGGAAATCAAATATGGGACAAATTTGGAATTTAAAAAAAATATGATTATATACAAATAAGGTTTTCTTTTATTTAAAAGAAATCTTGTTTTGTCTATGAATTACTTAGAAAATATAAATGTTCTTCTATTTTTATATATTTAAGTGCTAACAGTTTCAGTACAATGTTATTTTTTTAAATTGTGACACCTTTAATTTTACTATACAAGAAATATTTTTAATCAATAATATCCGGACAGCATTATCTGTTATATCAGAAGAATCTGTGTAAATTATTAATGATATATTAGATGAATACACAGTAAAAGAAAAATGCATATTTATAATAAATTATGTAAAATAATTATGAAAATAGCTGTGGGACAAGAATTTGCACATTTTTTGAAAAATGCCCTTATATCATGTTATATCCCTGGCGTCTTTCTGTCCATCTGTTTAAGTAAAACATTTTAATTCCCATGTCTTGCAAATGCTTCATCCTTACTAAAAAAAAAAACACTTTCGGGCATATAATGCTCCACCTAGCGATGCTCTTGTTTTAATTTCCAAAATGTTCGGTGCTGTAACATTTTGAATGAAAACTTGTATTTAATGGTTCTGTCGATTGTCGGTAAATCTTTTTTTTTAACTTGTTAATTGTTTTACGTCCAAACATTTTGAATTAAAACACTGATTTACAATAATTCATTTCTTTTTGCCTTTGTTTCTAATTTCGCAAAAGTGCTGAACATTTTTTTTTTCAAAGTCATTAAGTCATGTAGTGCCCTAAATTTTCCATTAGTGAATTCTTTAATGCTTAAAAAAAGTCCCTTTTATATATTTTGTACATGGTATATTGTAGTTCTGTAAATTGTTTGGTGCCCTAACTTTTTAAATGAAAACTTGTATTTAAACTTGCTTCAGTCTATTGTCAGTAAATCTTTGTTTTAATTTGCAAAATGTTCGGTGCCCTAACATTTTTAGTAAAAGCATTGATTAAACATTAAAGTCCATCATCAGTAAATCTTTTTTTTTAATTTGCAAAATGTTCGGTGCCCTAACATTTTGAATGAAAACTTGTATTTAATGCTTCGGTCTATTGTCAGTAAATCTTTGTTTTAATTTGGAAATTGTTCGGTGCCCTAACATTTTAAGTTAAAACATTGATGAAACACTTAAGTCTATCGTCAGTAAATCTTTTTTTTAATTTGTAAATTGTTTGGTGCCCTAACATTTTGAATGAAAACTTGTATTTAATGCTTCGGTCTTTTGTAAGTTAATCTTTGTTTTAATTTGGAAATTGTTCGGTGCCCTAACATTTTTAGTTAAAACATTGATTAAACACTTAAGTCTATCGTCAGTAAATCATTTTTTAATTTGTAAATTGTTCGGTGCCCGAACATTTTGAATGAAAACTTGTATTTAATGCTTCGGTCTATTGTCAGTAAATCTTTGTTTTAATTTGGAAATTGTTCGGTGACCTAACATTTTTAGTTAAAACATTGATTAAACAATTAAGTCTATCGTCAGTAAATCATTTTTTAATTTGTAAATTGTTCGGTACCCGAACATTTTGTATGAAAACTTGTATTTAATGCTTCGGTCTATTGTCCGTAAATCTTTGTTTTAATTTAAAAATTGTTCGGTGCCCTAACATTTTTAGTTAAAACATTGATTAAACAATTAAGTCTATCGTCAGTAAATCATTTTTTAATTTGTAAATTGTTCGGTGCCCGAACATTTTGAATGAAAACTTGTATTTAATGTTTCGGTCTTTTGTCAGTAAATCTTTGTTTTAATTTGGAAATTGTTCGGTGCCCTAACATTTTTAGTTAACCATTGATTCAACACTTAAGTCCATCGTCAGTAAATCTTTTTTTTATTTTGAAAATTGTTCGGTGCCCGAACATTTTGAATGAAAACTTGTATTTAATGCTTCGGTCTATTGTCAGTTAATCTTTGTTTTATTTTGGAAATTGTTCGGTGCCCGAACATTTTTAGTTAAAACATTGATTTAACACTTAAGTCTATCGTCAGTAAATATTTTTTTAATTTGTAAATTGTTCGGTGCCCTAACATTTTGAAAGGAAACTTGTATTTAATGCTTCGGTCTATCGTCAGTTAATCTTTTCTATAATTTGGAAATTGTTCGGTGCCCTAACATTTTTAGTTAAAACATTGATTTAACACTTATTATAAGTCCATTTTCAGTAAAAAAAAAATTAATTTGTAAATTGTTCGGTGCCCGAACATTTTGAATGAAAACTTGTATTTAATGCTTCGGTCTATTGTCAGTAAATCATTGTTTTAATTTGGAAATTGTTCGGTGCCCTAACATTTTTAGTTAAAACATTGACTAAACACTTGCGTCCATCTTAAGTAAATCTTTTTTTAATTTGCAAATTGTTCGGTGCCCGAACATTTTGAATGAAAACTTGTATTTAATGCTTCGGTCTATCATCAGTTAATCTTTTCTATAATTTGGAAATTGTTCGGTGCCCTAACATTTTTAGTTAAAACATTGATTTAACACTTATTATAAGTCCATTTTCAGTAAAAAAAAAAATTAATTTGTAAATTGTTCGGTGCCCGAACATTTTGAATGAAAACTTGTATTTAATGCTTCGGTCTATTGTCAGTAAATCATTGTTTTAATTTGGAAATTGTTCGGTGCTCTAACATTTCTAGTTAAAACATTGACTAAACACTTGCGTCCATCCTAAGTAAATCTTTTTTTAATTTGCGAATTGTTCGGTGCCCGAACATTTTGAATGAAAACTTGTATTTAATGCTTCGGTCTATCATCAGTTAATCTTTTCTATAATTTGGAAATTGTTCGGTGCCCTAACATTTTTAGTTAAAACATTGATTTAACACTTATTATAAGTCCATTTTCAGTAAAAAAAAAAATTTAATTTGTAAATTGTTCGGTGCCCGAACATTTTGAATGAAAACTTGTATTTAATGCTTCGGTCTATCATCAGTTAATCTTTTCTATAATTTGGAAATTGTTCGGTGCCCTAACATTTTTAGTTAAAACATTGATTTAACACTTATTATAAGTCCATTTTCAGTAAAAAAAAAAATTTAATTTGTAAATTGTTCGGTGCCCGAACATTTTGAATGAAAACTTGTATTTAATGCTTCGGTCTATTGTCAGTAAATCATTGTTTTAATTTGGAAATTGTTCGGTGCCCTAACATTTTTAGTTAAAACATTGATTAAACAATTAAGTCTATCGTCAGTAAATCTTTTTTTAATTTGCAAATTGTTCGGTGCCCGAACATTTTGAATGAAAACTTGTATTTAATGCTTCGGTTTATTGTCAGTTAATCTTTGTTTTAATTTGGAAATTGTTCGGTGCCCTAACATTTTTAGTTAAAACTTTGATTTGATGATTTAGTCTGGTCAATGAAGTAATTCATTTATTTTTCATTTCACAAAATGTTCGGGCACCGAACATTATGTTGTAGCAGAATAATTGTGGCCAAGAAGTGTTAGATATATAAGAAGTTAATTTAGAAATGTGAATTGTGTATGTAAATATTTGATCTGTTTATAAAATTGCTTTTGATATTTCAATGATTTTAATAAAGAATTGTCCATTTATCCATTTTTATAAAACTTGCCTTGATTTGGACATTTCTTTTATGTACCATTTTCACCACTAAAATGACCAAAAGAGCCATAATAAACAGGAATGATTGGACATTCACTCTGATTAAATGGCTGATTTTTACCAGTTCAATATAATAGATTCTGACTGGCTAACATGATCAAGGGGTGTGAACATTTGTTAATTACTACAAATAATAAACAAGTTAAATGTTGATGCTGCACATCAAAGACGCCGCCAAATGATGTTAACTTTCACAGGTAATGTACAAAATCAGCCTTGACAATTGTTCTCTATTACAGTTGAATATCTGAAGCACTAATTAATTTTTCTCCATGTTCTTGGTGTGTGCTCGTTGTTAATAATAATAATTAAGTTGCATTTTTGTTAAAAAGTAGAATCTATAAGTAATGCCATGTTTGAAATTCTGAAATATTTGTCTGTTGCGACAAAGATTGAAAGGTCTGGTCGAAGCAAAAAAAAGTGGATAACAAGTTAAAATCAAAGCAGAAAAGGGTGCTGAATTTGTTTGGGTCTCAGAATGTCAGACAAGTGAAAGTTGTGAGATTATAAACCAATGTGTTTTTGTATAGTGCCCTCAATGCTGTTTCCAGTGTTATAACTGTGGTAAACTGGCTATAAGGCTTATTGCAACACTGATATTCAATTCAATGTTTATTTGGTTTAACAATTAAAAAATGCGTTGCCTTAGCTGGGATTTGGACTCTAGACCTCTCGCTTCCTAATCGAGCGTGTAACCCCTCGACTACGCATTGTTTACTTGTTTATAAAAGATTAAACCAATTGATTAAACGCAAGATTTATATTTGCCTGGAATTTACGTACACAATTACTAAATGTAATAAAAAATCGAGGCAAAAGAAAACAGAATCCTTGAAAATAAACTAATGCAAACATTTGTGCTACATTTTAAAATAAATGTACATTTTTATCAGTTAATCTGTTTTATATCTTAAATGTAATATATTTTCATGATTAAGCACACGTTTTGCCAGTTTTTGTAAAAAATGTTTTCGTTGTACCCGAAACGCCGAAAAAATTCCATTGTGTATTTTAGTCAAACTCCTTGTTCGCTGTCCCGAATTTGGTTCCCGTTATTAGAATATAGACTGTCTCATTGGTACGTTAATTATTACGTAAACAAAATTAGAAAATGATAAACAGAATATGATATACACAGATGGCACTATCACTTCAGTTAAACGTTTATTTTAATTCCTTAGGCCTCGGTGACATGCTGTACATCATTAAAGCTATTCTTATTAGAAAAATTGAAAACAGTGTGATTTTGTTAAAACAAAAATATAAACAAAAGCACGACTAACATTTTCCCCATTTCTGAATATACGAATGCATATCTACTAGACGCCCTAATGAAATGACGACAGATTAATCCTTGAATTTGTGCAATGAATGGTTTGCTGGGAACTCCAAGCTGCCAAGCTAAGGTTTTAATCAGAACAGGAAATTCACAACTTCCTGAAGTGTTTGATGTGGTTAAAATCCTTTATGAAGGAGTTTGCATAAATATTGGCCGTCAGTTCCTATAAAATTGTTTCACAGTTTTTCAATCAATAAACCCATTCTTGAGGTTTTTTTCACTTTCAATTAATTAGAGAAGGAAACAGATACCCACAAATAATTGATTTGTGTGTAACTCTTTTTTCTGGCAATAGTTTCAGTGGAAAAAAATGTGTTGCATGGGCCTTCTATACTGCATATAAAATTTTGGCTCATTTGAACCACCAATGAAAGATTTGAATATGTTTTAATACAACAGTAGACTTTTTCATATTTTGTTATCATAAAAGAAACTTGCAAACTATTATTTAAATACAACTTCATTTTGACATGCAACACTTCAGAAATGAAGAGAAAAATTCAGGCATGTTATGGCAAGTCACTCCTGTACTCCCTAGTGTATTTCAAAAAAGGTTTAAAAAACAATATCTGCATTCACATATTAATGATGTATGCAGCGTTTTATTAAAGTTATTAATGTAGGAAAGTATACGATTATGTTATGAACGTTTTATTTTGCAATTGAAAATGCGAAACAAAAACAGTAATAATATATAAGTGACACAAATAAATTATAAATCAGTTTTCAGGTTTTATGTGCGAAATTCAGTTTAGATGATACATTAATTTGTTCATGAATTGTTAAAATTATTCAGAAAATTGCATGCCATTGTTAACTTTTAATATGTGATTATGTGTAATTGTTAACATACATTTATTATGATTCACGACATAACACAAGTTATTCTCTTTAAAATATTATGCTTCACATACATCAGACACGATGTTATTGGTATTTGTTTCAAATTAAGCAGATCTATTTGAATATTTAATTCTAATTTATTGAACTTTAATAGAAATATTCAGGTTAGATAATTTCACCGAAATTTTTATTGCATTTACTCTTATTAATCGCATTTCTACGGCTGCGTTTTTATTGACGCTATATGTTATAAACGGAAAAAATGTCGTACATTCTTGATATTCAGGGAACTTATAATATGTAATGTGATTATGAATAGACAGAATGGAAATAAAAAAAAGTGGATTTGTTTAAATCTTTTCCTTTTCCAATGCATTGTGTTATAGCCAGGATAAATGCTACGTACTTATTATTTCCATACTTTTTGTATAATAAACTTACTCGATCTGTCAGTATGTCAGAATATTTGGTAACTTAATTAATATATCGATACAAGAAGCTTTAAATTGACAGAAAATTAAACTAATTTCAATCTAAATTACTTCTGCACCATTGTCTCAATCTACGGAAAATGGCGGTTTTCAAGACATCTTAGCGTGGAACTGATAACAATCTCTGATTGGCTTATCTCTGTAACCCCTGCCAGTTTGAGTGACAGGCGGCGTAGTATCCATTCTAATCGCCGATTGGCTATCGGCTTATCGATGCATCGATTTGATAGACAGCTAGCGTCTGGTCAATTATTCGATAATCTACTGTAGGCGGAACGTAGTAAATTAATTAGCTACTGGCGGGGGTCAATTACGCCACGCGCCCACACAGTAGTCAAGTCGATCATTATTATCAAAGGTGTTTATTGATCAATCTTAGATGAAAATAGGTTTTTGTTTTGCAATTATGCTTGAACAACATTCATCCTAGTCCCAGTACTGATAAATACTTTCTATAGATAATTTATCCATAAAAAAGATATATTGACAAATATTATTTTAAATAATATCTGTCAACACTGATATAGACATCGATATTTAATGTCCATTTGCTTTCTCTTTGCATTTTATTTTATTATTCAGTTTTCAGATATAAAATGTATATTAATTACGCTACATGTACTTGCTCTGAACAGGTACGTATATTAACGGTATCCGCAACTCTATACAGTCAATCAATAACGGTAAATTATGCTGTCGTGGCAGATAATCCATCCAGACTGCCGATCGTTATTGATTTTTATCGACGATTACATAGCATTAAGCGGTGTGATATTTGACCTTGGTTATTTAAATTACCGTCAACATGTTATTTTCTGTTCAATTTTTTAAAAGTAACATATTCTAGAAAGCTGAAAGATAGAATTTTCCAAATATATATTTTATAAATCAGTGCGTTTAGTATAAAGAAAATTACGACGAGTTAAACACAGGGTTTTGTTTTTTTTGTCTCCCGATTATGTCAAAAAATATGATAAACAAGATCAACAAGGAAAGGCGGCGTTCAGTAAAAATAATGATGCCCTCTTCGAACAAATAATTATAAGATTTTTCCGTCATTTATGGTCCGAATTTAGCAAAATACCTATCAAAAGAAAGCTGAGAATTTGATCTTTTTAACCGTGTAATTATCATTTACAAAGCTAAATTATTTCCGGAATTGTAACGAGTAAAAAACGCAACTTTTACTACCAGCGAAATCGCGACTGCTTACGAAAGAAATTTTATATACATATAGTAACAAGTTATTATTGTTCCGTCATTTTTTGCCGAAATTTGTGAAAAATTATTTATAATTTAATATATTAAAAAGTAAGTCAAAGCTAGATAAAAAATTATGATAATTTAGATTTATTGGGTTTTTTTTTTTGGTAATTAATGATCCAAAAATACTAACAGTTATTATCTAACTTCTTTCTTTTATTTGTATAACAATAATGTGAAAAAGTACTACTTGAACACTCAGTGAAAGACACCAAAAGCCAGTGCTCAAAATTCAAGAAATGCAGTGCAGTATTTTAAAATTTTCTGAGGGGCATGCCCTGCCGCCCCCTAATATGCCTGTGACATCAAATATGATTACATGTATTATGAACCCTAGCCCTGATCTCTGAACTTCAGTTTTAATATAAGCCGCTCTTATTTCCAAAATTACAGGGAGCTTATCAGGACATAAGATCAATAAAATGAAGCTCGCGTGATTTAGTGCCCTTGTAACCTATTTTTAGAATAATCTAAAAGGGATAACCAATTATCGGGATAGACAAAGGGAAGCAACCTGTAGATCTTAAATATGTAACTTAATTCAGTTATAAAAATGATAACTGCTTTAAGTTACACCCCTGACTGTTCATTGCTATTTTAAATATTGGAGTGGTTAGTTCTTTGCTAATAGAATGAAAAATGTTTATTTGTCCGTAACATATTATCGTTTGTTTCGCTGCTTTCGAGTTCATGCTGTTCTATTTTTGAAGATTAATTCATTTAAAGATTTGATAAAAGGAGAAAAGTTTGACTTTTTTGAATTAAAAGAAACTCGTCTTAACTGAAGTATTTTCAAGGGATTTTGGAGTGAATAGAATGACATTTTGTATTAATGCAAAAACCACTTGGAATTTAAAATAATGGTCCACAATGGTGCATGTTTTATTATTTCAACCAAAATTTCAAAATAAAACAAACAAAAACAAACTTGTTGCTAGAATGATGTATGTCAGCGTGGGTGCATTTATAATTTCTTTTGCTCTTAACTTCTACATTTCCCAATAGATTAACAGAGCAATTGTTCTAAAGAGCTTTGGCGCATTTATCTAAGTTTTGTGATTTAATCATTTTTGGCAGAATCAAATGGTTCGTTTTCATAGTAAGAAATATTTGCAGAAATCCTGGGTATGTGACAATATCCTGTCATTTGTTAATGTTTCATGTCACATCTTCAATGTGACATACCACTAAGATACGGAATCACATATAGCCCGAGCTAAATTCGTTTTCATGGCAAGAATATTTGAATAAATCTTGAGTATCCTTTGAACGGAATATACATATATACAAATATATAATGTAATATGTAATATATATGTCATTTAAACATGGCAAATAGTATTAATTGCATAATCTTAGTGTAAAATAGAAACATTTAAGTGAATTTGTTGTCACCGAGCTTGTTTTCGCGTTATCTTCCTTTCTATGCAGTATTTTGGGGCAGGAAACTTAAACATAAGTTGACAAACTTGGTGTATACAACTGCATATTTTATTTCAGTTTTACTAATTATGGATAAATGAGCCAGCCACTAACAATTTCATAAGCATTTTTTTTACGGTGAGAAATTGATTTATCATATTATCATAATTTTATTTGCCTAACATGTGTATATTAGAACTATTTGTTGACACATTCAACGATGTGGACGTGACCCACAGACAATTCTATAAATATCTTTCGGAATGTATTGTTAACGTATGTTAAACTATCCTTCGGACTAGTCCATTCTACAAAGCCAGAAGTTATCAGAAAAAATGAACCGAGAAAAATAAAATACGTTTGTATGAAATATGGATAATATTATTTTACGAGGACCGTTTCATATTGAAAATATTTTGTCTGTCGATAGATATTGTATAACGCACGTGACAAAATTCAGGCACCAATTCTTTTAACGTGTGATATGTTGACAATCCCTTAAGAATGGTTAATAATATACTATTTGCATGAGCACATTTATAATTCACAAGCTTGTAAATTGAAACCGCCGACATATTTACGTTGCATGTTATGCAATGAATATTTTTCTTTTCACCTCCAGAATAGATATTTTTGGCATTTTGGCTCTTCTAATAAACTACTGCGTTGTATTGTCTTGTGCTACGAATAGGTACTAAAGATCTATACAATATGTATCTCAATGACATGAAATCAGTAAATATGATAAAATTTAAAAGACCAGTTGGTGGAGAGATGGCAAAATTTTATCAAAAAGGTACAGACCCTTAGCACCGGCATAAGAACTATAAACTATAGAAAAACTGATATAACATAAGCAACAGATTTTAGATACAACACAGCACTTGTCGTCAGCTGATGTGAGTGTAAAAATTCTCGAAAAGGGAGATAACAATATCACTAAAAGTCTTATTGCCAATTGCATTATGAAAAACATTAAAACTGTGTATACTTACACATTGTGTCTGACCAAATTGATAGGAAGTGCAAGCTTCACTTGTTCTGTACTAGTGAAAGTTTGAATTTAAATTATCAGTACTAATAAAGAAGCCTAGTGAATGAAAGATATTCTGACTAGCTAAAGATATTCTGACAAGATTGCCAAATAATGAATGGATGTTACAATTTTACGAGGACCTTTTCATATTGAAAATAATTTGTCTGTAAACGCACGTGACAAAATTCAGTTACCAATTTTGTGATATGTTGACAATCCCTTTAGAATGGTTAATAATATACTATTTGCATGAGCACGTTTATAGTTCACAAGCTTGTAAATTGAAACCGCCGACATTATAACGTTGCATGTTATGCAATGAATATTTTTCTTTTCCTCTCCAGAATAGTGTTTTTGGCATTTTGGCCCTTCCATTAAACTACTGCGTTGTATTGTCTTGTGCTACAAATAGGTACTAAAGATCTATACAACATGTATTTCAATGACATGAAATCAGCAAATATGCATTAAATTTGAAAGACCGGTTGGTGGATAGATGACACAAATTTCATCAAAAAGGTACAGGCCCCTAGCACCGGCATAAGAGTTGTTCAATCTTCAAGACGAATCATTAAACTATAGAAAAAAACTGAGATAACGTAAGGAATTTTCAGATACAACACATCACTTGTCGTCAGCTGATGTGAGTGTAAAAATTCTCGAAAGTGGAGATAACAATATCTTATTGCCAATTGCGTTATCAAACACATTAAAACTGTGTGAACTTAAATATTGTGTCTGACCAAGTTAATTGGAAGTGCAAGCTTCACTTGTTCTGTACTAGTTAAAATTTGAATTTAAGTTATCAGTACTGATAAAGAAGTCAAAGCAAAGGTATTCTGAATAGCTGAAAATATTCTGACAAAATTGTCAAATAATGTGTTATAAAAGTAAGAATTTAGATGTATAAAAAATGAGAAAAAAACAAAGATGATTGGCGACAAATGTGACATGAAGCCTTATTGCTCAAGTGGAAATCTTGCGTTTAGATGTCGTGAAACCATATATTCTTATTGATAAGTTGTTTAAGACAAGGTTGTGCACCAAAGTAATACCGCCAATATCCCTTGTACCACTTCTAGGACTTCTACAGACAGCACGTTTCAACGTCTGTAACGGAATTAAAAAAAAATAAAACTGAAGATCCGAGTGAGAAAGCCACACAAACATCAAAGGACCGAAATACACAGGAACGGTATCAAGGGGAGTACCGAAAAGGAACTGGGCATCAAAATTGCACGTCACGGCTTTTTTGTCGCATAGGAATGCATAACAAGTTGATCAATTTTGCCAAATAAGCTATTGAGTCCATTACAACTTAACGCTCACTTAACTCACTCTGGGTCAGCTCAGGTGACATCAAATTGAACACTTTCGATTGACATAAAAAGATTCGGTACATTAATATTTTATGTCAGAAAACTTTGTTGATAGAAAATTCCGAAAGAAAAACCCGCTTCAACAACAACCCTGTGGAAGCAGCTTAAAGATATTGTTATATTTTTTTATATTTAAAGTTCATGAACATTTTAACACACCAGAGACAATAGTCCGGATTTTCTGTTTAATGTGACACTGATCGGTATGTTTTATGACACGGATGCGTTTCAAAATCTTATCACGTGCATAGGCGATATGTTAAGACTGGTACTCATCTATCATTGTTGTCTTGCAATGACAGTTGCATTTTAAAATTTGCATAAATTGATACGCGTGGCCTGACACACGTCTGAGCGAGAAGGCTATCAAGGGGATATGTTACATTTTAAATGCATGTAGAAATTCGAGGGGAAAAAGCCACAAGACATGGTGCATTCGTGCAGCGTTTTATCTATAGCCTCTTGAAAATCTTTAACTGATTGCTCACATAGTTATTAGATGTCAAATTGTATAGATACATGCATGGTGAGTATAAAGCTATAAATCTGCTGTTTGTAATTTACAAAGTTATTGTTAAAATGACAAACGATAAACACACTATTTAATATAGCAGTGTAATTTCTTTAAGGAACACTTTATTCTGCTAAAAGACAATATCCACTTGTCTTAAATAGTAGAGATAGTTTATCTTTTATGAGAATCGACAATAAGATTATAGAAATAAAATAGTTTTACTGTTTATATTAATATTTTAGTTTATTCATTTTAGATAGTTTTGAACCTTTAAAATAAGATATTCATATCTTATGTACGATATGGCAAAATTGTAGCATTTACAATCATTAGAATGTGAATGATATGACGTATTTTACCGGTGAAATGCTAAAATCATTATGTCACAAATATCCAAGGAGTTTGAAAAATACATTATTTTTGTTCTTTTTTGTAGCTTAAGGTCAAATTGGTTTTAGGAACAACAACAACAAAGCCCATAAAACAAACAAACAACAAAACAGAAAAAAATGATATGACAAATACTATAATAAATACATGTACAATATTAACAATGTATTTTTTTTATTTTAACTAATTCGGACCATTTTCCGATCTTTAACGTCGTTTGGCTTCTTTGTCGGTCACCACTTGCCGGACAGATCATTCACCATGTTTATCAAAACATATAAACCTTCCATTTTTATCAACATGAAAACATTCTGTGACCAAAAATAAATGCAATTGGTAAAATATGTAATAGAAAAGTTATAATGCTCCCTTCGTCCAATTTAAATGTAAAATTCAAATTTAATACATTTATTTATATTGGCTGTGCTATTGCAATAAAGTTTAAGATTTTATCAACCGTACTTGCTGCTGAGTGTGACATAGATTTTTCTTAAAATGTTTGTAACTTTGAAGGTAATATAACGGATATAGCAATACTCCAATTCAGAAGAAACACTATAGCTTTTAACTCGCAGACTGAGAAGTATTTTTCTTACATCTCTATGAAAGACTTGTATGTATTGCAAGAGCGATTCCTAGATTTGTATGATTAAATTGATCCACTGTGCCGGCTGTCAATTCCTGCGGCAAACCGGTAATACATATCAAGCTGGACTTAGCATATAAACTATGTCAGAAAAAAGGATTGTTTAAATGACTGTACCTGCGAAATTCTAAGAAACAGCAAAAATAGTGTAATCAATTGTTTTGAAATAATTTTGATGGCTTGATCCTCACGTATAGCCATATCTTAGTAATTATATCTCAATTTGTTTGTACATTATGTCACTTACATGACACAATTGATTCAAAATCAAGGTTAAGATTTTTTTTCTCAGAAATTTGTGAAGGACTGATGAAGTGTCATGTCAAGGTTATTTTTTTATCTCATCAAGTGTGCGTTTGACATAAACCAATGATTGCTTTCAATGTCTTGTTTACAAATGCAATCAATGTTTTGTTATAGAAATGCTACGCCATAAAATTCGAGATGGATAAAGTATATAAGTCCAATCTAATTGTTTTCTTAGATGAGGAGGTTGTCTATAAATAAACCTGATAAAAAGTTACGTGGCAAAATAAATAAAATATCTACAATCACAAAGGTCAGATCAATTTTGATAAGGTAAGATTCCCCAGGAGTGATGGAAACAAAAAAAATCGTTGACAATCACAGACTCAGTTTGTATTTAGAGTTAATGGAAAGTACAACATCTTTCACGCCCACTTGCACCAACTTCAATCCCCAACCCTCAGTACTGAAAGTATCTGATCAATGATCACGAATGAATAGAAAAACATAACCACACTGAGATGAAGTCCGCATTTCTATTAAACCTATTTCCTGAAATGTATCAAAGATGTAAGGAAAAGTGATATAATTTGATATATATATAAGTATTGACATGTTGAATGTATAACGTTACGAGCTAAATGCAACAGAGTAGATAACGCAGAAAAACAAATTTTTCAATTTTGAATTAAAGAAAAACAGTTATTTACAATAATACATAAAAATATGAAAGTAAAGTTTAACTCACGATTACCCACGATTCAAATTTAATCAATGTCCTACAATGTCCAATATCCAGAGCAGAATATCATAATATGTCCAAACAAACACTTTTCACATAGAATAACAGAATCCAAACTAATATATTCCTATGTCACGATATCATACGTAAAATAGCACACAATCAGTATATCACACATAATATCACAAATTAGCACGAAGTACAAACATTCATCATATATATACTATCAATGAACAATCTAGAATACTAAACTACTTAGAGAGAGAATATTCCAGAATGAACATGAAAAGAACTTTCTTGAAAGAAAATGAATGAACATGACAAATCATATGAACATCAAATAAACAAAATTATCAAAATGGCATGTGTAGGTATCGAACCCACGACATTGCGCTCTACCTACTGAGCTATTCAGGAAATAGATACTTAATTTATTTAAAATAAAGCCTATAAACATAACAATAAATACTTAATTAATTCGGTCATTTTCTTTTAATATCTTGTTTTGAAGATTTGCAATACAATCATGCAATATTTTGATCAAGCCACATGATCTTTCCACGTAATACACATATTTGTTAAATCACAATATTCCGTAATATATATTGAACATGAACATCAAAATAACTTTTCTCTTGGCAGCTAATCTACATGAGAAAACATGTCTATTTCATCAATCCACTAGCAAGTGGTGTAACCGGAGGAGAATTTTGAAAATTCGGAAACATTTCTTCCCTTTAACTGTTATTAACGATGGAAATAAAATATATTGTATCAACCATCATGGTAAAGAAAATACAGGCATTTACCATTAGCGATTGTGATTTAATATAGGTGCGAATTACACATGTAGACAGGTAATTTAATTATTTTTAATAATGTTTTATTTGTCAGCCTACTACAATGTTGGTTGTTTTTACAAAAAGGTAAGGGATCTGGTCATGTAGGCAAGAAGTTCACCTCTGTGCCATCTGATTATGGTCTGTACTTTTCGCAACTCAGCAAGTACATATTTTGAAACTGACCCTGAAAATTGATAAAATGTATGTCCTGACTGAAAGATGGACAAGTCCATTGAAGACAATTAGCATGGTAAAGGTTAAAAATCTCTTTCAATACCGTAATTATATGATTTTAACAGATATTTTTATTGTTTCCATTGCAAATCACCAGGAGACAATGGCATACATACATTTGTACTTCGTTTGTTGAACCCCTACATTTTTTCCCGGAAAACAATTTCCTTTGCCCTTGAATGGTACAAACGCAGGCAAATATTATACGTATTACGTCAACAACAGATTTTTCATCATGTTTGTTGAGGAGACAATACCAGATCATTTACAAATGGGAATGTTGACAAAAGCAGGGATAAAGTCCCATACGCAGACACGTTTCAATTAAAGCAATTCCAACAAATCTTGCTTGTAATTTTTATTATTAAAATCACATGGGCATAGTAACTTTTAAGGTTACGTGAAATATGTCGATATTATTTAAAACTATACATATTTAATTACAATAATTTCAACACATTTCACAGGCATTTTCTGTGCAATAGCAATAACTTACATTGAATTACGTTTCTTTACAACCACTAGATATTGTCGATTCATTATTTTTATACATGCATGCCTGTATAAGTTAAAGCGAGTGTATTATTATTTTACAAGCGTACAATAAATTCTTCATTTTTGTCGAATAAATCAGTTTTGTTATGTGATATCTGTATGATCACGAAAGATTGCTGTTATTATGTTTTTAACAATAAGATTCTGACACTGTGTTTCATTAGATTTTCAAGAAGAAATATAAATTATTCACAGAGCTACCTTCCAAATTCTGAAGGAAAAAACAACAACACAGATTATGCGAGACGATAAACTGCATACATATTTGCAAATACAAACTGTTCCCGGCGGATAATACATTCACGGAAGGCACAAAAACATTTATTCATCAATGAGTTTTGATCGAGTTTATTGCAAAAAAAGAACGCAATGAAACTTCTTCGAGCATTTTTTTTTTCATTTCAAATGTTGGTCTTGTAGCACAAACATATATTTTTGGCAACAAATTATACTACTTTTCAAGACCAATGTCTGTCGCAATTATCAACAAAGCAATTTGTTTCCTTATATAAATTTCATCTTATTAAAACTGTCTCTTATTTGTATAATCCCGTTTTTGCAAAATCAACGAATGTCTATAGGCTATCTAGAATATCATTTGCTTGTATCTGACTAGACATACTTTTTGAACAATAAGGTGGGTATGTAATTGCTTAAGTAGCAGAAAATAATTGATGTTATAAGATTTGTCTCTTTGAAAATTTTCCGATGAAGCTCCAATTTTACTGAAAGATACAATTTTGAGAATGTTTCACATGCAATTCACGTTTTGAAAATTTATTTTGATTTCTCTGCAAAGACATTGTTGATTCTTATTTGGCATTATTTCTGTAGTTAAGTGAAAAAATAAATTGGTACATTTTTGTTGTTATTTAGCGTTTGACTACATATAAAACATATTTATGGAGTAAACAAACTTTGATGCTCTGGCGCATTTATTCAGGTCTCATGATTTAATCATTTTTGGCAGAAAAAAAATCGATCTTTTTCATAGTAAGAAATATATGCAGGAATCCTTGGTGAGTGACAATATCCTGTCATTTGTTAATGTTTCAGGTCACATCTTCAATGTGACATTCTCACTAAGATATGGTATCACATTTTACCCGAGCTAAGTCCGTTTTCATGACAAGAATATTTCAATAAATCTTGAGTATCCTTTGAACTGAATATACATATATACAAGTACTTATAATAAAAACACGTAAAATAATATTAATTGCATAATCTTAGAGTAAGATAGAAACATTTATTAAGTGAATAAGTATGATTTCACCGAGCTAGTTTTCGAGTAATCTTAGTTGACAAACTTTGATGTATACAACTGCATTTTTTTTTTCAATTTAACTATTTATGGATAAATGAGTTTAAGAATGGTTGATAATATACTATTTGCATGAGCAATTTTATAGTTCACAAGCTTGTAAATTGAAACCGCCGACATTATAACGTTGCATGTTATGCAATGAATATTTTTCTTTTCCTCTCCAGAATAGAATTTTTTGCATTTTGGCCCTTCCAATAAACTACTGCGTTGTATTGTCTTGTGCTACAAATAGGTACTAAAGATCTATACAACATGTATTTCAATGACATGAAATCAGCAAATATGCATTAAATTTGAAAGACCAGTTGGTGGAGAGATGACAAAAAAATCATCATAAAGGTACAAGCCCCTAGCACCGGCATAAGCGTTGTTCAATCTTCAAAACGAATCATTAAACTATAGAAAAAACTGAGATAACGTAAGAAATTTTCAGATACAACACTGCACTTGTCGTCAGCTGATGTGAGTGTAAAAATTTTAGAGAGTGGAGATAACAATATCTTATTGCCAATTGCGTTATCAAACACATTAAAACTGTGTGAACTTAAATATTGTGTCTGACCAAGTTAATCGGAAGTGCAAGCTTCACTTGTTCTGTACTAGTTAAAATTTGAATTTAAATTATCAGTACTGATAAAGAAGTCAAAGCATAGGTATTCTGAATAGCTGAAAATATTCTGACAAAATTGTCAAATAATGTGTTATAAAAGTAAGAATTTAGATGTATAAAAAATGAGAAAAAACAAAGATGATTGGGGACAAATGTGACATGAAGCCTTATTGCTCAAGTGGAAATCTTGCGTTTAGATGTCGTGAAACCATATATTCTTATTGATAAATTGTTTAAGACAAGGTTGTGCACCAAAGTAATACCGCCAATATCCCTTGTACCACTTCTAGGACTTCTACAGACAGCACGTTTCAACGTCTGTAACGGAATTAAAAAAATATAAAACTAAAGATCCGAGTGAGAAAGCCACACAAAAATCAAAGGACCGAAATACACAGGAACGGTATCAAAGGGAGTACCGAAAAGGAACGGGGCATCAAAATTGCAAGTCACGGCTTTTTTTGTCGCATATGAATGCATTACAAGTTGATCAATATTGCCAAATAAGCTATTATGTCCGTTGCTACTTACCGACATCAAATATTGAACACTTTCTATTGACATATAAAGATTCGGTACATTAATATTTTATGTCAGAAAACTTTGTTGATAGAACATTCCGAAAGAAAAACCCGCTTCAGCAACAACCCTGTGAAAGTGAAAGCAGCTTAAAGATATTGTTATATTTTTTGATATTTAAAGTTCATGAACATTTTAACACACCAGAGACAATTGTCTTGATTTTCTGTTTAATGTGACACAGATCGGTATGTTTTATGACACGGATGCGTTTCAAAATATTATCATAGGCGATATGTTAGGATTGGTACTCATCTATCATTGTTGTCTTGCAATGACAGTTGCATTTTAAAATTTGCATAAATTGATACGCGTGGCCAGACACACGTCTGAGCGAGAAGGCTATCAAGGGGATATGTTACATTTATAATGCATGTAGAAATTCGAAGGGAAAAAATGTATCAAAGATGTAATGAAAAAGATATGATTTGATATCTTATAAGTATTTACATGTTGAATGTATAAAATACTAAATTAATTCGGTCATTTTCTATTCAGAACTTGTTTTGAAGATCTGCAATAAAATCATGCAATATTTTGATCCAGCCACATGATATGTCTAGGTAATACACATATTTGTTAAATCATAATATTCCGCAATATATATTGAACATGAACATCAAAATAACTTTTCTCTTGGCAGCTAATCTACATCTTTTTCATCAATCCAATAGCAAGTGGTGAAGAATTTTGTAACCGGAGGAGAATTTTGAAAATTCGGAAACATTTCTTCCCTTTAGCTGTTATAAACGATGAAAATAAAATATATTGTATCAACCATCATGGTGAAGGAAATACAAACATTAAACACTATCAATTGTGATTTAATACAGGTGTGAGTTGCACATGTAGACAGGTAATTTAATTATTTTTAATAATGTTTTATTTGTCAGCCTACAACTATGTTGGTTTTTATAATAAAAGGTGAGAGATCTGTTCATATAGACAAGAAGTTCACCTCTGTGCCATCTGATCATGGTCTGTACTATTCGCAATTCGGCAAGTACATATTTTGAAACTGACCATGAACATTCTTAATAAGTATGTCCTGACTGAAAGATTGACAAGTCCATTTTAGACAATTAGCTTGGTTAAGGTGAAAATCCCTTTCAATACCGTATTGAATGGATGTTACAATTTTACGAGGACCTTTTCATATTGAAAATAATTTGTCTGTAAACGCACGTGACAAAATTCAGTTACCAATTCTGTGATATGTTGACAATCCCTTTAGAATGGTTAATAATATACTATTTGCATGAGCACGTTTATAGTTCACAAGCTTGTAAATTGAAACCGCCGACATTATAACGTTGCATGTTATGCAATGAACATTTTTCTTTTCCTCTCCAGAATAGAATTTTTTGCATTTTGGCCCTTCCAATAAACTACTGCGTTGTATTGTCTTGTGCTACAAATAGGTACTAAAGATCTATACAACATGTATTTCAATGACATGAAATCAGCAAATATGCATTAAATTTGAAAGACCAGTTGGTGGAGAGATGACAAAAAATTCATCATAAAGGTACAAGCCCCTAGCACCGGCATAAGCGTTGTTCAATCTTCAAAACGAATCATTAAACTATAGAAAAAACTAAGATAACGTAAGCAATTTTCAGATATAACACTGCACTTGTCGTCAGCTGATGTGAGTGTAAAAATTCTCGAGAGTGGAGATAACAACATCTTATTGCCAATTGCGTTATCAAAACATTAAAACTGTGTGAACTTAAATATTGTGTCTGACCAAGTTAATTGGAAATGCAAGCTTCACTTGTTCTGTACTAGTTAAATTATCAGTACTGATAAAGAAGTCAAAGCAAAGGTATTCTGAATAGCTGAAAATATTCTGACAAAATTGCCAAATAATGTGTTATAAATGTAAGAATTTAGATGTATAAAAAAATGAGAAAAAACAAAGATGATTGGCGACAAATGTGACATGAAGCCTTATTGCTCAAGTGGAAATCTTGCGTTTAGATGTGAAACCATATATTCTTATTGATAAATTGTTTAAGACAAGGTTGTGCACCAAAGTAATACCGCCAATATCCCTTGTACCACTTCTGGGACTTCTACAGACAGCACGTTTCAACGTCTGTAACGGAATTAAAAAAATATAAAACTAAAGATCCGAGTGAGAAAGCCACACAAAAATCAAAGGACCGAAATACACAGGAACGGTGTCAAGGGGAGTACCGAAAAGGAACGGGGCATCAAAATTGCAAGTCACGGCTTTTTTGTCGCATAGGACTGCATAACAAGTTGGTAAAAATTTGCTAAATTATCTATTGTGTCCGATACCACTTACTGACATCGAATTGTACACTTTCTATTTACATATAAAGATTCAGTACATGAATATTTTATGTCAGAAAATATGAAAAACAAGATCAACAAGGAAAGGCGGCGTTCAATGAACGCAACCCCCATATGACCCAGCAACAAGAACCAATGGCAAGGAGCCCAGGCGGACCCCAAACATAAAAAGGACAGGAAACTAGGTTGATGAAGCAGTCTGAAAAAAGCAACAACAACAAGCTTGTGCAAGCAGCTTTAAGATATTATATTTTCTGATATATCTTTATCGCATGAACATTTTAACACACCAGAGACAATAGTCCGGGTTTTCTGGTTAATGTGACACAGATCTCTATGTTTTATGACACGGATGCGTTTCAAAATCTTATCACGTGCATAGGCGATATGTTAGGATTGGTACACATCTATCATTGTTATCTTGCACTGACAGTTAAATTTAAATTTGCATAAGTTGATACGCGTGGCCAGACACATGTCTGAGCGAGTAGACTATTCAGAGGACAGGATATGTTACATTTATAACGCATGGAGAAATTCCAGGGAGAATACGTTACAAGAAATGGTACATTCGTTTTGAGTTTAATCTATAGCCTCTGACAAATCTTTAAATGTAAATTGTAAAGACACATGCATGCCCAATTCTATATATATGCTGTCTGTAGTTTACAAATTAATTGAAAGAAACATGTCTGCATTAATTTTAAAATAATTGTTAAACGATAAACATACTAATCAAAGTAGTACAAAAATATTTTGTTCATTTTATTTTTCTATTTAAAGTACAATATCAATGTGTGTTAAAAATAAAACATTCTATGTTACAGATTTTATGAGAATCGACTATATGATTATGGAAATAACATAGTTTTACTGTTTATATTTTTTCAACTTAATCATTAGATATAGCTTTATACCCTTAACATAAGAAAATTCACGACTAGCACTATTCTGAACCTAACACGCACGCTGCTAGACATGCAATGCTGATGTTTTTTTTAATCAAAATGCAAATAATTAAATTAATCAGAAAGTAATCCACATGACGTATCGCATACTGGTGGAATAGGCAAACCATTATCCCGCAAATATCCAAAGAGTTGAAAAAGATATTTTCTTCTTTCTTTTTTGTATCCTAAGGTATTATTCTAAGAAACAACAACAACAAAGCAAATGAAACAAATAAGAAATACAAAAGCCTTGAAAAATAGAACAAATACATTATGAAAACATACATTGTTTGTTTTTATGGAAAGTAATTCGGTCAAATCTCCGATTATTAACGTCATATTGCCCAATCGTGCACCGCGAGCTATACAGATCATGCTCCATAATAATCCAAACATATAAACCTTATATTTTTATCAACATAAAAACATTCTGTAACCAGAAGGAATTGCAGTTGGTAATTGTAATAGAAAAACTATTATCCCCTCTTTGTCTAAAATTAATGTTAAATATGATATATTCATTTATATTGGCGATAATGTAAATCGGAAGCTAAAATGTTACCAACCGTACTTGCTGGTAATTGTGACATACATTTATTCATAGAGTATTTGTTAATTTGGATGAAAGTGCATAATATATAGCAATACAGCACATCTAAAGAAACATGCGCAGGCTAATAAACCAACCTTTTGAAACTTGTTTGTAGCTCAAATGCGGTCCCTAGATTTGCAGGATTATATTGGACCACTGCGCCAGCTGTCAATCCCTGCAGCAAACTGGTAATACATATCAAGCTGGACTTAGCATATAAACTTTGTAAGAAAAAAGGATTGATTAAGTTACTGTATCTGCGGAATTCTAAGAAACAGCAAATGGAGTGTCATCAATTGTTTTGAAATGATCCTCACCACACGAGTTGTGTGTATAGTCTTAAGTAATGATATGTTTGTACATTATGTCACTGACATTATACAATTTATTTAAACTCAATGTTAAGTTTTTTTCTCAGAAATGTGAAGGAGTGATGAAGTGTCATGTCAAGGTTATTTTCATCTCATGAAGTGTGCGTTTGACATAAACCAATGATTGCTTTCAATGTCTTGTTGACAAATGCAATCAATGTTTTGTTACAGAAATGGTACGCCATTAAATCCGAGACGAATACAGTATATATGTCCAATCTAATTGTTTTCTTAGATGAGAAGGTTGAATGTAAAAAAACCTAAGTTAAGTGGCAAAATGAATGAGATTTCTACGATTACAAATCTCAGGTAAATTCTGAAAAAGGTGAGTTTCCCGGGAGCAATGGAAACAAACAAATAGTCGACATCTGTACACACAGTTTTATTGAGAGATAATAGAGAATGCTGCATATCTTACGCCCCTTTGCACCGTTTTTAGTGGTACACAATCCACAGCACTAAACGAATTTGATCAATGATCCCGAAGGAACATAAAAAAATATAACCGCATTGAGATGAAGTTCACGTTGCTATAATACATATTTTCTGAAATGTATGTAAGATGTAAAGAAAAATAGGTTAACATTTGATTTTTATATAAGTTTTTACAATGTGAATGTATAAATAAATGAATGCGATCATGTTCTTTTCAGAACTATTTCTGAAGACATGCGATATTTCGATCCAGCTACACAATCTATCCACACAATTTCAAGATTCATTGTATCACAATATTCAGCAAAATATATGGCACATGAAAATATTTTTTGTTCTTATGGCAGCTAAACTACACAAGGACCCGTGTCAATTTCTACAATCCGGGAGCAAAATTATGAAAATTCATAAACCCATCTCTTCTGTTTAGTTGCTATTGTCGATAAAATCAGATATAATCAGATATATATTGCACAAACCATCATCGTGAAGGAATACATACATGAAACACAAGTGCTATTTTGTAATGATTGTACTTGTCGTACAGGTACAATGACCTTAATAACACAAGTATATAATTTTTGGATTTTCTTTCTAGCAAACTTTTATTATGGTATGTACTGTTCGCTACTCATTCTGGAATTGTTCTGGAAAATTATTAAAATCTATGTCATACAAGTCCAGTTAAGAAAATTATCGTGGTAAAGGTTAAAAGTCTCTTTCAATACCTTATATGATTTTAACAGATATTTTTATTGTTTATATTGGAAATCATCAGGAGATTGAAGACATTACATACTTCGTTTGTTGAACCCTGATATTTTTCCCCGGAAAACAATTTCCTTTGCCCTTGAATGGTACAAACACAGACGAAAATTATACGTATTACGTCAATAACTAATTCTTCATCATGTTTGTAGAACGTTCACATACTGGGGACAATATCAGATCATTTATAAATGGGATTATTGGCAAAAGATAGGACAATAAATGATTAACTTCTCTAAGCAGACACGTTTCAATTAAAGCAATTCCAACAGATAATGATTACATGGCTTTATTATTGAAAACACATGAACAATTTTAACAAATTTTGTAGGCATTTTTCAAGCCAAAGCAATAACGTTGAATTATATTTGCTTAGATTTAATCGCTTTATTATGCACACCAGTATAAGTTAAAGTAAGTGTATTATTCTTTCTCAAACGTACCATAAATTCTACATTTTTGTCGAATTAATCACTTTTGTTTTGCGATATTGGTATTACCACGAACGGTTGCTGTTATTATGCTTTCAACATGTATGACTGTGTTTCGTTGGATTATTATTCTAGGAGAGAGATCTATTATTCATAGTGCTTTCTTCCAAATTCTGGAAAAAAAACAACAACAACAAAGATTATGTGACATATTTGCAAATGTAAACTGTTAGCGGCGGATAATACGTTTACAGAAGGCAAACTCATTTTTGATTGAGTTTGTTGTACACAAGAACGCTTCTTTGAGCGTTTCTTTTATTTCAAATGTTGGTCTTGTGGAATAAACATATATTTCTCGCAACAAATTATACTACATTTCAAGGTTAGAGTCTGTCGCAATTGTCAACAAATCAAATTGTTTCCTAATATAAATATAATCTCATTAAAACAGTCTCATTTTGGTATAATCCCGTTTTGCAAAATCAACGAAAGTCTGTAGGCTATCTAAAACATCCTACGCTTTGTGTCTTACTAAAAAAATAGATAAATATAGAATCCCTAAAGAAAGCCCAACACGGCAAAATTGAAAATGTTGCAGGCTCGGTTTGATTGAGCCTGTTCATGGACGGTACTGGAAAGTGCAAGTTACCGTCCACGCCCCCTAGCACCGGCTTAAGCAGAATTCAACATTAAGACGTGAAATAGTAAAATTTTGAATTTAGAAACATCCGCAGATGTATTCATACGGCGGTTATCATGGAACCTTCAATGTGACACTTTCGTGCCATTCCATGAAAAGCGGCGTATGGTCCCCAAGTAATAAAAAGCGTGTGCCCTAAACGAGAAAACAATGGGCGGAACTAAATAAAATGGAAATTTGAAAGGGGATCAGAGGTTATGAAGCCTGCGTATCACAGATAAGACGTCAAAAGACAAATTTAAAAAGCAGGCAACATATCCTAAGGGTGATTCAACATTATTCAAGAAGGAATATTGGAACCACCCAACTAGAAAATGCCGAAAAGTTGAAACTAAAAATACCACAAGCACAACAATAATGTCGTGCTGAACTATCTTCAAGGATCGAAAATATAACATCATTGATTAAATGTACGGGGAGACTTTTTACAGCCGCCACACGGCACAAATAACACGGATGTGATCATAAAATAGATAAATATAGAATCCCTAAAGAAAGCCCAACACGGCAAAATTGAAAATGTTGCAGGCTCGGTTTGATTGAGCCTGTTCATGGACGGTACTGGAAAGTGCAAGTTACCGTCCACGCCCCCTAGCACCGGCTTAAGCAGAATTCAACATTAAGACGTGAAATAGTAAAATTTTGAATTTAGAAACATCCGCAGATGTATTCATACGGCGGTTATCATGGAACCTTCAATGTGACACTTTCGTGCCATTCCATGAAAAGCGGCGTATGGTCCCCAAGTAATAAAAAGCGTGTGCCCTAAACGAGAAAACAATGGGCGGAACTAAATAAAATGGAAATTTGAAAGGGGATCAGAGGTTATGAAGCCTGCGTATCACAGATAAGACGTCAAAAGACAAATTTAAAAAGCAGGCAACATATCCTAAGGGTGATTCAACATTATTCAAGAAGGAATATTGGAACCACCCAACTAGAAAATGCCGAAAAGTTGAAACTAAAAATACCACAAGCACAACAATAATGTCGTGCTGAACGATCTTCAAGGATCGAAAATATAACATCATTGATTAAATGTACGGGGAGACTTTTTACAGCCGCCTTACAGACTTTTTAAACCTACTTGTCTGAACAGAAAGCCTGGTATGTAATTGCTTTAGGCGCACAATATAATTGATGTTATAAGAATTTTGGTCTCTTTTAAATTTTGTATCCTGTGAAATACAAATTTTACCGATGGATATAATTTTGAAAATGTTTTACATGCCATTCACGCTTTAAAAAGTTTCTATGATTTCTCTGCAATTACATTGCTGATTCTTATTTGACATCACTCCTGTATTTTAGTGAAAATATATTGGTACATTTTTTATTGTTATTTGATTTTATACTACATATAAAACACGTTTACGTTGTAAGGAAAGTAGAGAAAAACAGAATTCCCAAAGACAGCCCAACACGACAAATTTGAAAATATTGCAGACTTGGTTTGATTGAGTCTATTCATGGACGGTACTGGAAAGGGCAAGTTAACGTCCACGCCCCCTTGCACCGGCTTAAGCGGAATTCAACATTTAAACACGAAAATGGTGAAATTTTGTATTTAGAAACATCCGCAGATGTGTTCATAGGCAAACATAGATGTTTAATAATTTATCATAACATAATTTATGGCGAACTCGTGTGTCAACGTAGGATTGGATCTAATATGAAAAATAAATTAGGAGAAACTGGTACAAATAATATACTAAACATACAAAAAAAGAGAAGACATTTATCCTGCTGCATTTTGGTAATGGTCTTCGATTGAATATGAAATATTCGATTATGTTATGTACAAGTTTAAGATTTGAAGGTTATCAACAGTATAAAGACTGGTTAGACTGCAAGGTGTGCCGGCTGAATAATCCTACCAACCCTTTCCTTGGTCCTGTGGCTGCATGTTGTCTGAGGCGTACTGGGTAAACGTTCTCCTATGTTGATATTTCTACATACAGGTTATTCTTATTGTAAATGTTTTGTACAGTTCCGACATTATTTGACTGACTTCTTTACTTTCCTGACAGAAAAAAAACGGTAGAACTGTCTTTGGCTGCGTTCGTTGACAGAGGTCTAAATCATTTTTATACAATATACATATATTTGATTAATTTAAAACGCATATTAGCAAAATCTTTTCATGAGTTTTTATTTTGTTTGGCTCATATTTGTCAATTCTGCTTCTTTGCTATTTGAAGTATAGGGTAGCTGGATAGCTCCTTACATAACATAGTTTTATTTTCTTCTTTAATGTACAATTAACAAAAAGCAATAGTGTGGTCATTTGTCGCGTTGTCAAGTTTGGCTTCAATAGTTATATATTTCAAAATAAAAACTTATATAGGATCAATAATCAAAGATAATAAATGGTTATGATTAATTAAAAATGCCTAAGTGTATAGTAAATACTGCCACACTTTTTTATCATTTGAACGTTACAGATACAATCTGATAATGTTTTTATATAATCGGTCGTCACGTAGATTATTGACTATTTTTGGACAGTAGAATACAAAATCAGAAATTTACAGCTTTTTGTAACTTTTACACGACCAACCATTTATGCTTAGATGACAATAATTTCACTTTAACTCTTTTGTAAAGCTGTTTACTTTTTTAATCAGGAACATCAATATTTGTAACTATTGTGTCTTTGTTAAGTCTATCCAATAATTAGTGTTCTAGATTTTAGTTGTCAATATAGCAAAAGTAATATAGTTATAGGCCCTTAGCTGAATCTACCCGTGCAACAAGTGTAGCGCAATCATGTAATGTATCGTTGGTTTCTAGTCAGAAAGTAGTTTTGTAACTTTCACTAAAGACGACAAATGGCTACACCTTGACGGAAACATGGTATTGAAAGTCTATTTATTATATTTAACATGGTAAGGGTTCTCAATGCCCAAAAATTTATTTATTATATTGCATTTTAATCTATATATCTTATATCTATATCTTCATCAGAAGAAAATGAACGACATATTATTATTCGTGTGTTTTTCTCAGAAACCATTTTATTTTTGCTCTTGGATGTTACATCCGCAGACGAAAAGTTTTGTATTACGTCTGGAGCTGATTTATCATCATGTTTGTTGAACAATCCCATACTGGAGACAATACCAGATTGTTTTCAACTGGGATTGTTGACAAAATATTGAACAGTAAATGATAAGATTTTATTCTTGCACATCTATGTTGATGCGTTTCTTTCCAAGCAGTTTCAATCAATTTTTCAAACATGTTTTTATTATTAAATTCATTTGAAATTTGGACATAGACACTTACATAATTACTAAAGATAATATGAAATATGCATGGTTCTTAATTTTAAATAAGATATGTTTTATTACAACTAATTTTAATACATTGTGCATCCATGTTCTGTGAAATAGAAATAACGTTAAAATACTTTTGCAATATCTATATTTCAACTTCAAATACTTTGATATGTTTTTAAAATCCTAAGACAAAAAGTTCACGGTCTGTCGCAATCATCAACAAAGTAAATTGTTTCTATATATAAATTCCTTTTCATTTAATCTGTCTCTTATTTGCGTAATCCCATGTCTTGTAAAGTCAACAAAAACCTAAAGGCTATCTAAAATATCTTAGTCTAGAAGGCCTAGAGGCTTTCTAAGATAACCTACAAGACTTACTAGACAGACTTATTTGTCGTAACAGGAAGGCGAGTATTTAATTGCCTTACAACAGTAGACAAAATTGAAGAATTACATTAAAGAATACAAAAGGTTGAAAATCTCTGCACAAAATTCTAATCTACAGACAGCAACATTATAATTCCTTCAGTCAATTAATTGTATCTGTAAACAAATTTTACAGTGAAAAATTCATTATATATTAGATTGTAAACATTCATTTATTTTGTTTAAGGTACATTATGCTACAGAAACAAATAGGTTTTAAGTATATATAAAGAACAAACATGAAAATTATAACGTTTAGATAATGTTTAAAGAGCATACCAGATGCTTCTTTCCCGAGAAAAGTAGCACTGAATGTGAAATTATTTTTCCATAAGAAACATAAGTAAATAAGGTAGTATTTTGACTTCCATACAAAGTATTAAATCCCTATAACTTTACTCATTGCCAACATAAGCAAAAGATGGTTCAGGTAAATGAGAAATAAACAATAAAAACACGTCAGTGGGGAGGGGGGTAATGGGCCTATTAAATGAGTCATTCTTAATGCTCGAACAATCATTATTTTACATGTTATTTCAAATACACTGTATTTAAAATGCTCAAATAAACACATTAATTAGAGTCTGGTTATAGCATTATATGGTGTGTACATGTGCATGCTTGATATTTCTTAGTTATAGTATGCCTTTTGTCATTGACTTATAGCAATATTATATACCGTTCAGAAGCGTCTATTTAAACTGCACGTACGATACTGAAATAGAATAGGGAATAGGGAAAGACATAAGCTTTTAAATGCTCAAAACAACTCCTTTCTTACAGCATAAGCATAACATTTTTATGAAACAGAATATAACATGGTTATATATATGTGCTTTCCATCATAACTTGAGATAGAAGTTTGGGAAAATAAATCTTGCCGTTTAATACGAAGAAATTAATTATTTGTCAACGGTAAGAGAGGGTTATTTTATTAATAATGTGAATACGTAACTCAATTACGAAGAAGAATAGTAAAAAATAAAAAGAACAGCAACAAATATTTACTTTGACACATGTTTGTCGTGTCCAGACCTGTTCCCTTTGTTTGTTAAGCTGATGTAACCTAGATAATAACCAAGTTCACAACGCTGTCTGGAACGTCCTTAAGACAATAAAAACAGAATTCTCCTTTTGTTTCTTATTCACTTAAAAGAATTGTACCGGTCGGGATTTATTTGATTGTTATTACTAACACATTTATTGTTATATTGCCCTGTATTGTGGAAAGTAGAGGAAAACCAAAGCAAGTTTTGCTAGACTTTTAAACCAGTTTTATTGTACTACTATGCCACTAACATTTGTTCTCCCAAGTTTCTTCTAGTGTTTGTTTTATATTTGTCTATCTTTTTGTATAAGGTAGATTTATGTAACTATTAATCTTTTATAATTGTTTATTACCAATGAAATGTTTGATAATTGCCACATTGTTGCTGAATTGCTGACTGTTTTATCCCTTCCGACATTTATTTATGTAATGTTGCGTGACTTATACAAATAATATTCAAAATATTAAAGTCAGGTATTTAATATTCTTTACAGAAAACAAAGGTTGATACAATTGCCTTATTTGCTAATAAAATAATGAAAACCTTAATACCTTAAATGTCATAATTTACATGGGATAGAGAAGTTGATATTATAATAAAGTGTTAAAATGTAAATGTAAATATTAACACCAACGAGAAGGCAGAATACACATTCCCATATAAGTTATCTGAAGTTATCGAAAATTGTCCTTTCATTGTTACTTTTGGTTTGATGATGTAAAACATCTATAACTTTTTTGGGAACATAAAGATGTTTTTCAAAAACAATTTGACAAACAGGCATTCTTCTCAATAATTACGACGTGTGTCTTTAAAACGTGATAGAAAGAAATACTTTTCAAGTTTGTTGAACTTATCTAAACTTGTATAGGGGCCCAATTAACCCGACGCTTAAAAATTTTCAGTTCTGCCTATGTTTTTTGTTTTAGTTTTCTTTGCAACCTTATATTTCAGTGGATTTCCATACGTTTTCTATTTCGATATGTGCTGTCAACAGCTTGTATTCCTTGACAATGTATCATATTCAGAGCATCTTTTCTAATGAAAGTACTTTGGTGACCTGCTGATCAATTCCTGCTTGCTCATTCGAAAGCCGCATGGTTGTCTACATATAATTATTTCGTTTTGGAGCGGTGACATTATTTGCTCCAAATTGACTTGTTTAAAAGCACTCTTTTCAGTAATATGGTGTTTTGGAGAGTATTTTCATACTGTCTAGGATGAATCTAATCACATAGGATCATGTAAGAGAATAAAGAAGAGACACATAAGACATAAAGCAAGATAAAAAGAATTGGATATACGTACGTAAAAGCTAATAAGCATACATTCCGAGCAAATTGGTGTTACTTCACTTTATTACTTCAAACATATAGCACACCAATCCCTTTTCATACGACTGAGAGATCATTATTGCAACGCTTTAGTTCATTTCAGTTAAATGCTTTGTGTCTTATGATGTGCTTGTAATCCAATTTTGATATGTAATTGAAATGATACAAATCCATATAAATATAAATACTAGCATTTCTGTAAGGTTTTACTATTCTTATAAGCTTGTTGTAAAGTGAGAACTTAATTTACAGTTTGTTAGCTAAGTTAACTTTGTAGTTCATACATGTACCAAGTTCTAAATAGAAATAAGTGTAGATTGAAATCATTACAAACTTATTTAAATCATAATAGTTGTTATAAATAATGCCTACGTCAAGTCACTGTCCTAGAAATTTTGAATTAACTTCTTGTACTGATTTACATTTCTCATTAAAACAACTAAAATAAAACTATAAAAAAACAATTTTTAATGATTAACAGATTTCATCCCTATTTCCTTTTCGCAATTTAATTTCTTGTTTTTGTCTTAATGTTTTTAGGATCTTATAGGAAACACATTAGTGTTAAGTACGGCGTTTAGATGAAATGTCTTGCTATAAGGGTTAACATCGTAAATTACTTTTTTGATTACTGTAAAGAAAATGCATTACGTCATGTTTATAGAACGTATCACCGACAAAGTTTATGGACCATGTATTTATTAATCAGACTGTTTAAAATGATTATAAATACTGTTTTTTTCATGATTGTTATTCTTTGCTAAAATGTCTGTTAATAGTATGTTGTATCCATTATATGCAAGAATGTCTCATTTCAAATGCTCATATGAACCCTGACTATTGAAATTCACAGGTGAATATAGTTGAGAAATATAAATGTATTTTCGACTTAATCAGATCAATTTTTTGTAACAATGCTAGATGCTGTACTGCTTTTAATAATGTACTTCTGTAAATAAACATACTTTTGCTATAACAGTCATAACATTATTCTCAGAACAGAAAGGCAACTTTAATTATATATTGTTGTGTTGCCTCTTGCTTATCGGCTTCCTTATTGTGAAAGAAAGTAAGATAAAAAAGGTGCTTAATGAAACGTGCGCTCATGTTACCTGATATGAGAAAATATGAGAATTGATTAATGTTATCATATAAGTTAGTCTTATATTAATTATCCTAAAGATTGTACATTAATTGAATGTACGGTTCGTTTATTTTTCATTATCAGTTACTAAAGGAGTGGCCGTTTGTGCACCGATTGAACACAACCTCAGGTCTGTAACATTAACGAAGATATATCTAACACACATATCTTTGTATATATGTGCAGCAATCAATGCAACCTGTTTTTAGAGCGAGTAAAGTGAATATTCCTGGAAATAAGTGATCTAGTACGTCCATATTAAAGTGTTTTTTCAAGGTTGATACAAGAAATGACACTCTTGATTCTACTTATCAAGCATGCCTTTGACAAGTACCAATAATTGCATTCCATGCATTGTTTACAAACGCAATCATTGTTGGATAATAGAGATATATAATCCATTCCTTGTCAATCAGTTCAGCGTCGGTTGAAGCATACGAAGCTTATCGAATTGTGACAGTTGTATTTTGTAAAGGAGATGACCATTTGTAAACGCCTTCAATTAATTGTGTACGGATGCAATCATTGTTTGGTTAAAGAGAGACCACAATGCTTTCTTAAGCAATTAGATGAGAGTCGGTTGAAGTATACGTAGCTTATCGTATTTTAACAGTGGGACGGTCATCTTTAAACCTGACTCGATTATCTAATATATCTAAAATTACAACGATTTGCTAAATAAACATTATTGTTTCTTCGTATATTTTCTTATTTTATTCCTTCTGTTTATCATGAAGAAGTATGGTATTAGTTGCTAATCATACTTGATGAGTATATAAAAATAATGTTTTCCCTGGTCATTTTATATGACAAATGTGTACATTTATAGAAATTGTATATGCTTATGAAATATATGAAACAGAAAATTACAAAAGAAATAAGAAAATAAAAAAATAAAAAAAATAAACGCTTTATTTGCAAAAAGGTTTAAAATGATCATATTTCAGTTCATATTAGGCCGGGTTGCACGGGTGCAAACCCGGGTTATAGAAGCGACGGGCGGGGAAAACTTTTCGTAACAGTTTCCTCAGCAACTTCTTATCACAGCCTCTTGATATTTGGCATACAACATTGACACTTGGTCCCATACTTTGGGATACGAGTTCGGGTCTGTCGCTCATCAACTTCCTGTTTATCGACTTAGGTTAAATTTTCGACATTAATGGTCAATGGTAGGAAATTTGTGTATTACTAACAGTTTTCTCAGCAACTACTAATCACAGCATCTTGATATTTGGCAGCATTGACACGTGGTTCCATACTGTAGGATTTGATTTCAGGTTTGTTGCTCATCCACTTCCTGTTTACTGACTTAGTTAAATTTTCGACATTAATGGTCAGTGGTCAATATTTTTCGTAACATCACAGCATCATGATATTTGGTGTACAAATGCAACTCGGCCTTTTCTGTCTTTGACCCAATTTTATTTGTTATAAAGAAATTTTATGACAATTGAATTGAATATATACTGGATAAATGCTGGCTAAGCATTTAATTATAAACATATATCAATTAATAAACTTACCAGATATCAACCGATAAGGGAAAACTACTTATTTCAATTAAAATTATAAATATCATATCAATTTCGCGCTGAATTCTTAATGTTGAACAATCGTTCAGTGAATTAATACCAGAACATGATATTTGTCTCTGAAAAAGATCCCCAAAATTTTTGATTTTCCCGAAGAAACAAATCAATACAAAGGAAAATCTGTGAACTTCTTGATAATCATATGTTAATATCAAATTATTTGATTTCAAACTCAGGGTAAAGGGACTCCACTGAGGTTTAAAAGCCTAAAAACATAACATTTGAATTTCTTACATGAATGAGCTAGGGCACTTTAAACAGAAACATGTTCTAAGATAGGTAAGAAATATACTTTAAACTAAATTGAAAATCGTATTTTTATGCTTTTCTAGCTCAATTTGAGTGAAAAGTGTTTAAACGCTTTTCATTTTGGGTTATTATTTTACAATTATTCTGGAAAAACGAAGTGCGTGAATGATTTGGAATTTTGCACAACGATTAGTGGTCTAAACCTACATCAAATGGTACATTTATCTGGAAAAATATTTCCAGTCCCATCATGTCAAAAAACCTCAGTGGAGTCCCTTTAATATTACTGTCTTATAAAAAGTAAGGAAAATTTGACGGTGGACAATTTGTTTTCCCTAACAGACATTTTATCCTTTATGAATCATATCACAAGTATTTAATGGACTCAATAAAGGTCTTTCAGATGTCCGGACTGGACATAACTTGTGATTCAAAATTCATTCGCTCACTCCGTTTTCGTGAAATTATGTCATTAAAGTACAGCTCCAAAAATGTTACGCTTTTAAACGCTTTTATATAAGAAATGATAGCAAGGATCAACAAGGAGACAAGGCGACGTTTACAGAACGTTAAATCGAGCTTAAAATAGCACAACATCCGATTTGCAATTTCATTCTGAGTACATTTCATTTATCCTTTGCATGTCCTTCCGTTTTAAGTGGCCAAGTCGGTTTATGTTAGATTTTCTATTTTTAGACTTTTAGACCTTAGTGCAGTTGATATATATAAATGTTATAAATGTTTCCTATAAGTCATCAATCGTAAATCCACAAGTATTTTGGGATTAACAAAGTCAAGAAGTCTTAATTTTGATAGACCGTAAATGTTTGCGGTCTTTGCCGTTGTCAAAAGTTGTCCTATCTACTTTTATGAAAACATGGCTCGTATGCTATGCAATTTTATTAAAATAACATATTATGCAAAAATTGCGTCTACCATCGCTTTATCATCATGTTCATTGAAAGTTCCCATACCAAAGAAAATTTACAATTTGGATTTTCCACAAAAGATATGAGAGTGAAGCTGATTCATCTTAGATAGTAAAATAATAGAAATGTAGCTTTTGAAACAATTAATTTGCATGTGTTGTACCATGCATTCATGCACTTGTCTAATCATTGGAAAATCAGTTTCAATTCAAATTTGGAACAGATTACAAACATGCTCATACAGCAGTCATATACCTACACAATTTAAACCGTTTGTTTCAAACATAAATATATCTGAAAAAAATCAATATTTTATCTAATTTTGACAGGAGTTTTAAGATTATAAGAGATACAGTATTTAGGGGATATTTTTACTTTATATGCAATATATTTACTTTGAAATTGCAATAATTTGAAAATGCGGATATTTTCTCACTTCGATGTGCTGTATATGGCGTTTAAATAAGTGACAAAATAAACCATTTTTTAAAGAGAATTTTCGATATCTTATTGGTAGTTTTGGAAAAATGCACCCGTAAAGATGACGTCCAATGGCTTCGCGAACGCTGCGAAAACAAAAGTAATTCAAGAGCGTTTTAACACGCTTCACATTATTTCCTTATTAAACATATATAATATTAAATGCTTTATTACAAGATCTAGGCACGGCATGAAAAAGGAATGCTTACACGTTATCTTATGACATCATATTTGACGCTAATAAACAAAATGACGTCAGCAAAATTACTTGAAAACTCTGTATTTCAACATATTTTTATCATTTCTCCTTTTAAAAGCATGTTTTAATGGAAATAGAGCGCAATGTACTATAATAATGAACGGTTTATGTTCTTTTTATGTGATTTGTATTTAATCACTCAGGCCTATCGGTCTTTGTGAATCTAAACTCAACAAAGCATAATTCTACGACAAGACACTTAAAATAGATTTCTATTTCCTATGTCAGTAGTTTTAACAATTTAAGAGAATTAACGATATTGAATCGAGATACATGACATTAAGAACAAAACGCAACTCATAGTTTTTAATTAAGGGAATCTTAAAATTTGAAACATACATATTAATCGTTTGGCAGAGTATATCACCCGCATTGTGGATGAAATATTGTGGGTGATACATGTTTGTATTTTACCCCAATATCTTACTGGTTAGCATGAAATATAATGTTTATCTAAATAATGAACAACATCTGTACTTTAATATAGACTTGAATAAATCCTATCAATCAACGGTATTCTAGAAAGATTAAGTTTGGCAGTCTGTATGAGCTGAATTACCGACTAAATTTATTATTGATTATATGAGATATAACAAAATGAATGTAGCCAATTTCTTGCCGCCGAAAGTAAACAGATTGTGATAAAATTATAAATAAAAAACAAACAAGGTCTGTCGCAATCATTTACGAGGCAAATTGTTTCCATATATATTTTTGTCGTTATTACTCTCATTTGGAACCACTTGTAAAGGAACCCGACATGCCTCCTAAAATAACTAACAATTTTGTCTCACTAGACGAAGATATTTGTCTTAACATAATAACATAAAAGTGCGCATGAAAGTGCTTTACAATGTTAGACTAATTAGGCATTATTAAATCGATAGTGATTCAATTGAGTGTTATTACTAGTTTTTGTTCATATATATCTTACATACACTTATTTTCGTTTTGTTTTGTGATTTACTTCCTTATTAATAGGATGGTATCTTTCTTTAGTATTTATTTACAAGTATATGAATTGAGACATGTTGATAGTATATTCTACCTATAGTTTACGTTTTCTGATTGCTAAAAATACTTGTAACTTAATGATATATGTTTAATAAAGTGTGACATTGACCATTTGATTGTATTGTATGCTTTGTTATATGTACTGTGTATGCATGGACATATTGTCCAAATGTACTCTGAAATAAACTTGAAACTTATATAATCACTGAATTGTATTTCGGAAAGTTTTTGTAAAGCAATGCTTGATGTGACCGAGTTATAAAGCAGTTTCATCTTACCACACTTTGATTATTTTACCCACAATTTGTTTCAGGATAATGCATCTTCATGCCCTTGGACATTGTAAGTGTTTGCTTTTGGATACGTCTTTATTACGTTTGGAAAAATTGATCTTAGTATTTCATAGCCAGTTTGCACTGAGGGCATCTCCAGTTAAAAATGGGGATACTTCCACAACATATATTGACACTGAATATAATTAATTCTATGAGATGTGTTGTTTTTTTAAAGTGTTTTGCCATTTAATAACAAGTTTTATTATAAGGACATCAATAAACGATGTAAATATAGTATGCAGCTATTTTAATTCATTTTTGCTTATGTTTATATGACAATATTGTCTTGCCATTCCTATTCTTACTTTATAGGTTTCAGTGAAAAATACATTAAATTGTACTTTTTAATATAGAGTATTTAAACTTAAACATACAAACTAAAATTTACTGAGAAATATTTGTGAGGAATTTCCGTTTGTAGTTCAGATTGTTTTCTTCCTATAACAATCAAGCGATTAGTTTATTTCTTTTTACAAAAATTGGTCAATCCTCATTAACTTTCACCATAAAAAACAAATAATCTTTAGCAGTGTTTGTGTCTAAACAAAGGGTCTGATTTGACATAACAAGTTTCTGTTGTTGACAATCAATGTCGTACACATAGTTCTACAAAACATATTAAGATAATTAACATTTGATAGACAAAAAGGGTGTTTAGTACGTTTTTAGGGAATAATGTAAGGAATTCATAACACTACAGGAAACAAACAAAAATTTGCAATTGTGTTCATGAACTAGTTAAATAGAAATTAACCATATTTATTGGTTTCTAACGATATATGGCAAATTATATTACAATTATGACTTTCAAGCCCAATTCCTGAAACAAATCAGTACTGGTGTATTATGACTTTTACCCGAGTAAGACTCGAACCCATGGTCTCTTGCTTTCGAATCAGGCACGTATTTCGCTCGGCCAACGCTATGAAATAAATATTTGTATCATAAGCATAACAATGTCTGCACTCAAAAGTCATCTTTACACGTCGCAATTGCAGACTTTTGTAAGCATTGTCTTTAACATAAATGTGTAGATTTGTTTTTAATTCTCCACAAATGAATTAATAAAATAGAATACAAAATGTATGATGTATGGACTTGAACCCATGTTGCTGTATTTGTGTTTTGGACGTGTCTATATTTGAATCTAAAACAGTTCACGATCTATTATTATAGATAAAATTGGAATGTTATTACATTAACAATAAAGATCCTATGTGACTATATTATCTCAGTTGTAAGCTATAAGAGAGTTTTTTATTCTTTCTTGTTATTATTTATTATTATATATTATATTATCTAATAATAGCTACAATCTCATCGGTCAAGGCAGTCGTCAACAAAACACATTATAGATCATATTCACTGGGTGAAGTAAAATATTCACTGGCTGAATTGAATTGTCCCCAGTCTAAAAACAGAAACGGACCTTACAGTTCTATAATAGTAAAAGTTACACCGCAATGATATTAAAGTACATTAGTTATTTTTGCTCGCGCAGCGTTTGCGTAGTCAATGAATGTCTAACGTAACTCAAATAGTTTGCAGTTTTGATAATAACGAAATAGTTAAAATCAACTGTTATATTTAAGGAAAGAAACTATAATGTAAATAAGAATAAATTCAGTTTCCAATTAATATTTTTGCGGATAAGTAGAGGATATTGAATAAGTGTAAGTTTATTACTGAATTTATTGAACGGGTTGACTAAAAATATATTGTGCGAGCCTCTGGCGAGCATAATATTATTTTTTTCAACGAGTTCAATAAATTCAATAATTTAATGTTCTATTTATCACATACCAAAAATAAAGACTTTTTGAAGTGAAAATTAACCATTTTTTATTTGCGCGCCTATAGTACTGGTAAACGATAAATATTCCAGCGCGTCTTAACGCTATGTTTGTATAACACAAATGACGTCACGTCAAAATATATGCACGATCGTGCAATACCATTTTTACGGAGTCGCAAATCGGCACGGGTATGTGATAAATTATCATCTTACATAGTAAAATGGCAAAGTGGGGCCATAAACGTGTAACAGCCAATCAAACCAAAACTGCAACATATTTAGTGTTGTCATTGCTCAACATTATTTGTAATAAATCTTTTCTTTTAATTTTTACTATGTAAGCTTCTATCTTTTGTTAGGTCAAATTTGTTTTCAATGTTTGTTTTTTGCACCTTTGTTCGTTCGAAACACGAACTATACGACTGTCTTTATTATATTGTTTCGAACTGTCGTTTGTGGGAATACAGGGCAATCAAAGGGCAATTATAAAGTGACATTATTATCTCTATAATGAAACACTACCTTTTCAGCAACTGAGCTCTATTTGAAGAAAATGAACGGCATACTAGGAATAATTACCATCATGAACATCAGCCTAAAATTAACTTCAATTATTGTGAGATAAAAGTGAGAGACTTTTGCGGTAATAACAGTCGAGAATTACAAGAAAAATGTGCATGTAGTATTATCAGTTCTAGTATTTTTGTTAGGCTGACATATGTTAGAAATAATTAAATTAGTTTAAACATTATTTATTTAATAAATTGTACATAAATAACATTTACAAATATTTCACAACAAAGAAAAATTTAGACTGGATTGGGAAACATGTAAAACAATACTTACATCAATTCCTCTCCAATCATGAAATTGGCTATTTCCATGTGTCTTGTATAACTATTTTTCCAGTTTCCCTTCTTAACTTTAATATATACTTTCAGGTGGAGCTGGGAATTACAAAACACAAAAATGTTCGGCCGCACATCTAATATTCATATTTATTTATAAGACAAACAAACTGTTGTATTGAAAGTCAGTAGATATAGATATAACTGATAACACATACATAAGTATTCGTCAAGCTTTGTGTGTTGCCGAAAAGTCACATAAACATAAGTCTGCCTACAAGAGTCAAACCAACACTTAATATTCACTCATTTGAGCATGTGATAAATGTGAACAAACCACCACACCAATAGATATATAATAATTTTCCAGTAACAACTACTAATGTGTCGACTTCTTGTCATTTACGTAACATTTAATTAAATTATTTTCTAAACCGATCAAATAGACAAGTTATTCAATCGTTTTGGAACTTTCATTTAATGCCAAATATTTGATATCAATGAATCAAAAGATGGAGGTTATTAACCAGTAAATTTCAAAGACTCAATTATCACAATACTTATGAATGACACTGAGTAAGGAAACTTAAAGGAACGATGTAACAATGACATAGAGAGAATTTGCTAAAACGGTGACGTGAACGAAAGAAATATCAGTTTGACATAACAACAAAATATTGCTATATGAGTTTATTTGATACGAGTATATCTATTCACAGCATACTGTATGAAAGTTAGTGATCGCACTAACATTTTAAATATTGCCTTAAAATAAATTTTGTTTAAACAATTGCATCCATGTTTGCAGTTGTCAATATATTTGTGTGTGTTTACTTTCGAGTATGCGTGCGTGCATATGTGTGTGTGTCTGTTTCGTAACTTTGTTTGTTTCCTGGGAGATCAAGGTGAACACACAACTTACAATGTATGGTACTCACTCACATTGTACATAAGCGTTTTATTGACAATAATAACATGCATTACAAGACAATTTACTCACTAGATGTGAATGACAATGCCACGTCTTTATCCAAGAAATCTTAAAATTTGCCCTGAATTTTATTCCTCACTTCTTTTAAATAATTAACTGATTTTGTTTGTATTTTTTCTCTTTGAATTTAATACCGATTTGTCTTAATGGTTTTGCAAATATACAAGAAAGCATTAGCGTTAATTACGGCATTAAAATGAAATATTCTTGCCATTACTTTTAACGTTGAAAGTTAATTTGATTTTGTCAAAAACGTCACAATGACATTGTTATTTGTTTCAAGAGATAATTGTTGAAACAGTTTATCGGCACAGTTTATAAATCATCTGTTATTAGATAATCTTAAAGTATTTATTTCGTAGAATGTTTGAACTATTTTACAAATGATGCTTTTTTCAAACATTTCTGTTAAAAATGACATTTTTCTATTTCAATCAGGGATTTAATTTATAGTGAGTTGCTATAGAATAATACACATAGTTTGAGTTCAAATGATTAATAACAGTCACAGATTCTGGTTGTATTGATAAATTATAAGACAATTTAATGAAAATCCGTGCATTGATGTACTTCCTTCTTATGTGCTAACAAAAACTCCATCAAGAGGAAAAGTAACTTCATTTGTTCTTTTTTGCGTCATATTCATATTTCGTGCATATATCTGGCCAATTAGCCTAATTAATAGTGTAGCTCTAATATCTCTAATAATCTAGAAAACCGGACATCACTTGAGGACAATTAAAACACATCAAATTGTTGAACAATGGAAACAAAGTATTATTCAGTCTGTCCTCGAGAGAGCAACATAAATGAATTAAAATGTTCATATCTAAGGCGGTTTTCACTGTAAATATGCAATCGATCGTTGATTCGATTAAAATTTAAAGATGACTTACGAGTAAAGGTACCACCACGTCGATTCACATATTATCCTGACAGACAACCCACACTTACTAACTCTTATTTTTACAATACTTGCAAGAAAGTGTATCAACTTTATCAACTCGATAAAGTGCTTCTTTCAGAGCTCGTTAAGAAAATAATAGCTAGTTTTCTTGCAAAACTTTATTGAATATAAAATGTTAGATAATTATCTATACAACTTAACTGATCGTTTCTACGCAGTTTGTAAAAGACTTACGTTTTGTTACAAAGATCTCTGTTTTATTTGAAAATTTAACAACACAATATGTAATGTGTTCAAAACAAAACGAAGAATGCTTATTTTGTGGAATATTACGCTAAATAAACCATCCCTTAACCTCTAACGACCGAAAATAAATAGGTTAATGTGTTTTTCCGGAGAACTTGTTGTTAAAAAAGGTCCTTAATTGTTTTACTTCTAAAACAAAAAGTGAATAATGGAATAAAATCAAGTAATGTGTCAATGTATCCGATGAAAAGTGGTTTAAATCACGCAAATGATTAGAAATATAGATTAGAAAAAAGAAAAAAAAACTAAAAACAACAAATGTACGACAACAACAACCAAAAAAAAAAAACACTAAAAAAATCAACAATAAAAAACAGCAAGCATGTATCTGTTTACAGAAACGTATAAAAATCAATTTTAGGAGTGACCATAAACAGATTCCATTGAGCAGTTCTTCTAGATTTCCTATAACAACGATTTAATGGAACTTGCCTGACTTAACGCTGCTTTAATCATGCTTCTCAAGGCTAGTATTTGTCATGTGAATGTATGTGAATTCTTACATATTATCACACATTTAACCCCATTAAAGTGAATTGGTCTATAGTAGACAGTCTGTATAATAATGAATCATTACGTTTTAGTTCAATTGCTAGAAATATATGAACAAATAACATTACATTTTAAAAATTGAACAGCTTTCATAGTTAAATGTATTTTAAAATTTAGGGTTACTAAACATATGCAAAGGAAATCTTTAACAATCAGGAAATAAATTACTTTAAAAGAGTCAGTAAATAACACTTTCTGAAGCAATTCATTGTTTTCATTGATCCTGCAGAATTTTTGCAATTATCAAAATAATACTTGGTGAACTCTTGCACGGCTAAGAAGAGTCTGTATGACAGCTTTGATTGCGATAATTGCAGGGCATGGTATGTATTGAATCCAAAAGAGGAAAAAATCGTGACGATAATTAAGTCCATACACTTTCGCGGTTAATGAGATAGTGGCATTTAGCTAACGTTCCTGAGTCAATATCTTACTGACAGTTATTCTGTATTGACGGAGATGCCAATTTATGGTTAGATAATAAATCAGAAAGATTAAACACATTTGAGCTCAAGTTTGATTATAACTTGCAGCTTATTTAAATCACAAACGTATCGATTTACTGGATGATCTTGTACTCTTGTCAAAGTCAGGAAAAGGCTTTGAAATATTTTTTGTTCATCTAAAATTAAATGGTTGTACAGTTCAAAGTAAAAAATGCGTAACATTTTGCCATTAAACCTTTTCAGATAAAAATAAAAAAAAGTGACAATGTTCGGTTCTATTTGAAATGGCTATGTTAAACAACGCTATCACATACCAATCATAAAGCAGATACCAATGGGTAAGTATTGATAAAAAATCCGACACTACTTATAATCAATCTTTGTTTCCAGTGTATAAGGTTATTTATTATCTCACACATTATCTCACATATAATGCTTTTCGTTATAATTTGTGTAAGTCGTGACAGAAATTTGTAAGAATATATATGTATGATTACAACTTTTATTTATCTTTTTCATATGACTAATTATTAGAGTGAGTTCGTGATGTGTTTGCGTCCCACCCATCTAATATTGTTGTCCTGTCTTTCAATGCTATAAATAAACATGTCATATTATATGTTATAATTACTGCATGCATTAACTTTTAACTAAAATCTTAGCGTTTCACTTTTTCTTCCACAGAAATCTGAAATTTGTGATTCTCGTCATATGTATATATTGAGTTTTGTTTCCTATTCAAAAGGAAATGTCAGACAGTTGCCACAAAAAAGAATCATTGTAATACAAGTCTTTTTGTACTTTTCATAAATACTTTATTGCTTGAAGGAATAAATCTTGCTATCAACGGTACTATTATTATAAATGCAGTTTGGTATCTTTAGTTCTATCAATATCTACGTGAGTTATACGAATATATTGTATGTTTTCATCCTTACTCAGAACGAATACAATTAAATCAAAGTCAGAACGAGGCAATATAAATCATGATATATTTCTGTTTTTTTATCTTAGTTGGAAAAGAATGCGCATCTGTCTGCAATTAACTTGTTTTATGATGATAATGCATAAGGGCAATAAAATAGTTCAAATAGCGCATATGCAACCAAATCACAATAAGTTTGAATAAGTGTTTTAGAAAATTATTCTTTTTTTTTGGAATATATGTGTCTAATTTGAGAATGTATACACTACTTTTAGGAATACTGTTCATGTTAATTTTGCAATTATTAATCACACTGTTCATATTGTGTTAACCTAAAATGTGTATAACGTGTATACCTCTTCTGTGATTGTTCGTGCCTAAACTAATGCACGGAAGGACACCTAAGGTCTTTCCTTTAAAGTTGCCATATTACCTTTTAACTGTGTTGGTGTGACGTAAAACCAAACAAATATATTTAGAAATTAAACTTAAAAAACTTGGATCGCATAGTTTGTTATGGTCTCACTTAAATACTTGAACAGTAAATCTGAATGCAGACATATAAATGGCTCTGAATGTCTATAATAATTTGTTTGCTATTATGGTTGTCAATTGGGATATACTTTATCAGGCGATAAGGTCAAGCTTGTTTAGTTTTTATTCATTGTAAACAATATTTGAGATATCTATCGTCATTACTGACAATGAAATTATTCATAGATAAGATATTTTATGGATCATAAACACAATAGATGCTACGGTTTATAGTCTGTGATGGTTTCTACAAAAAAGGGAAAATGTCAATTTCGTTTAAATCGTCATCTTTATTCAACATTAACTGTTTCCGTTTCTTTAATATTGCTTTAAGAAGTTGCATCAAGATCTACATAAATATCTATAAAATGTATAACGTCACAATAGCATAACGTTTAAAATTGGAAACATAAAAATTGGCACCAAGCACATAAGATAGTTCATAAATCATTGTATAGTCAGACATTAATGATACTGCTTTTTGGATTATTTTATAAGTTCAGTTTTCTTTCTTCAGTTGTCTGTCTTTACCCTTTCAATAACTTATTTCAAATGTATATACACAATTGGGATTTTTGTCCTTCAGTCTTAATTACAGTTATACATATAAAACCACGACATTAATAGCTTTATTATGCAATAGTTTGGTGACAAGAGTAGAATTGATTTCTTTCCGGAAACAATGCTCACTGGAAGATATTTATTCATTATTGTATTACATCAACAAACTTTAAGAATCTAACATAAGAATGTTTGTTTTAGTATGACTTTAATTGTTTAAAGATACACTATGTTTATCTTTGTTTATTTATTTGGTTGAATGTTTGTTCAATGAATGTTTATGGGATAAATAAATATTTTGCCTTTCACCTGAGTTGTCTCTTTATACACCCTTGGATGGGCATAATGTACAACAAATATGTATCTTTATACTATTTATAATTTTCATTATCAGTTGGCAGCAAAACATAGTTCTGTTGTTAATCGTTTAAAAAAATCTAAATTAGTCATTTTTATGTGTTTACAAAATCGAATGCATTTCTTTATTGTACGAATATTTGTGTTGCATATTTGTTTACTCTTTGCTGAAAATGCAATGCCATTTTCCAACAGTGTTTTAAGTTTTGGATTATTATAATATGGTTTCCAACAGGTAATACTACTTAGAAAATGCTTCTGTTAATAATGTTCATGGCAAATCATCATAAGATAAAATGATTTTAGGGAAATAAATAAATAGATATCTTTTTTCCTCGTTTCCTCAAATAGAATATCTACAAGTTGTTACGACTTAACATGGAAATCTTACATGCTCATGTAAAGTTTACGTAGAAAGTTTATGACCCCTTTGCAAACTTAACATTGTTAGCTGACAATTTGCTTCTGGATGTGATTATAGGTTCGTAGAAAGTCTCTACTAACTGGATTGACCATAATTGCTTTAAGAGCATACATTTTGTCAGTACAAACTAGTGTAATGTTTTACAGTATCCATCTACCTTTGGTAAAATTATGTTTTAGTTTAAATTACAAACACACCCTTATTTAAAACTCAATAGATTACTTTGTTTAAACTACTAGTTATAAAAACAACAACATTTTATTACTTCTAATTTATCATTACAAATGAATGAAACATTTTAATTAAAATGAAGCAAAGTAAATTAATAAACTTGGAATGATGAATGACTTAGTTTTATTTCTTGTTCCATTTTTTTTATAATATCGCAAGTAGTTATCTGTTCCTTGACTTGCATGAACAAATTGCTTTCACTGTACCATTTTATTTACAACCGAACCTTGATTTTAAGGACCTAAACTTTAATCAGTGAATGCTTAAATGCAACGAAGAATGTATTAAAGTAAAAAGTTGCTTTGTCAATACAAAATCGGAACAATAACATCAATGATTTGCTCCATTGAGAACAATTTTATTTTGACAGAGTTTTAATTTTCTTAAAAAAATATTAATAAAAAGTGCCTTGTTGTTTAGAATATTGCCTCGTTTGAAAATGACAATTCGCTATGAATGGTCACATGTTTCATTGTAAAATAATTTATTATCTTGCAATGTTAATAGCTTAAGCGACGATGTTTAACAGTTACCAAACGGTACATACTTTCTTCCTAATTCACTTTCAAATCCTCGGAATTAATTAATGTTTTGACCGTTAAAAATAATTATAACCCTATTTCTTTTATGAGAATAACCGTATTTTATTCAGTCGTGTAGACAATAAAGAACTGCTATACATAAAAAAAAATTCTTAGAAAGTTAATTACAAAGATGATATGTTTCATTTTTGCACGCGTTACTAAATTCATAAACATCAATACTTTATCTACTTCCGTGATTCTTACAGTAAATGACGACCTAGTTGATGTTCAAATGGCACAGTTAATTAAAGTTGGTAAATACATACTGATTGGTTCGAACAACATTTCACGTTACCTTGTAGCACTCTTATTTCATATCATGTAATACAATTAATAGTTAATTAAATATTTGGCGTAATTTGACTTAACCTAAAAACGTTAACGTAATAACACCAAACATTTTACACATCTGAGAAAGCTTACCGTGATGATCGTGAAATAACTATAGCTTCTAGGAAGCTTGGCGTTACATCATCAAATAATGCATACTTATATTGTTTGGTTTTATTAACATGTCAATTACATACTGATTACACGGTCGATGCACACAGTATATTAATCTTCGGTAGATGTTCGGTAAGTTCCGTGAGATGTACGCTGTGCGATGGAATTTAATTTAATTTGTATCTCTAAACTAAGTGTACTCAGCGTCATAGCGCAATAGGGTAAATCACGAGTTAATAATCTAAGTGCCACACGTGTTTTAAGTTCGAGGCCGCGTTGGTCCATGTTTTTCCTTATTAATATTTTCAACATTATTGAATCTATATTTGATTATTTTATGTTGTTCGTTTTTTCGTTTTTTTATGTTTTACTTTATTTTGTTATGTATATACTCTTTTTAAATAACATGTTTTTTAAGAATTCATGTTTAAAATTAAAACGGATTAAAATCAATAAATGTCTTTTCAATGCCGTAAAACACACTACAAATCTGTTCCATTAAAATATACTGCAAAAATAAAGAAAGAGTACTAAAACAATGGCAACAGTAAGGATCGAACCACAGACCTTTCAATTATCAGGCATTCTCTTTACCGACTGTCCTATTGTGAAATAACGAAAACCTTCACATTCAGCTGGCGTGACTTTCAATCCATGACTTATATACTCAACATTAATTCTCGTAAACTACACGGACCAAACCTAAGTGGGATCGAATATTTAAATGAACCCTATATTGTATTCATAATTGACAGGTCAATAAAATCAGACTATACGGCAATTTAAATTAAATACCAAAACATATACATTTCGAAGTATACTGGGCATTATTTTAACAAAACATAATCATTTTTAACATTACTACATCTCATTTAAAAACTGCTAAGAAAGCTTGGCGTTACATTAGTAAATGAACCAATATATAAAAGTGATATTTTACAAATTTGGAACACCGTGGTACATACAACATTGCAATTTGTTTAATGTAAACGTCAGTTTATATTGTGTAATTTGTCGTTGTCTGGTTATTAAGATAGCATAATGAAGTGCGGATGACCATATTTTCATATTTATTTTCGTTATTCATTGAGTTAATATAAGTTAAATGGTACTGGCAGTTGTCAATGCCAGTTATCATAATCATTATTATTTACTTTTAATTCCTTTTGACATTTAAAATATATCTTCTCTTATCGCACTTACTTAGCCTTTTCATTTCATTTATTCATTTATTTTATACGTCTTAAAATTGATATAAGTTCCTAAAGCATTCCTGACATTTCTTGTCTTTTCACTACAAATGATTTGTCAATGTGGATGAAATTTTTTTAAATGTACTGCTTTCAATATTGATATCTCGAGTATTGAACAGATATAGGTGGATCAATTGAAAAAAGTGATGAAATTGATCATTTTGATCAAACTACAATGTAGTTATAGACAACCTGATCAGTAGGCAATATTTGATATTTCAATATAACTGATATGCGAACATGAAGTCTATCAGCGGTGATAATTTACGTTTCATATTTTGTTGTTTCAGTTTACCCATAATAATGTTTGAAATACGTTCTGATGTCCAATTCAAGTCAGACAGTCAATTGCAAAACGGACACTGATAACGCACGGACATACTTTTGATAAGACATTGTTTATCTTTCATAACAAGTTCCCTTTGTAATAGAGGCTAACAAAACATGAAACAGTGATCTAACAAGATTATTTATTTGTTGTGCTACTTATACATCCAGCGAATTTTAATATTCATAAAGCATGTCAGAATTGATTGAATACTGAATGTAGTGACATGACAGAAAAACCACTTCATTTCCGACGCTTGTATTCATGCGATCTAAAGTTGTGTTATAAGTATGAATATTCTCATAAAGTAGATCTTAAGAAAGCGTGATTAAAACCACAATTAAAATTTGAAAACGCAGACATGCTTGCTGCTTTATGCGACGTAAAAGGACAAGTATGCAACTTACACTGTGAGATATTTATAATATTTTCTTTTGTATCTAGCTTGTTTCTTAACAATTGATTATAACAATTTGGAAAAGGTATATCCTGTCATATTGTTTACAACACATCTTATAAAGACTGTTTTGATAGTTTTCACTCTGTGTTTTAATAATTACGCAATAGTTACTGATATTTATTATTTTAACTGCCAGTCTATACATTACTGCTTAATATCACGAGATAAAAAGTTCAAGATAAACTACTTAATAACTTGTATATCCTCGTAACAAATTTCATGGAAACTTAGCCTTTGACGTGCTCTTTACTGTGATAATGAAATGATCCGTTGCAGATATATCATAAAACTATCACGTGCCTATTGTATCGTATGTAAATATTTGTCTCGTTTTTCTGCTTCATGACTTTTATTGGCAGTAAACCTTTGACGTTCAAAGAAGCTTAAGTTATCATGCTTGTTCATATGGAAATGTTAGGCGAGGGTAAACAAAGCCGAACAAACACACGCTTAGGTAATTTTGTTTATTTTCTTTGAAAATCATCAATTATTACAAAAATCTACAAACTATGACAAGTGATAATTTTAATATGTACTTGTGTTTCTTTGTTATTGAATAAATATGAAATATAAAGTCTTGAATTGTTTCATACCAATTTTTAGTGGTTATTGTTGTCATTAAAACCTGCTTGATTAAAGCAGATAAACAGTATCCTTTTAAATTTAAATGATTCATCTCAATTTAGCAAGTAACAGTAAAAAGTAAATGTGATGTATGACTTGTCAAACTAAGAAATAAGTATGTTCAGTCTTAAACCTATTTTACAATAGGAGGTTTGAAAGCCTTGTTTTTGCTGATGTTCAAAGATCTATTTTCTCACTGCTGAATTCCACTAGAAGCAATAATTGTTTAATGTATCTGAAAACTGCACTACATCAGCGACGTACCAGTTAGATTACAGGCTATCGATTTAAAAAAGGGAAGTAAATATCTTGTTAGAACACTTAACCTAAAAATTCGACGCTAGATAATAGTCTTGAGCGTGTTCATCTCAGAACATTAAAAATATCTTTGAATATCTCCTGAATACTTTAATCAATCGATATGTTTCTTTTACTTAACGAGCTACAAGGTGTCGTAAATGGGATAACTGTAAATTAATCTGTATCCGCTTTAATGGCACAGTAAAAGCGTTTAAAGCTGCATGGCTCGCCATTTACAATTATATTGATATTTAATATATGCTCGTACATGTCAATTTCCTCACCATGATTCAATTTCCAACGAATGTAAAATCTGTTGTCAAATATTTTTAAATTGAGGCCTTCCTAGGCCAAAATGATGATCTTTCATCTATTGATAAACACTGTTCATTTGCCAAATGCCAACATGCTTTAGGTAGTTTTGAATACAGACAGTAATACACTAACGATAATCAATTCCAGATTTTTACATAAAGCATATATAATTATAAAACCAATAAATACATGTAACGTACCATCTCATCTCTTTTCAAACGGAACTAAGGAGAATAATTGGCCACAGACCATTATACTAAGGAGATGTATTGACCACAAAACAATATAGACTGGAAAATAGGTAAATGCTCATTTAACTTTCGCCATAAAAACAATTTATCTTTAGCAACGTTTGTTTCTAGACTAACGGTCTGATCTGACATAACAAGATTCTGTCGTTGACAATCAATTTCGTACACATAGTTCCACAAAACCTATTTTGATAATAAACAATTTCTATTTTTAGACAAAAGGGGGTTTAGTACGTTTTTGGGAATAATTAAAGAAAATCATGTCACTACAGAAAGCAAACAAAATATTTCAATTTTATTCATGAATTATTTTAATAGAAGTGAAACATATTTTTATCGGTTTCTAAGCGAATTAGTGCAAATTATATAATAATAATGACTTTGAAGTCCACATCCTTGAACTAACAAGTACTGATGTATTATTAACACGACTTTTACCCGACTTAGGCTCGAACCCATAATCTCTTGTTGCTGTGTTTGTGTTTTGGACATATCTATATTTGAATCTAAAACATTTCACGATCTATTATAGGTAAAAAGTGGAAAGTTATTACATCAACAGTATAGATCCTGTGTGACTATACTATCGTAGTTGTAAGCTGTAAGATAGTTATTCTCCCTTCTTGTTATTATTTAATAATTATCATATGTTATATAATCTAATAAAAGCTACGATTACATTGGTCAAAGCAGTAGTCAACAAATCATATTAAAATATGATCACATGCACTGGGTGAATTGAAATAAACAGAAACGGACCAGTACGCATGCGTAAATCATATTCTAAGAGTCAGACTCATCATTCGGAACTGCCTCGACTATTATCTATAGTATTACCCTCGGAAACAATACGGATTGAAAGTAGTTCTACCACGTGGTTTCAGATGTAAACAGAAACAGAGATAATGTAAAACGAATGTATATATTTAACATCTTGTGCCTGTTCCGGTACTCTTTTGCTTGAAAGTCTGTCTGACAACAATTTGTTATTTAAATAATATGCCCACTGATGTTCAATTTTAAACAATCCGACGAAATGTCAACAGGTTTGTTTTTTGTACTTTCAGTTTCTTCAACCATAATAATAAATATATAAATAATGAATTGTTTGCTTTTGTACCTATGATATCACTTATTTTAGGTGAACTTTTATTACATATATTGGAAATAAACTTGTAAACAACTCCCAGCATTAAATTACTATTTGTTTACATCTTTAGTTTCGACCGAAATACCGCATCCGTTCTGTGTATTCATACTATTGTGTTTGAGGTCCTTATCCGAAGACTGACGGAAAGGGCCGAGTAGTTGCGATTGTCAGACTCATATTCAAATTAATTGTTATATTTTGTTCTTTATGGCATATTTCACGACTCAAATACTATAAAAGTAAAAATTACACCGCAATGGTAAGTACTTTAGTTATTTTTGCTTGCGCAGCGTTTGCATAGTTAATGAACGTCTAATGGAACTAAAATAGTTTGCAATTTTGATAATAACGGAAAAGTTAAAATCAACTGTTATATTTTTAGAAAGAAATTAAAATGTAAATAAGAATAGATTCAGTTTTCAAACAATATTTTGCGGATAAGTAGAGGATATTGAATGAGTGTAAGTTTATTACTAAATTCATTGAACGAGTTGAATAAAATAATAATATGCGAGCCTCTGTCGAGCATTATATTGAGTTCAATAAATTCAGTAATGAACTTACACGAATATAATATTCTATTTATCACATACCAAAAATAAAGACTATTTGAAGTGAAAATGATTTATTTTTCATTGGTGCGCCTATAGTATAACGCTAAACTTTAGCGTATTTTAACTCTATGTTTATATAACGCAAATGAGGTCACGTCAAAATATATGCACGACCGTGCAATACCATTTTTACCGAGTCGCAACGGATATGCGATAAATAATCATCTTACATAGTAAAATGGCAAAGTTGAGTCATAAATGTGTAACAGCCAATAAAACCAAAACTGCAACTTACGAGTATTTAGTGTCAATATTTTATAAATATTTTCTTTTAATTTTTACGATGTAAGCTTCTATCCTTTTTTATGTCAAATTTGTTTTCAATGTTTTCGATGTATGTTTTTTTTTTCACCTTTGTCCGTTCGAAACACGAAATATACGACTGTCTTTATTATATTGTTTCAAACTGTCGTTTGTGGGAATACAGGGCAATCAAAGGTCAATTATTATTAACTGACATTGTTATCTCTATAATGCAACACTACTTTTTTCAGAAACTGAGTTCTATTTGAAGAAAATGAACGACATACTAGGAATAATAACCATCATGAACATCAGCCTAAAATTAACTTCAATTATTGTCAGATAAAAAGTGAGAGACTATTTGCAATTCTTAAGAATCTAATAAAATCATTGTGAAAAAAAAAACAAAAACAAAACAGACTTGAGCACTTTTTGGATGAGTTTTATTTTTTCTTTACCCCTTAATGTGCCTATAACTCATCTGCATTTGGTTTTATCAGTTTTTTGTATTTTTGTAAGGCTAATGTATATTAAAATAATGAAATTGACACTCTACATGTGTATGACGATTACAGTTTCCATTGTTTCCTTTTTATAAATGCATAAGTTTGAAGCTGGCATTACAAAACATTCAAATCTTGGGTCGAATATCTAATATGCATATCTTTTTACAAGACAATATAAATGATAACACAGACACACACATTTGATAAGCTTTGGCTGTTGCCAAAAACGTTGCATAAACATAAGTCTGCCTATAAAAGTCAAACCAACACTTAATATGTCATTCAAGCATGTGCTAAATGTGAACAAACCACCACACTAATATATAATAATTTTCCAGAAACAACTACTAATTTGTCGACTTCTTGTCCATTTACCTAACATTTAATCAATGAATCAAAATATGGAGTTCATAAACCAGTAAATTTCAAAAAGGATAAAACAAAGACTCAAAAGACACAATACTTAAGAATGACACTGAGTAAGGAAATTTAAAGGAACGATGTAACAATGACATTGAGAGAATTGGCTAAAACGGTGACATGAACGAAAGAAAATATCAGTTTGACATAACAACAAAATATTGCTATATGAGTTTATTTAATATGATTATATCCTTTACCAGCATACTGAATGAAAGTGAGTGTTCGCACGAACATTTCAAATATTGCCTTAAAATAAATTTTTGTTTAAACAATTGCTTCCATGTTTGCAGTTGTCAATATATTTGTGTGTGTTTACTTTCGAGAATGAGTGCATATATGTGAGTGTCTGTTTCCTAACTTTGTTTCCTAGGAGATCAAGGTAAACATACAGCTTACAATGTGTGGTACTCACTCACATTTTACATAAGCGTTTTATTGACAATAATAAAATGCATTTCAACAAAATTCACACGCAAGATGTAAAAGGCAATGCCACATCTTTATCTTAGAAATCTTAAAATTTGCCCTGAATTTGATTCCTCACTTTGGATTCTTTTAAATTATTAACTGATTTTGTTTCCATTTTGTCTTTTTGAATTTAATACCGATTTGTCGTAATGGTTTTGCAAATATACCAGCGTTAGCATTAGCGTTAAGTACGGCATTAAAATTAAATATGAATGCCATTACTTTTAACGTTGAAAGTTGATTTGATTTTGTCAAAAACATCACAATGACATTGTTATTTGTTTCAAGAGATAATTGTTGAAACAGTTTATCGACACAGTTTATAAATCATCTGTTATAAATATTCTTAAAGTATTTATTTCTTAGAATGTTTGAACTATTTTACAAATGATGCTTTTGTTTCAAACATTTCTGTTAAAAATAACATTTTTCTATTTCATTCAGGGATTAAATTTATAGTGAGTTGCTATAGAATATTACACATAGTTTGAGTCCAAATGATTAATGACAGTCACAGATTCTGGTTGTATTGATAAATTATAAGACAATTTAATGAAAATCTGTGCATTTATGTGTTAACAAAAACTCCATTGAGCGGAAAAGTAACTTCATTTGTTCTGTTTTGCGTCATATTCGTATTTCGTGCATATATCTGGTCAATTAGCCTAATTAATAGTGTAGCTCTAATATCTCTAATAATCTAGAAAACTGGACACCACTTGAGAACAATTAAAACACATCAAATAGTTGAACATTGGAAACAAAGTTTTATTCAGTCTGTCCGCTAGAGAACAACAAAAATGAATTCAAATGTTCATATCTACGGCAGTTTTCACTGTAAATATGCAATATCGATCGTTGATTCGATTAAAATTTGAAGATGACTTACGAGTAAAGGTACTACCACGTCGATTCACGTATTATCCTGACAGACAACCCACACTTACTAACTCTTATTTTTACAATACTTGCAAGAAAGTGTATCAACTTTATAGTTCGATAAAGTGCTTCTTTCAGAGCTCGTTAAGAAAATAAAAGCTAGTTTTCTAGCAAAACTTTATTGAATATTAAATTTTAGATAATTATCTACACAACTTAACTGATCGTATCTACGCAGTTTGTAAAAGACTTACGTTTTGTTACAAAGATCTCTGTTTTATTTAAAAATTTAACAACAAAATATGTAATGTGTTCAAAACAAAACGAAGAATGCTTATTTTGTGGATTATTATGCTAAATAAACCATCCCTTAACATCTAACGACCGAAAATAAATAGGTAAATGTATTTTTCCGGAGAACTTGTTGGTTAAATGTTGTGAAAGGTCCTTGATTTACTTATAAAACAAAAAGTGAATAATGGAATAAAAGCATGTAATGTGTCAATGTATCCTATGAAAAGTGGTTTAATTCACGCAAATGATTAGAATTATAGATAAGAAAAAAAAACAAAAAAAAACAAAAAAACAAATGTAACGACAGAAAAAAAAACAAACAAACAAAAAAAAAAACACTAAAAAAATTCTTACATAAATTCACACATTTAACCCCATTAAAGTGAATTCGTCTATAGTAGACAGTCTGTATAATAATGAATCATTACGTTTTAGTTCAATTGCTTAGAAATGTATGAACAAATAACATTAAATTTTAAAAATTGAACAGCTTTCATAGTTAAATGTATTTCAAAATTTAGGGTTACTAAACATATTTAAAGGAAATACTTAACAATCAGGAAATAAATTACTTTCAAATAGTCAGTAAATAACACTTTCTGAAGCAATTCATTGTTTTCATTGATCCTGCAGAATTTTGCAATGATCAAAATAATACTTGGTGAACTCTTGCACGGCTAAGAAGAGTTTGTATGACAGCTTTGATTGCGATAATTGCAGGGCATGGTACGTATTGAATCCAAAAGAGGAAAAAATCGTGACGATAATTAAGTCCATTCACTTTTGCGGTTAATGAGAGAGTGACACTTAGCTGACTTCCGTGAGTCAATATCTTACTGACAGTTATTTTGTATTGACGGAGATGTCAATATATGGTTAGATTAAACTCATTTTAGCTCAAGTTTGATTATAACTTGCAGCTTATTTAAATCACAAACGTATCGATTTACTGGATACTCTTGTACTCTTGTCAAAGTCAATTAAATGCTTTAAAAAAAATTTTGTTCATCTAAAATTAAATGGTTGTACAGTTCAAAGTAAAAAATGCTTAACATTTTGCCATTATAAATTTTCAAGAAAAAATGAAGACAAGTGACAAGGTTCTGTTCTATTTAAAATGGCTGTGTCAAACGCCGCTACCACATACCAATTATAAAGCAGGTACCCATAAGTAAGTATTGATAAAAGACCCGACAGCATTTATAATCAATCTTAAAAAAAGTCTTCTTCGTGTCCAGTGTACAAGATTATCAATTATCTCACATATAATGCTTTTCGTTATGATTAGTGTAAGTCTTGACAGAAATTCGTTAAAATATTCATGTATGATACAAACTTATTATTCATCTTTTTTATATGACTTATTATTAGAGTGAGTTCGTAATGTGTTTGCTTCCCATCCATCTAATATTGTTGTCCTTTCTTTCAATGCTTTTAATAAATATGTCATACTAGTATTATATGTTATAAATACTGCATGCATTAACTTTTAACTAAAATCTTAGCGTTTCACTTTTTCTTCTAACGAAATCTGAAATTTGTGATTCTCGTTATATGTACATATTGAATTTTGTTTCCTATTCAAAATGATACTTCAGACAGTTGCCGAAAAATTGAAACATTTTCACACAGTGTAGGTTTTGTTATTTTCATAAATAATTTTATAATTAACTTTTTTATGCTTGAAGGAAAAATATCTTGATATTTAAAGTGCTTTAATTAATATAAGTGCATTTTTGTATCTTCAGTTCTATCAATATCTGTGTCGGTTATATGGAATATATTGTATGTTTTTATCCTTACTCAGTACATACACAATTAATTGTTAAAATCAAAGTTAGAATGGGGCTATATAAATCATGATATATTTCTGATTCTTTATCTTAGTTGGAAATGAATGTGCATCTGTCTGCAATTAACTTGTTTTATGATGATAATGCATGATATATAACGGACAATAAAATTGTTCAAACAGCGCAATTTTTGAATTATTGGTCTGTACAATAAGCAACCAAATCACAATTATTTTGAATAAGTGTCTATACGTATGAGCAGTCTCTGATATTACATGATTTTCCCCCAAAATATTTCTGTCAGGTGAATATTATTGTAAATAGTCTGTATGATTTTTTCTGATGAGCACAATTAGAGATTATGTGGTATGATTAATAATCTGGTTCATTCGATTCTAATAAGATGTGTGCAGAATATTGCTATCTTGTACATGTTGTTCTAAGTGTTTTAATATAGATTTCACCTTATAAACATTAATATATTTTTTATAAGTATGGTTCATAATTGTTCATTGTTTGTTGACACTGTTGCAAATTTTCTATGTTATTTGGTTAAAAGGGACATAAACTTATGTGTTATTAGTATAATAAATTATAAATAAACGATGTCCTAAATTAAATTTATAAAATAGGGAAACTGTTTTCGATTATTTTTGAATAATTAAAACTCAGTTGTTTAGAATCATGCTCTTTTGTTTTCGTTGTCAAGTTGCGGTGACTTAGATATTCATTTGAAAATGTTGACTTTATTAATTAAGTTTGACCAATATTTGATAATTACAGAAATTAAGGGTAACATACAATTTAAAGTGCTTAAAATATAAAAAGACTGAACCATTTCTCCTATAGGTAAAGCGTTACCGATATATTCCGGAGGATATTTATAAATTCAATTCAATTGTTTATTCTCTGCAGTGAAAGAGACTTTTGCTTTATTTCCATTTATTATTATGAATGAATTATGGAATTCCTTTTGATCAACCATTTTCCTTGTTTATTTTCATCTGCAATAATATCATGAAATTAATATTCCCTATATGGATGTTGTTGTTTTTAACTTATACTTGGTCAATTGTTCCCTCATTTCACTCTCATGTTCCAGCGCTTCATACTATTATTACATGATTGTTATTTATTTTCCGTTTGAGTAAACTCATCATTTCGTTTAATTTAGTGTTGCGATTGCGATTGGCCTCTCAAAGACCAACAAGTGTTTGGCAAAGTAATGAGTTCTCGAATACATGGGCAGTTATTAGGCAATCTGGTAAATATAATCAGCCATTAACTAATTCGCCCTGACAATATTGGTCATATTCATCATCTCATCATTATAGCCTACACAAGTGTACCTGTTTCCTCAAGGATAATGTGTTTTAAAGAAATGTGGCTGAATGTATATCTTTATCGACAATGGGAAGCACTTACCACTTGATGAAGTTTAAGTGTCTTATGCGTGTATTTTTTTATCCGATAGTCATCCTCATGTTTCTTTAACTGGTATGCCCCTCCCTCCTCTCCCTTTTGTACCCTTACCAAATGTGTTCGGTGTCCCGCCGATGATTCTATGTGACTTGTAATGTCGGATCTGCATTCTGTGTATGCAGCACTACCTGGATCTTCGTTATCAATTTTTATACTTTCTTGAAAATCCGGAAATATTACAAAAACGTTTTCAAGCAAATGATGAACGTATCGTATCTAAATGCCCAAAACGTAGCTTAATGGTTCTTTTAAAGATATACTAATCTCATATTTGGGTAAAATGGTTATCTCATCTTAGGGTAAAGTATTTTTGTTTCAGAAATTTATTATGTTCCTGTTAATACGGTCATTAATTATGTAAGTGTGTATTCATGTGTGATAACCTAAAGTATGTATAGTTTAAAACGTAACATACCTCCTCTGTATGTACACAAAAGATGTTTCATTTTTACATTTAAAAGAGATTGTAAATCAGTTTCATTTTTATGTAAGAAACCTATTCCCCTTGAATGAGTTTAAACCAATTCATAAGGTAAATGGACATTCATTTTCTTCGTTACAATGTTTTCAAACAATAAAATCTTATTTCATTTATTCCATGTAAGCATAACATAGTCATCAGTCCGTGCATTGCCTTATGTCATGTCCTGTTTTTGTTTGGTTTTCTGCTGCGTTCTTTGGTGGGTTTGTATTACCGGGTTGTGTGGGGGTTGCGTTCAACTAGAATAGATGATAAATATTTTTGATATCAGAAAGACCATATCATATTTTGTTTGCAAACTTGATAACATAATTATTAGTCAATTGTTTTTAAAATCCAGCTGTGTTCTACACATGTTGAAAAAACGCCTTTTGTCCTTTGCGTATTTCTATAACATAAACCAATATCTGTTTATACTTTTATGGCTAACTTTATGGTTGTTGACTTCAAACCACTTACCTCTGACTGCTGTGGATTCTTTCACGTGAGAAGTTTTCCATCTAGGTTACGAAACGTCGGTATTTGTACTAAGGTGATTTTGTGCCTGAAATAATATACGGAAGTGCACATGAGGTCTTCCTCCAAAAGTAAAGCTGGAAAGTCGCCATGTCGCCATATGACCTTTTTACTGTGTTGGTGTGACGTAAAACCAAACAAAAATCTTTATAGAAATTAAACTTAGAGAAATTCAGATCGCACTTCCATAGATATTACTTTGCTGTGGTCTCACAAAAACACTCGAAAAGTAAATCATGATGCAGCTGTGAATGTCTATAATAATTTTTTTGCTATTATAGTTGTCAAATGGAAAATACTTTATCATGCGATAAGGTCCAGCTTGTTTAGTTTTTATTCATTTTAAACAATATTTGAGATATTATGGTCATTACTGGCAATAAAATTATTTAAAGATAAGATATTTTATGGATCATAAACTCCAGGTAAACGAAGGTACGGTTTATATTCTGTGCTGGTCTCTGCAAGAAGGGGAAGCAATTTGTCAATTTGTTTAAAATCGTCATCTTTATTCAACATTTTTATGTTTCCATACTTTAATAATACTATAAGAAGTTGCGTCATGAGCTCAACATCAATTATTTATAACTTAAAAAACCATAAAGTTATAAATTGGACACGTAAAAAATAGCTTACTATAACATGGTTTGAAAAAGTAGATGCTTTAGCTAAACAATCATTAAATTTTCAAAAAAACTGACTTCTCGCGAATGATCGCGATTATCTCCTTTTGTTATTATTTGAATAGGGATTAAGATTATAAATGTATTGATATATAGTTATTGGATTTTCATTTCATAGCGGTTACATTGTTAAAGGATTTGTATTTAAAATCAATGATGTATAACGTTTATAAGTCTAGATACTGCTAGAAATGATTGATGTATTTGTTCTGCTGTATTCTATAGTAGTTTAGAATGTACTAGGAACTTTCATCTAGAATAATCTTTGATGGTATATATCGCTAGTATTTTTTCAATGTGGTTATTCATTCATTCATTCATTCATTCTAAAAGCTAAAAGTATTCTGAAAAGTGTGTTAAAAGTTGTTGATTGTAAAGTTAAAAGTTGTTAAAAGTGAACGAGGATAAAAATAAAAGTGAAACAAGACAACTGGATTGTTGTGCTTAGTTAAACGTTGATAAAAGATAATTTGAATAGGATTATATTCCAGTGTGATGATTTAGAACCAGGAGTTACAAAATACATAATAATTGCTCTCCTACAGCAGAAACTAAAGGAAACCTATAAAAGATCATCACATGACTTATTGTTACATGCTTGTGATTTTAGACCGGCTATAAGTAAACTCGTATCATCTGAATGGAAAGCAAATTTGGACAATGCCGTTTTTTATAAACTTCACGATATAAACCCATCTCTTGATGTGTCACCATCTCTATCTCTGTCAAACCGCCATGATCAAACAGTTCTTCGATGCCGAATTGGACACACTAAAATTACCCACTCTTATCTCCTCACGAATGACCCTTTCTGTGTAGCTTGTAATGAAAATTTTACTGTCAAGCATTTTCTCTTTGAATGTCATGATTGTTCACAGGCCCGTAAAAGATATTATTGTGTAAATTCACTGAAAGAACTCTTCAATACAATTCTATCACAAAACATCATTGATTATTTTAAAGAGATAAACTTGTATTCTAGGATATAATTGGCTCATTTTCATTGTCATTTACAAAGTTTAACATAACATTTTAAGGCTATTATAGCATTCGGCACGATATGGCCATTTATGTGTTGACGAGCCGTAAAAATCCAAACAAACAAACAATATGTTTTCCAACAGGTAATATTTCTTAGAAATTGCTTCTATTAATAATGTTCATGGCAAATCATCATGAGATAAAATGATTTTAGGGAAATAAATAGTTATCATTTTCCTCCCGTTTCCTCAAATACGATATCTACAAGTTGTTTGACGGCTTAACAGGGAAATCTTACATGCTCATGTAAAGTATACGTAGAAAGTTCATGACTCCTTTGCCGACTAAACAATGATAGTTGACAATTTTCTTCTGTAGAAGATTATAGGTTTGAACAAATTCTCTACGAACTGGATTGACCATAATTGCTGGCAGAGTATACATTTTGTCAGTACAAACTATCGTAATGTTTTACAGTATTTTCTTTTAGTAAAATTATGTTAAAGAATATAGTACCAACGCACCCTCATTTAAAGCTCAATAGATTACTTTGTGAGAGTCTAGTATTTAAACGAGTAATAAAGGAACATTTTATTACTGCTAATTAATCATTACAAATGAATGAAATAGTTGTAATTAAAATGCAACAGAGTAAACTAATAAAGTAAGAATCATGAATGACATGATTTTATTTCTTGCTCCATTATTTTTAATAACGCAAGCAGCTATCTACTCCCTGACTTGCATGAACAAATTGCTTTCACTGTACCATTTTATTTACAACCGAACCTTGATTTTAAGTACCTAAAACTTTATCAGTGATTGTTAAAATGCAACGAAGAAAGCATTAAAGTAAAAAGTTGGTTTGTCAATACAAAATCAGAACAATAACATCATTGATTGAGCCAATGATGACAATTTTATTTTGCACAAAGTTTTCATTAACTTAAAGGATATTAATAAAAAATGTCCTTAGTGTTTAGTATATTGCCTTGTTTGAAAATGACAAACCGCTATGAATGGTCACATTTTCCATTAAAAAATAATTCATTATCGTGCATTGTTAATAGCTTTAGCGGCGGTGTTTAACAATAACCAAAAGGTACATACTTTCTACTTAATTCACTTTCAAATCCTCGGAATTATTTAATGTTTTGACCATTAAAAATAATTATAACCCTATTTCTTTTATGAGCATAACCGTATTGTATTCAGTCGTGTAGACAATAAAGAACTTCTATACATCATAAAATTGCTTAGAAAGTTAATTACAGAGATAATATGTTTCATTTCTGCACGCGTTACTACATTCATAAACCTCAATACTTTATTTACTTCCGCGATTCGTACAGTAAATAATGACCCACTTGATGTTAAAATGGCACAGATAATAATAGATGTAATGTTAAATATCAGAACATTGATAAACAGAATCTGGTTGGAACAACATTTCACGTAACCTTGTAGCAATCATTTTTTCATATCATGTAGTACAAATTTTCGTTAATTAAATATTTAGCGTAACTTGACATTGTCTAGTAATGTTAACGTAATAACACCGAACATTTTACACATCTGAGAAAGCTTATCGTGATGGTCGTGAAATAACTAAAGCTTCTAGGAAGCTAACCGTTACAGCATCAAATAATGCATACTTATACGGTAATTTAAATTAAATACCAAAATAATAAACATTTCGAGGTATACTGGGCATTATTTTAAGAAAACATAATCACTTTTAGCATTACTACATCTTATTTAAAAACTGCTAAGAAAGCTTGGCGTTATAGTTATAGTTACAAAGTTAATACTGCTCTTTCAATTTTAATTCAACATAACCCAATCGCTACATTAATGTATAACTTCATTAAAGTTAACTATAAACTCTAAAGGCTGATTTAAGAATTATTATATCAATAAAATGAAATAATAATATTATTGTTATGTTCACATTACCATTATTTTAGTATGTTATGGATAGATTCCAAAATGACATTGAATTGTTATTTTATTATTATTGTTGTCTTTAATTTGTTCATAAAACATAACATAACATTTGTAAATGAACCAATATATAAAAGTGATATTTTACAAATTTGGAACGCCGCGGTACATACAACATTGCAATTTGTTTAATGTAAACATCAGTTTATATTGTGTAATGTGTCGTTGTCTGGTTATTAAGATAGAATAATGATGACCATATTTACATATTTATTAACGTCATTCATCGAGTTAATATAAGTTAAATGGTACTGGCAATTGTCAATGCCAGTTATCATAATAAGTATTAAATTTACTTTTAATTCATTTTTACATTTAAAATATATCATCTTTTACTGCACTTACCTAGCCTGTTCATTTCATTTATTCATTTATTTTATACGCTTTAAAATTGATATAAGTTCCTAAAGCATTCCTGACCTTTCTTGTCTTTTCACTACAAATGATTTGTCAATGTGAATGTAATTTGATAAATGTAATGCTATCAATATTGATATCTCGAGTATTGATAAAGGTGGATCAATTGATAAATGTGATGAAATTACAGGGATACCGTACGAATATACTTTTGATAAGACATGGTTTATCTTTTGTAACAAGTTCCCTTTGTAATAGAGGCTGACAAAACATGAAACAGTGATCTTACAAGATTGTTAATTTATTGTGCTACTTATACATCCAGCGAATTTTAATATTCATAAAGCATGTCAGAATCGATTGAATACTGAATGTCGTGACAAGAAAAAAAAAGTGTGATATTATTATGAAAATTCTCATAAAGTAGATCTTTAGAAAACGTGATTAAAACCACAGTTAAAATTTGAAAACGCAGAACATGCTTGCTGCTTTATTCGACGTAAAAGCAAGGATAAGTATGTAACTTATACTGTGAAATATTCATATTTTTTTCTTTGTATTTAGTTTGTTTTTTAACAATTAATCATAACAATTTGGAAAAGGTATATCCTGTCATATTGTTTACAACACATCTCATAAAGACTGTTTTGATAGTTTTCACTCTGTGTTTTAATAATTACGCAATAGTTACTGATATTTATTATTTGAACTGCCAGTCTATACATTACTGTTTAATATCACGAGATAAAACGTTCAAGATAAAATTCTTAATAACTTGTATATCCCCGTAACAAATTTCATGGAAACCTAGCCTTTGACGTGCTCTTTACTGTGATAATGAAATGACCCGTTGCAGATATATCATCAAACTATCACGTGCCTATTGTATCGTATGTAAATATTTGTCTCGTTTTTCTGCTTCGTGACTTTTATTGGCAGTAAACCTTTGACGTTCAAAGAAGCTTAAGTTATCATGCTTGTTCATATGGAAATGTTAGACGAGGGTAAACAAAGCCGATCAAACACAAGCATAAGTAATTTTGTTTATTGCTTGCAAATTTGATAAGAAAATCATCAATTATTTCAAAAATCTACAAAAGAGATAATATTAATATGTACTTGTTTTTCTTTGTTATTGAATAAATCTGAAATATAAAGTCTTATTTGTTTCATACCAATTTTTAGTGGTTATTGTTGTCATTAAAACCTGCTTGATTAAAGCAGATAAACAGTATCCTTTTAAATTTAAATGATTCATCTCAATTTAGCAAGTAACAGTAAATAATAAATGTGATGTTTGACTTGTCAAACTAAGAAATAAGTAAGTTCAGTCTTAAACATATTTTCCAATAAAAGGCTGAAAGCCTTGTTTTTGCTGATGTTCAAAAATCTATTTTCTCATTGCTGAATTGCACTAGAAGCAACAAGTTTTTAAATGTATCTGATAACTGCGCTACATCAGCGACGTACCAGATTAAATGCTATCAATTTAAAAAAAAGGGAGGTTAATATCTTGTTAGAACACTTAACCTAAAAATTCGACGCTAGATAATAGTCTTGAGCGTGTTCATCTCAGAACATTAAAAATATCTTTGAATATCTCCTGAATACTTTAATCAATCGTAATATTTCTTTTACTTAATGAGCTACAAGGTGTCGTAAATGGGATAACTGTCAATTAATCTGTATCAGCTTTAATGACTTGTCTCATGTCACAGTAACAGTGTTTAAAGCTGCATGGCTCCCCAGCAGATGAGCAAACATAATTTCAAGAATTTCAACCTTGAGAAAAATGTACTAAGGTTTTAAGAAAAGCAAAAAATATTCACAATTGAAAAAGTAATGTTCAAGTTATATACAATTGATAACTGTTTGTCAGTATTTATCATAATATTTATATTGCCTCTTAACTCAGTAAGTGCAATTCTAGCCCATTTAACATATTTCGGGATATTGTCGTTGTTGTTTTATTTTCTTTTAAATTTGAAAGATTATCCATTTCCTGTTGTGTTTTGGCTAAATCAGTTAGAAAGTTGTCCGGCTGAAAACCAGTGAAAAAACGAAAAATATGTTTCACTGAAATGAAAAATAAATTTTTAAAGTAAAATTACGGAAAATGAAAATACGCATTTTATTTCATCAATATTTGTCAATATTTCTTTCATATGTATGTAATAAAAACACTGTTGTGGAACATTGTATATTGTGGTAAGACGTAAATAAGGAGGAAATCTCAACCAACGCAATCATGCTACATATAATCTAAGTTAAAATGTTATGCCATACTATCAGGATAATATAGTATTACAATACAAAAACCTATCCCAGATTATTTGATTAGACATTCTTGCCTAAAAGTGCCCTGGACTGGTCAATATGGTAAAAAGAATAGTACATCTACTAGAAGAAATGGTGTGTTTCAACAACACTGTTTCATGTGATGATACAAATATTTAACAATTACATTGATATTCAATATATGCTCTTACACGTCAGTTCCTAATCATGCTTCAATTACCTTAAATAGCGCAATAACGAATGTAAAATATGTTGTCAAATATTTTTAAATTGAGGTCAAACCTAGGCCAAACTGATGAGTTAGCTATTGATAAACAAAGTTCAGTTCAATATATAACTGTTACCAAATGCCAAAATGCTTTATACACTAGCGATATGCAATTCCAGACTTTTACACAAAGCATTTATCATTCAATTTTGTAAAACCAATAAATAAATAAATAAATATATGTAACGTGCAATCTCATCTCTTTCCAAATGAAACTAAAGAGAATAATTGGCAACAAACCATTATACTAAGGAGAATTATTGACCACAAAACAATATTGACTGACACACATTACGTGGAAATCACAAAATTAATGTTGCTATTATTCATACAATGTTATAAGTCTCAAATTTAGCAACAGCAAGAGCAGTGTAAGCAAAAATCTAGTGAATAAAAATATATGATTTCCATGACTGCAGGGCAATATGCTATTTAATTGGTTTTTAATTGAACCACTCTAATCCATTCTATTGTTTTATGCATATATCACTTTATATAACGACTATTGAAAGTTTCTTTTGCAATGTAGTTTATTTGTTTGTTTTTGGATATACTTGTATGGGAATCAATGTTATGTTTGGACATGGGTTTGTATTAGAACGACGATGATGGAATTTTTGCTTGATATGTCACTTTGGCAAAGTTACAAACAACAACATTTATTAATTTAGAAAAAAGTTTATTAAGTGTTGAGAATTCAGTACCGCTCAAGCCTGTGCTAGGTGGCGTGAGGGATGTTGCACTTATTCATTATCCCTCATGTACAGACTCAGTCAAACCGAGCCTGCAATTCTTATGTAATTTTGTTGTGATTAATGCTTCCGAGGGATCACTTTGTTTCCAGATTTTTAAAATGCGATATAATATCTTTTCGAGTTAAATGACAAAATTATTTTTCTATTTTCAATAAATAAAATGACGACGGGAAGTAATTTTTTTTCTCTAAAGCGAATACTGATAATTCTTTGAAAAGCTGAACAAAGAAATATTGCATGCTCATTTATTCTGTACGTAAAGAGATAATAACATTTCATGGCGGAACAAAAATTGTCTATTTTCTATCAAAGATTATTAAAGTTTGAAAAATGTATCAAGTTTCTTTAAAGCTGCACGTCTCCAGATCAGCAAACATTTTTTCAATAAAATTCAATCTTTAGAAAAATGAAGATCTTAAGAAAAGTAAAATGATTCAATATTTGATTAATTATATGCATGTTATGTGCGATTAATGACTGATTTTGCAATATCAATCACTAAAATTCTGCAGCATTACTAACGCAGAGGTATCTATGTATATTTTGACCTCTTTGGATTGTTAAGACCGATTGTAATGTGTAAAAAAAACATCCTTTGTTCACTTCACAAAATTTTAGTTTTAAATACATTATCACGATTTTCATGAAAAATAGAATGAATCTGGAGGCATGCTGCTTTAAATTGACCCTAGTGTACTTTTAGGTAACTTGTGAGAAATAGTTCTAACAATATAAACCTATGTCTGATGAAATGATGTTTCTTTTTTAAATGTTTTTTTTTTCATAACGACCTTTTATTTTTGTTGTCCTCATAGTTTCAAATAAAAAATGGATTGGCTGATTACCTTCACGATCATTTAATTCTGTTGTCTTTTGGTACATATAATTGTTATTGTAAAAGTGATTTTGCATTTTAATGCTTAGTCTACTCAATTTCTACATTTTGCTTCTTTTACGACAAATAATGATATATTAAGCGTTTTTACATTCTACAAGTGACAAGCATGTGGCATGTTCTAAAATCATTGTTTAAACGTTATAAAACTAAAATTACTTTTGTAAAGAAGGAAACAGTAAATCGTTTCTTTAGCATAAATGAATCTTGTTTCGTATGAGAATACCATTAATTTCTTGTAAAGTGATGACGGTTTTTATCGATACAAGTCTCACAAATCTTATTAAGAACTGGGAAAAAACTGAATACCAAAATATGCACAAAATAGCTTAACTGAAAATATTACAGGCTTGGTATAATTGAGGCTGTTCATAGATTGTTTTGGTACGTGCAAACGTACAAATGAATGCACAAAAACATTAAAATGACATGGTTGAAATCATGTATGAAAATGATACTTCGTTCTGCTTTATAAATCTATGATATCCTATTTTTTACTGTAAGAAGACATGCTTTCAAAGAGATATTCTAAACAGTTCAATAAAATTGCTATTGAGATAAAAGGCAAAACAAGTGAAACAATCTAAATGAAAAAGGGAATGTTCAGATGCATGGAGAAAGTAAATTTAGTCAAAATTTGTTTTTCCAAGACAGCATATCTATTTGACTTCAGCGGGTTGTATTTCATCAGCTTTTAAGTAGTGTCAGGTTTCAATTTAGGATTCAAATTATGCATATTATATCATTTTGAAATCGAAGATATATTATTGAGTACGGTCATATAATGTTTCTATTTGAATTTATACATTTACAAGCGCTGTTCATTGCTAATTAAAAGTAATGTTGTTTAGAATTGAACAAATTGCAAAATACATCAAGAATTACTTCACTTCCAAATGTTTGTATTTAATTAAAACTGCGGTCAACAAAATAACATTAAATCACTTACATTTCTATGATCATTATTGCATTACATCTAGTCGTTTAGACGACTCCAAACCGCAATACATCATCATAAAATTTCTTTGAGCGCTGGTTACAGATAATGATTAGTTTCCTCCAGGCATGAAATAACAGATTAATAAACAACCAACCTTCATCATTATTAGAGCTGTAGTAAAAAATCAGTTTGGAAAAAAGTCGATCTTAAATAATAATAACTCGTTTGATGTTACAAATAAAAAAAATAATTTGTACAATTCTACAATAAATGTAATACAAAAGAGTAACATCCCAACATTCACATAACCTTACATAAATAACTACTAGCACGAGTAAATTAAACACTAACAACGTTTGATATATGCTAATTGCTTAGAGAACAATACAATAATGAATAAAAGATCACTGCTGTGACTTGGCGCTAAAATGTTCAAAAAGAACTTATTCACAATTATACATTGGTAATTGATTTAAAAGTGTGGAGCATAAATATATGCAAAAGAGTTACTAATTTATTTTATTACCTATTGGTAAGTATAGCTATTAAAACATTTTGAAAATTATCAGTTAAGGAAATCATGAGTAGTGTACGATATTGTTAGATTTCGTCACAAGGCATTGGATGTTAATGCAGCACCAAATGCCGATGAGCTTCTGATGGAAATCGGAAGACAAATATTCATGTCATTACAAAAATCATAAACAATTAACTAGACTGCAACATATGTTAAAAACGGTTTAAATAAGAACACAGTATCGGAAAGGTCTATATCTGCCGATAGAATAAAGATTTTAATGAGTGAATCGAAATCGAAAGTTTAACTGATGAAGTCCAAAATATTTATTAGTGAAAACTGGTCTTTCTTGTTTCAAATTTTTATTATTAAAAGGTGGTTACTTTTTTCTTAAATAAGCAACCGTATTAACTTATCCATAATTATTATGTTACATCAGTAACCGATTGACTTGTTATGTATTTGTTAACAATCTGGCATATAGCTTGCTGACTTTCCCACTTCATGTCCAACTTTTTATCAAATTGTTACCTAATCCCACTACACTGTTTAGTGATTGGCAGTATGTTTAGTTACGGGCCGTGAACATTATTTATTGGAATCTGCTTTGAGCCTCCATTCTCCAAGGTTGCTTTAAATCTTGAATGTCAATATAATCTAATAATAATAATATTGTTTTGTGTTTTATTATACAATAAACCTTTACATCTTTGAACTATAATAAACATACCCTGATTATTTTGCCACTTCAGTCAGTTCACTATATAACACAGAATTTATATAATGTCAATGAGTCGACTAATGAGCAACTGTCTCTTGGGACTTGACATTAACTTACATTTAACAACATTTAACAAGCACACTTACTACACTTAATACTTCTGCTTTGTCATTTGTAGAGATTTTTTGTCTTATGCAATAACCAAGCGGGACGTTAATTTTAAACTATACTTTAACATGATTTTACAGGAGTTTTGTCAGTTTTCTTTGAGACAAACGTTTGTTATACAATTTAGACATAAAATATGTCATCATTAAAACTTATCATCAACAGAGCACATTTCATTTTGTAAAGTCTACATCCATATATATAGTTAATATTAATAAAATGAAGGGTTTCCTGTGAAAAAGGAATTTCAGATATAAATAAAATCCATCACTCCTTTAAATGTTTTGAATAATTCTAATAATCGTTGGCAAACAAAGGAACATTACACCATCTACCGTTTTATCATCAATCATTTTAATTATTTTAGTCCTGTGGATATAATTCCATGAAACATAACTGTCATACATCATAAAAATCTTGCTCGTTTGTCTTTGGTTTATCTTAGCACATAGTGACAAATTTATAAACAACCAATTTCATTACTAGCCTGGGTCTATTCTAAAGGTACAAAAGTGATTATCAATAATTATTAAAATAATCAGCTTGTTGTTACAAATGAAAGCAAGAAATCCTGGGGAATTCTTCAACAAATCTAATTTTAAGCAACATTTCAAAACATGCTAATAACCTCGAAGAAACAAAATAACATAATGGCACAAAATAATGTATACAGAACTTTTCATTGAACTCCACATATTTTAAAGAAGAAAATATCTTAATAAAAGAAAACACAAAAAAATCCACAACGTTTTTGTATTCTGATAAAGATAAACGTTGCTTCTAGTAATTGCATTTGAACTGAGAAATGTAATCATGATTATTAAAGTGTAAATGATAATATCGTTAAATAGCAGATTACCAGCTTGATAACTAGTACATGGTACAAATTATATCAGGATCTTGTTAGGGCACTGACCTTCTATTGACGTACATTTATTTGTAAGGCTTTTTTTCGGAAGAAAAAAACATCTTTCATTAGAATACTTCAATCAGACAAAATGTTTCGTTTGCTTAATTAGTTGCAAAATGTCTTAACTGGTAGGATCCCTGTCAAAAAGCTGCATTGATTTAAATCAAAGGCTGCTAACGGTAATTGAAACTATCCATGCGACCATTGCAGACCATGACCAGCGGACATATCGCGATTTGAAGAGATCCGTAAAGTGATGACTGATTGTGATCAGATTAAAGATGGACATTTTTTAAGTCACGTCTTGTGCGTGATAACTGTATGCGGCTAATGTTAGGTTTAGCCCTTAGTTAAATTGTCCTTGACTTATAATTTGTTTCTGTAAAGACCTGCTTTGCAATATCAATTTGAATGTTAATTCAATTATTCTATATCTGGACTCAACCACATCGATAATGCAAACAAAATTATATAAAACGGTTAGTCTTCGTGTTGATGTAAAATAGCAAACCAGCTTAAATTGTAAAAGAGCATTATTTTATATATTGAATATATTAGGTTATGCTATAAGGTTTAGAATTTTCGAGCAATTCGCAAAGACATTGATCAGCTTTGCTGACAATAAAATCATTCATTGAGCAGATGTTTATGCATAATAAACGCTATAATTTTATAGTCTTTCTTTCTAGAAATTAATGTTTTAAAATAAAGAAATCAAGAAAGCATTATCGGCATCTGGTCAAGACCAATTTCTGACATGGTTAACTATATTTCGTACAGAATATGTACTGCAGTAACTACATCGTAGATGCTATTTTCAACAGATTTGTGGTAATGTCGTGATGAGGCCCTATTTACAGCGTTGATCAAATGTATATAATAAAACCGAAGGTTATGAAGTGTCCGTTTTGTATGTTAGAATAGAATTTAAAATATATAAAAAACTCAAAAAGAATTAGCTTTTTTTTCCAACCTGTGCTACAATAAAGGAGCTACCTAGGAGAAATAGACAACATTCAAACATAAGTTAAGACTATATAAATTCTAAAACCTGTTCGACGTAAGTGTAATGTGTCATATACATTACACGAATTGATCCTTAATTAGAGGTTGATTTCAAACACTTTCCCCACACTTCTTGCTTCAGATCTCACCAGGAACATCGGGACTTTGGATTTCTGTTTTTAGGGGGTCCGCGGACTGTCTTCACCAGTGAAGTTGGCAAGTCGCTATATGATCTTTTCTGTGTTGATGCGATGTACCTTCACACAAAAGAAAGACAATATTAAACAATGTATTTTTTTTTGCAGTTTCTTAAATGATATTGTTCTTTTATTTATCATCTGTAATCAGTAAACGACTGTCATGTTCAGATAATATAATAGTATAATAATAAGCTTGAAGAAATAAAACGAGGATTCTCCTTTTTTTCTCAAAAGTGATAATCTGTAAGATATAAAGCTTTGACAAGGAAATATTGTACTACATAGAACTTGACCTTTCACGACGAAAGAAATAATTGACAGTTTTCTATCGAAGATAATGTACCTTGATTTTTATTGCGTTTTCCCTAATGGGTTTCTTCAGTTCTTGTGAACAATATGTTTAACGATATACGTCTTTCTCTGATAAATAATATTTGTACTTTATTCGCTACATACATTTTTCTCATCGTATGAAGCTTAGAATTTTACATTTACACTACTAAATTGTATAGTAGTGAAATCGGTTCAATTATCTCACAATAACGTCACATGTTAATACATAATAAATCACACAGAACATATTTGGAATTATCACTTGTATGTACTATATGTTCACGACATGCTTCTATTTTTAATAGTAAATATAATAATAAACTGAATTCCTACATAGAAAACACCTAACAAAAAAGAAATAAAAGGAAACAAAAACAACAACAACAACCAAACAACAACACAATACTACAACAAACAAACAAAACGGACAAAATGAAAATTTCTGCAGCCTTGGTTCAATATAAGTTCTTCCGTGAACGGGTATGGTTAGTGCAAAATTACAAATGAATGCAAAACAATCACTTAAAATCCAGCAGGACAAATAATTTGGTTAAAATAATGTATGAATATTATATTTCGAACTTCATTGTTTCTGGTTGGTGTTCTCTAATTTTTATAAGCCGTTAACCTTTCTTCAGACTTGTTTTGAAATAGAAAACCTAACAAATTCTTAAAAATACATAAAAAACAACAACTCAAACAAACAACAAATCAAAACAAAGATAATTGATATAAAGATAAAAAGACAAAACAAGCGAAACAATATGAATAAAGGAAATTGAAATGCGAAGAAAATACAAATAAAGTCAAAAATTGTCTTTACAGCCTGTAACATTTTCAATTTTGCCGGTATGGACTTTCTTTAGGGACTCGTATTTTCTCTATTTTCTCAAAACAACATGAGAGATCAAAACAATGACATTACTTTCTGACTACAGGTTTCTTCTTTTACTTTCCCTCAGACTTTAATCAGTGTAAGGGTATTTATATTGGATTTAAATTACACATAATATTCAAATGATTTTCAAGCGACTATGTCAGTTTCAAAGAAGTGTCATCGTTAAATTTTATACATAGATATGAGTATGAAAATGATAGCTTTGAAATTTATTGATTCAAAGGCACTGGTTATTGCAAAAATAACATTAACCATTTAACGAATTGGAAATGTATCAGAAATTACTTCGCTTCCAAACGTTTGGATTTAATTAAAGCTTCGAGCGACACAATAAAACTAAATCACTTTCATTTTTATGATAATTATTTTATATTTCTTCCAATCGTTAAGACGACTCCAAAACCGTTATGTATCATTATAAAATTGCTTAGAGTGCTGGTTTCAGAAGATGATTTGTACGACTCCTAAACCGTTATGTATCATTATAAAATTGCTTAGAGCACTGGTTTCAGAAGATGATTTGTTTCTTCCCTTAATGAAATCAACAAAACTTCATTAAAGCCGTGGATATAAATTGAATTAAGTCTTAAAATTATAATAACGCAATTAAAGTAACACTTTAAAGGAACAATATAATCAACAAATCCGAATTAAAAGTGTGAGATCCTTATGTTCTCACAGCTTTGACTTAACATATTCTAGCATAAAAATGAAAGCGTTTAAAGTTTGCCGCAAGCACATTTTCTTCTTGTTTGTATACCTTTAAAATATTAAGCTGCACGCCTACAGATTCTTGCTAATTTTAATGAATTCTTTTCATCTGAATAAATAAGTAAAATATTATCATATGAACAAAGAAAGTAATTTAGAAATTGCACAACGTCATTTCTACGAGAACTACAAACAATAGTTTAAAACCTCGTCCCGGGTAATCACGTAGTAGAAATGTGGAAATAAATACTGAAAACTCAGTATTTTGTTGCATACAACATGTTCATTTGTTCTTGAATTGTGAGTTCTTTTACTTTTGTACATTCTCAATGATGATTTTCCTCATCTGGAGGTATATATCCATAATGATATGCTTACCCTAAAGTTACAACTTTGGATAAAAAATTGCATTTCGTTCCATCGTGAGAAATTGGAAATTAGTGATAACAATATAAATTATGTCGTATGATCATAGTCTTTCTACCCATTGTTAAATGCATTAAATATTTCTTTAGTAGAAAAATAGTATGATGTTTTTGAACACACAGCGACATGCACACTACAATTGAGCATCGAACTTTAAAATCCTACTTAATATAGAGCGTCTATTCTACGTTTGTTGAAATATTGCTTTTATTTAAATATTTATGTTAAAATGTCATCCTTCTATTGAATCAAATGAATCTTTATTCCAATAAAACACATAATCAAGGACTTCGTTTTGTTGTGAAATGATACTATTTAACTTTGAAATATATTAATTTAACAGTTTAAAACATAGGCCATAAGTATATGAATCGACATTGACATTAACACGATATGTCTAAACGACCTTGGTTGATTTATTTCATGCATACATCATGTGACATAAGTGTATATCATTAACATCTGATCTATATTTGATCTCAGCATTCACTAAAAATATAAGTTATATGTTTCTTCATCTTTAAAAATTGTCTTGCATGAACGAAGTTCAAAAAGTAGGTTCATAACATTGCTTTGTTACAATGTATAAACGTGATTTCATTTGAACATTTATTGTGGAAATCTTGCTAAGATCTAGATTTAAATGACTTTTAAACTGACATTGACATATTCCACGATTTATTTTGGAATATAGCCATAATCTCACAAACCCAAACAGCACAACGCAGACTAACATATTTTAAACTGACATAGTGTTACACTTGAAATGTTCATTTAAAGTTTTACATTAAGATAAAGGCAGAAACGTGCATACATTTTGTGTTTTTTAAACTGAGTACAAATTAATATTGCAAAATTGAAACAAGGACGATATTTGGCTGTTTATAGGTTGAATAAAATAAAGCCTGATTCGTAAAATCCTAATAATTTGGTAACAAATTTTTTTTGCAAATAAAATATTAATTTGAAATAAAATGACTAAATTGCAGGCGTTTTGTCTTGATATTAGAACAACTGTCGTGATAACAAATTTAGCTGAATGTTATTTTCCGACACAGTTTCATGACAACATTTTAAATGACTCAATCTCTCATTCAATCATAAATATTTTATAGACATTATTCATAATCAACTTCAACATTGTAAGGGTAAAATGTCAGTCATAACTAATGGCTGAACCAATAGTATTTTGTCCGTAAACTATTTCATATATACGCTTTGCTACAAAAAGAAACTATGGAAACCATAGTTGATGTGAAATTCAAACTATACTAGGAAAAACCTTTGATTGCTAAAACAAGACGACATTACTTTCCATTTAGAAAAAGGGGGTAGGTAGGATTGGTTTATGATATTAAAGTGTTGACAGCGATAAATAGAAATATATGCAAACGATTTTACACTGAATTTCTAGGTCTTCGGTATTGTATTTTATTACCTTCACATTTGTGTTATCCCTTGGTCAGTAAATAATTGTTGAAACATTTCAGCAATTAGGTGTTCTTCTTTCATATACTTATTTTACGACATTAATAGATGACGGATATGTACTTTTTTGATCAGGAGTTAACCTATGAAAAATTCTAAGTTACTTTCTCTGCCATTACAAATTGTCCATTGTAAACAGGCTTCTTTTATGTCAGTTTATTTCATATTCATCGTAGCTTTCATTACGTGATAAACAACAAACAATAATGCATTTCATTATTTAATAAAATAATGAAACATTGATGTACGTGTATTCCAAACAAATTTTCACCCTTGATGCTTACATTTCAAAAATCCAAATTTAACCATTAGCCTGTGCTACGGGCGTGGACGGTGACTTGCACCACCCACAATGAACAGATTTGATCAGCCTAACCTGCAACATTTTCAATTTGATCTTTTTATGCGGTCTTAAGGAATTTCGTTTTTCTCTATTTTAGTGTAATAAAACATGAAATATCGATAGTATGATAATGTATATAAGTTTTGTTACTTAAAATACGAGAATCTATTATTCAAAAAGCAGGTCAAAAACGACCGAGATTCTTACAGAATGAGAGAACAACTTAATTTAATATCCGTCTGGTGTTGACATAAGGATATCTTTACGATCACTCGGGAACAATCTTATATATTAAGACTATTACAGAGCGAGGATTGCACTTTTCAATTTTCACTAAGTGTCAATGAACTAAACACGATTTGTTATGGAATTTTGTTGTTTTTATTGCTTCCAACATATCATGAAGTCACAGAAAAGTACATAAAAAAAGTTCTGGAAATAATAAACGAGAAACAGAACATTAGAACATTGACCTGTTAATAAGAATAATATTAATGAAAGATTGATCGCAAAGAAATCTTACGAATGTCTCTTTAATAATGTATTTCATGACATTATTGGTTTAATTGTTTGTTTTTTATTGTTTTCTGAACCAATCCTACAAGAATCATAAAAAATATAAGCATTTGAAACGCTGAATTAATTATAAACCTTGCTCTGTTTTCATCCAAGTTTCCTGAGAAACAAGTGTAGTTAAATGTAAAACTCCTAAGATTTTTTTTTACTAAATACAACAATACCATGATTGTTTTAAAGTAACTCGAAATGCCCTTTGGCTTATTCATAGACATTCATCAATTTTAATACAACATATAGTCATTTATGTTACCGCCTGTAAATATTATCAACGGCACGTGCTTTTTACTATGTATGTTATTTCACGTTTAATATTTATGCAAGCTTTTACTTATATTTTTAATCATCTAGGTTGTAAGTCTCTTAATATCATGAGGGAGGAGGGTAAAGACAAGATATACATACAAAATATTAGATACATGCAAAATTTCGTTTTAATAAATAAAAAAAATTAAATAAGGACGTAAAATTTGAAATGGTACGTTGCAGGTAAATCATGAACTTGTATCTTGTTTCTTGTATCATATTTGAATATTTGTCTTATTTCCATTTCAATTCGTGAGTTTTATTGATAGCTCTAGCTCAAAATTTGTGCTAAAATTGGGATCATGCTTGTGCATACGACCATTTCTCTTTCGCGAAGGTTAAGAATATGAAACAAAAACACACATTAGTAATTCCGGTAATTGCTTGATAATAAAATTGATTTTTACAAACAAATCTACTAAAGATTCACACACTGCAATATTAATTTTTGCTTTTCTTTCGTTACGAAATATTAACTCGAAACATAAATAAGTTGATAAAGCGAGATCAATTGATATTAGCTACGACAGATTTTTTAAATACTGCTTAAAGGTGACGCGATAGCTCAGTTGGTTAGACCACTGACTGTCACTCCTGAGGTTCCGGGTTCGATCCTGTGTAACACCCTTGGGATTTTCAGAAACACTTTCAGTGTTTCCCATCCAACTAGAGGTTAACTGGTACTAAACCCAGGTACTCCTCGCATGTATCAGTGCTATACACTGAGCTTGTCAAAGAACCAAGGAATCTATTCATTAAGAGCTAAGGAATGGTTCCCGGATTCCATTGTATCTCATAGCTGTCTCTGGAGTCTGCTGAGGTAAGGACCCTACTGGAAATAAGTGCTTGCACTTTCGTAGGTTATCTTTGACCGTCCGGTCTAAAGAAAATCAATCAATCAATCAATAAAACTTAAATCTATAAAATAAGAAATTGCTGTAAAATGTAACGTCGATTTAAAAGTACGCGGAACGTCTTAAGAGTACTCATAGTTTATTGACCTGTGTTAAAGAATTCACACTTTTACTGTTCAATTACAAATGAACTGAAAAACTTTATTAATGTTTGTTCAAGTGGTATAATAAAGTTTGATTACATGACATCTATTCAAAATTTTAGTAAATATATTGTTGGGACACTGAACTTGGTTTTAACATATTTATTTAAGCTCGATTGCGAAACAAGTTCTTGCAAGTACGTTTCCTGGAACCAACCAGCACTGGTGTCATATGAAGAAACATGGTCGTAACCAGAGAAGGGTTCGAACCCCTGATCCTTTGTTTGAGAGGCAAACACCTTAACCACTAGGCCACTGCTCCCCTTAATTTTACACGGAATTTAAATGCTGATGTTCGATAATAATCTTGAACAAACTTCTTTTAGAATAAATAAATATATCTTTGACCAGCAGTTACATGATGCGATTAGTCAATTCAACTGTGTCTGCTGTAGTGTAACAGTTTAACCTACATGTATATAACAGTAATTGCTTTTGCAATCGCAATAGAAGGTAATAATTTCTAGAATTTATTTATATCTCGCTCAAATACATCTTTATATGTTTAAGTGCTATGCGGTTTGCCGTGTGTTAAAGAAGGAAATAAGGAATACGAGTGTTTCACGATACATTTTCATAAGTTATTTCCTTAAATGTCATGAAAATACATAGTTAACAAGACATATTTATGAGACGTTTACAAAGACTCGGACTTCTATGTATGTCTCACCAAATGCCAATTATTTTAAAAGTATCATCCATAAAAAAATAACATAGTTGAAAGAAAAAGAGGTTAAAGGTCGCCGAACACGGCATGCTATAATAGTTGCAGGATCGGTTTTTACTGGTCATGTCGATATGAATGGACGTTTTTATACACTAGTTACTTAATCCAATTGCGCCGCCCTTCTGGCAGGTTGTCATAGAATGTTTCGTTAAAAGTAGTTTCCATGTTTTGCTGATGTATGTTTAAATCTTTGTTCTTCAAAGTTGCTTTTATCTTTTAATATTTGCTTGTTTATCAAGTTTCCTTGAACTACAGCTGCAACACAACTTTAAGTGGTTATCCTGTCCGTGTACTCTCTTTTGACCTGTCCTGTTTTGCCTTTGGGTCCTCCTTGGATCCTTGCCGCTGGTTCTTGTTACTAGTTCCTGTTGGGGTATCGTTCAATGAACGCCGTCTTTCCTTGTTGATTTGATTAATTTTATCTTCGAGGCAGTCGAATATATAACACAGAAATTATGCAGTCATGAAATATCAAGAAGTAGGCTTATGAAATTGTCTCTTTGGACTAATAAGGAGTCACTTTCCTACATTTAATGGATGTCCGTTATAATGTTAGTGTTGCTTTTAATTTTAGTGCGTGGTTTTGTATCATGTAATATTCTAGTAGCACTTTAGAAATTTTCCCTATATTCTTATCAGAATTTTTCCTTATATTTTATCAGTTTTCTTAAAACACAACATAATTAGTAAATTGTCTTAATAGATTCATGCATATCCCTTGGCATGATCATAACACATTCTTAAATTTAACATTTATTTAGATCATCCGTTGTAGATAACATACACTACTTCTTTAATTTTGAGAATAATTTGAACTCTGATTTGACAGACAAAAAGAAAACATTACAACACCTTCCGTTTTATGGCCATTCATTTAAACTATTTTAGTTCTGTGGATAGAATTCCATCATAACTTTACTGTCATACATCATAAAATGTTGTGCCGTTTGTTTTTGTTGTTTTTCTGCACAAAACATTAGAAACAAACATTTACACGTCTGATGATAAGAACAAAAAACGCTATATAAAACAATTGATAATTACCCGCTTGATGTTACAAATGAAAGTAACGAATATTCGAAAGAGTCCTTGAAAAGAAAAAAAGAAAAATGTCAAAACATTTGAAATACATCACTTTAAGTGTTTTATCTTATAAGTGTATAATCTGTTAAAGATGCGATAAGGAAAAAAAAGTGATATTTACTTCCCTTGTAAACTTCTTGTTAAATACATCGGAATATAATTTCTGGGTAAACTTGACTTTCAACATCAAAGACCCTGTATGTTTATGATTGATATTGATACTGTGTGTATACCAGTCTTGCAAAGAATTATATATGTATATAATTATGCAAATAAAACAACTTTCAAACATCAAAGAATATGTAAAATGTGTACTGCCAATATTTGTGCACATTAATTTAATCAATAAATTACATGCATTCGTTTCATATTGGAATTTATATCTTTATAAATAATGCTTATTTGAACTTAAAATATTGACAAATCTTAATTTGAGCATCATATTTATGAATTAAAACCATGAAAAAAACTGTGTTACAGGATCTTTAAATGATACATAATTTAATCTTAAGGAAGAGTAAGATTCTAAAAGATCTAAAAATAAAACATAGAATAAAATCAATTTCTTTGTAAGTTTAAGCACATATAATATCTTGATATGACAAAGTTTAAAAGAAGGGATACATAATTTTGTAGTTTAAAATGGATATAGATGTATATAAATATATATCAAAATGATTATAGTTATGAAGTATATCAGTCTCTAGGAAAAAGTACATTTTCATTCAGGATCATTACGATGCACTTAGGTATTACGTTCGTAGTTAAATAATATTACCAAATTGCATCATGTTTCCTAATTGGCATTGCAATGGCAAATCGACAGTGACAACAAACATTGTATTCTAGAAAAATTGATTTGATTGATTTAAGTAAGTAAATTATTTGTCATTTGAAAGTAGTTTATTCGTACTTATGATAGAACTGGTCTTATCATTCGTCATTGATTTAAGTATTCTTTTAATGCCTTATATCATTCAAAATTTGTATACTACAACCATGTCATCTGCGAGACGTGCCTTCACTGCAACAATATAATTTCCTGTCCTATTTTAATGTAAAAGCATGATCAGCCAAAGTCGACAACTTTCTAAATTGACTGTTTACGATTCATGTGACATAACAAATTTTATATAAGAGAATAATGCTTTCATAAGGTTATTGGACTCACAAAACAAAAGTTCTTTGTTTATTTATCCTAGAAATATTGTATTGTATCAATAAACATAGAATAGCATGTTTAAGAACAATTTACGTCATTAACTCAACAAGTATAAATAAAATTATTTCACGGCGTCTCAACGCCGTGATATTGTGATGGGTAGTTTTCGGTAGCATGGGCAAAAGTCACGTGACAAAATTCCTTTCGATTTCTACAGCCGACATTTTATTGGCTTTAAATTACGCAATCATTGTACAGCCCATTTCCGTGAAAAGTTACATAGAAACATTTCCTTTCAAATCATATACATTACAGTATTTTTATCAACACGCGAAATATAAGCGTGATATATTTACACAATTTCGCAAATCCTTTCGACACACTTGAGAAGTTTGAATACTAAAACCCGGATTTCGAATATCGTTGTGGTCTACATTGATGCCGTATCGAACTATCCATTCGTTCATTCATTTATATATTTTCAAAATTTTCCTACAAGAAGAAAGTTCACCTGCCAATTAGTATAAGGATAGGTAATGGACTGTTATAAACGATTATCCTATTAATTTTATATATAACGTTTATCTGTTGCACATAATGGTTGTTTTTACAAGGTGTACCAGTATCCGGATGTTGAAAGCTATCCGATTTTCTGCAAAAACTGCTGTAACATGGCCATCTATTTTTTATGAATACTTTACCATGAATTTGCATGGCTTAATAAAACTGAGCCTGCAACATTTCTTAATTTTATGTTTGGGGTGTTCTTTTTGGTTTCAGGTTTTCTCTATTTTAAGGGGAAGTAACTCATGTTTTACTAAATTATCTGTTCTTTTCTGTCTATTTTAGGTTGAAGTTAGGTATTACTTACTATTTTTGTTTAATAAAATTTACCAGTTAAAGGTATTAATCAAAAGCATAGAGGCCATGATGAGTGAATATTGATATATATTTTTTACTGGCTTTATATACCTTAGACCAGATTTTTCTACAGTAGGGTGAACGTGTCAGTTTACACGCAAAACGCACGTTACACGCTATACGAATGCACGTTACACGCTATACGAACGCACGTATATACGCACGCAAAACGAAACGAAATACGCAGACGCACGCAAAACGATATACGCTAAACGAAATACGCTAAACAATATACGCACGCTAAAACGCACGCAAAATGAAAACGTTTCTAAACCTTTATTAAAACATCGTAATCATTTCAGGTTTTTAACAACTTTAGCTACATGACTACAGATCGTTTAATATAGCGATAAATTTTGATTATCATATAGATCTATATGGTAGCTAGAAATGTATTTTAAACGAGTTTATGTAAGAACTGAAATGCACTCAACCTACATGTAGCACCGAAATTAATTTTTGTCACAGCCTCAACAAATGATTTTTAGAAATATTTATAAGCTATCGTGCGCTAATATCGAAAGTAAAATAGTTAGGATAACGTGTTCCTTTTTATGCGCAATCAAATAAAGAACTATCCCTTGCATTCACTACGTATTCTCTACGTACAATAAATTCAGTAATGAACATACACAAATTTAATATAATATTCTATTTAACACATACTAAAAATAAAGACTGTTTAAAGTGAAATCAGAGTCATTTTTCTTTGACGCGCCTATAGTTTAACGCTAACATTTAGCATGTCTTTACACTATGTTTGTATAACGCTAATGACGTCACGTCAAAATATATGCACGGCAGTACAATGCCATATTTACAGAGTCGCAAAATCGGCACTGGTGTGTGATAATATAATGCTTTATCACACACTGGTGCCAATTTTGCCACTCCGTAAATATGGTATTGCACACCTGTGGATATAATTGACATGACGTCATTAGCGTTATACAAACATTGTGTAAAGACACACTTTAAATATGCGGCCTGACTGGGACTTGAGCCCGGGACCCCTTGAATACAGTGTCGAAGCTGACTACCGGCTAAGCTATCAGTCCGCCTGCATACTCCTCCCGTCAATAGTGAACAGTTCTTAGCTGTAGAAATGAAAAAATCAGTTTTACAGTATCCTTTTTGTGATTCCATATACCATGCCAGTAATGGTCCCCTGACAGGGAAGGGAACACTTCCTTACTGATAGTGGATCTGAAAACCTCAGTGTCTGCATTATAGGACATTTGCCATACCTTTTTTTATTTTTTAATGAAATTTGGTGGATTTTTTCAATATCAATCAAACAGATGTAATTGTTACTCAATATTATATAATATGTTGCCTTACTAACTTAGTTTCATTTCCTAGGAGGTTATAATAAGGTAAAATTACCCCCATTTTTAAAGATGTAATGTATTTGCTTGAACAAATAGGCATCATAGAAAATTTACCCTATCTTTCTTCATTGTCAATATAATTCAATGGGGTTTTCTTATTTTAGTCAATTAGATGTAGTTGTACTTGATAGTATAACATTATTTGGCTTTACTTGACCAGAAGGTTATAAATAGGTAAACTTACCCAAATTTTCAATGATTTAGTGTGGTAAAGTTATTAATAAGGCATTATAGAAAGTTAGCCATTATTTCTTAATTTTCAATGAAATTTTTTGGGATTTTCTTATATAAGTCAATTTGATGTAGGTTTTACTTAATATAATAATACTATGTTGCTTAACTAACTTTGATTCATTTACCATGAGGTTATAATCAGGTAATATTACTCCCATTTTTAATGAATTAGTGTGTAAGCTTGTATAGTTATGCATAATAGGAAATTAGCAAAAATTTTTTTAATATTAAATGTAATTTATTGAGCCATTCTTACTTTAATCAATTAGATATGCTTGTTAATTAATATAATTGATTTATGTTGCACTTATAATTCTGTTTCATGTCCCAGGCTGTTATAATAAGGTAAAAATCCCCATTTTGTAGTGAATTAGTGTTCTATCTTAAGACAGTAAGGTATCTCAGGAAATTTGCAATAACTCTTATATTTTGGAATGAAATTTGGTGGGACTTCCTTACTTTAGTCAATTAGATACGTTTGTTAATTAATATGATAGATTAATGTTCCTCTTATAGCTTTGTTTAAATTCCAAGGCTCTTATAATTAGGTAAAATTTTCATATTTTGTAGTGATTTAGTGCATTTTCTAGGACATTTAGGCATCTTAGGAGATTTGCCATAATTCTCATATTTTGAAATGAAATTTGTTAGGACTACCTTATTTTAGTCAATTAAATATGTTTGTATATTAATATAAAAGATTTATGTTATATAAAAAATTCTGTATCATTTCCTAAGAGGTTAAGTTTAAGGTAAAATTACCCAGTGTATCAACATTTTATGTGGCACTGCTTTCTTTAATAGTTGGGGTCCACATGGAATTTACTATAACATTAATTTTTTTTATGGACAATTATTGAAATCTTCTTTTTTAAGTCATCTAATTAAAGCTTTTAATTAATAAAGTTCATTTGGATTGAGTTATCAATTACATTACTTTTCATGGGGATCTTGTACTGAGCTCTTTTTAATGGACTGACCTACCTATGAAGCATAAAATTGATATTGTAGGAAAATTAAAATTACAATCAATTGAAATTGTATAGGTCCCAAAAGATATAAGTATGCAAAATGGGTTTTTGTAAATTTAAATAAATACATAGGTGATATTTAAGTATATTACAGTTAGAATTTTATCAGTTTTGAGGTTATAACTTACTTGAGGGAAGTTAAACAAGTGACTTGGGACTACAGCATACCTAGCTGAGAAAAATCTTCAAAGAATTATATGGTTATATATGGATAGGTTATATACTTTTAAGTTAGCAAAAGGCGACACAGGCTCATCTCGGGTATCTTAAAGGGGTATTATGTTAAGTAATGGTTACGGATTGATAAATCTTTAAAGTGATTTTAGATAATATACAGAATAAAAATTAAAAAAAGCTATATATGTTTATCAAAGTGGGTTATAATATGGACCTCATATAAGATTAAGATGTATTTGAGCAGGGTCACGATAAAACCAACATAATAGGTTTGCGACCAGCATTGATCCAGACTAGCCTGCGCATCTGTTCGCTAACAGTGTCTCTACTTGTTATACGGTTTGTAAGTGAACAGCATGGATCCTGATCAGACTGCGCGGATATGCAGGCTGGTCTGGATCCATGCTGGTCGCCATACCACTATGTTGGTTTTGTCGTGACGCGGCTCATTTAACTTTTAACATGTAAACACTGAACTGGATCGGGAAACAAGGATTGACAATTTTATTAAGATTGCTAAAATAATAATTGTAACTGTTTTTTATTGTACATAATAGGAATATTGCTATATCATTGTATTCTCTTTGTTTGATTGGACTGGTTGAAATTCATAGAAATCCCTAATCAAGGTATCATTATTTAACAAAACTATATTAAAATTTATTAAATATCACAAGTAATAACAATACATCAATGACTGTCAGACAGATCTTGAACAAAATAAAGGGCTTTAAATACAAAAAAAATAGTAGTCTATGCTTTGATAATGAGCTGACAGATAGGGAATTTTGTAAAGGGTGGCTTAGCCTGTCTGTTGTGATAACATGTCTAAAAAGTACATCATGGTATATTTTAGCCACCATAGAATTTATCTAGAAAAAAATCTAGCTATTTTTATTTGTACAAAAATATAGAAATAATACGATGTATAATTAGTAAAATGTTCACTTAGTACATGTACAAATAATGAAACTATTAACAAATGTCGGTACAGCCGCGGTACGGTATTTAGAGGGTCACGGGTTCGAGTCCATGTCAGGATGCACTTTTTTCTTACCCTGTGACTGATATAACATTTGTATAGCCCAGGTAGAAATTAAATCACAATGCTAAGTAACCCTGGGAAATTCGAAGAAATATTTGCATACACAGTAGGTTTATAACGATTCAGTATTTTAACAAGTAAAACGTGTAAGCGGCCGAATAGCTCGGAGGAACTCAAGAGCCGCGGAATGGTATTCCGAGTGTCAGGGGTTCGAGTCCCTGCCAGGCTGTTACATATCAATATAAATCTGTCAAGAAAAATAGGGAGGAACTGTCTAAAATAATTATCACCCTAAATAGGATTCGGATCGGGTTCGGACAGTCTTTGATGAAAAGCCAGAAGATGAACTTGTAAAGGGGGTGGGGTGCTAGTCTGATTACCGTCATTTGATGTCTGACGAACTTCATATCTAATATATATTGGTACGCATATAAACACCTGTTTGCTGAATTTAATATAAAAAATGTTGCAATTAATTAGTAACTTATATGCGTATGTAAACTAGGATTAAAACTAATAAATCTTCGGCGTAAAGCATGTAGAAATCTGACCAGTATTCACCGCGAGGTCACAAACTTTAAAACTTTAATGTAAACATCACAATAATACTTCTTTATATAATATTTCTATTCTTTGACAGGGACACAGAACATCTCTTACATGTTTAAGAAACAAGAAATTTACATAATATATTTATCTAAGATATTCTTTTACTTCTGAATAGTAACAGACGCAAAACACGGTACTTAAGCGCTTAGACGAACGCAGACGCACGCTAAATAAGAAACGCACGCTTTCAGACGCACGATAAACGAAAAACGATACACGGAAAACGAAAAACGTTAAACGCTTGAAAACGATGCACGCTTGAGAAAGCGTTTCAGCAAACGCACGTTGCACGCTATACGCACGCACGTTACACGAAAAACGAACGCACGAAAAACGCTATTTTTGACAACCGAAACGTTCACCCTACTGTAGTTTGTTCAGTTAGCACATATACTATAGGTATTCTGCTAGAGGAATATTCTAATCAATATGTGAAATTATTATTTTCTATGTGTTTGTATGTAAATTGCTCATAAAATAACCTTTGGTAAAAATGAAAAGGTAGAATATTTAAGCTAAATACATTTGGGTGCTCATTTTAAACACTTGATATATATACAGTTAGTTTTATAGTAAAGTCTAATGAGGGACAGTATTTGTTACTGTAAGAGATATGCATTTAATGTTTAGAAACTCACACAACTTAATCTTTATTATATAATCTTTATTGAGATTTTTTTTTACTTTTATACTATACAATATCATGTACATTATAGTTTTCTTTCTACAAGATTATGAATTCCACCCAAACACCAATGTTAATAGCATGTTATATTTATTTTTAATGGAACCTGAGAATTATTTATGTAATGTTCATACAAGTGTATCATAGTATATGGATATAATATGTATTTCTGTATTTAAAGACTTACAGTTATGATGGATGAGACTTGCATTTAAATTTATAAATGATAATACATGATCAGTACGTCTACAGGTAAAAGATGTTTATACCCAGTGTTAGCTGGCTAATAATAGTATCTATAACAGAGTTTATATATTATAGTTTTCTTTCTACTAGATTTTGAATTCCATCCATTAGTACCAATGTTAATGTTAGGATTTCATATTTATTTAATAGAAACTGGGAATTATTAATGTTATGTGCATACATGTATACCTTAGTATATTGATATGATGAGATTTATAATATTTCTGAATTTAAAGAGTTACAGTTATGTCATTATTATTAAAGGGATGAGACTTTCATTTAAAGTTATAAATGATAATACATGTATTGATTGAAAATGTCCTGAATCTTTGATCCAGCAATATATTTGATAAATATATCATATTCTGAATAGTTACATTCTATTTTTTCTCTAACATGTGCATAGTTTGAAATGGACAGCTTCTGCCTTATCTATTTGTAATGGAGGGACACCGGTCTCAATCTCCAGGTCTCCTGAGTCAACCCGACAACATACTTTTCATAGAGTAGATTGTTACTTGCTCTTGAATAAATTTGTACACTAAATTTTATAGTGGGTGATTTAATGTGCCACATGAAAACCAACAAAGTACAAAAAGTAACCAGGCGCCAGATGAAAACATGAAAATACAATCTACCACGAAGTGGTTCGTTGGTTGCATAATTTTCATGTTTTCACCCGGTGCCCTTGATGCAAAATACAAATCAGTCTTCATAAAATTTCTTATCATAGAAAAAAGGTTAGTTTTTTATCTGTACAAAAAATAGATATTGTACATGAATTAGCACAGTTTATGTTTACTTTCAAATTGACCTGTTATAAATAATGGCACAACCAATAACTGTCTAAGCCCTTTCTTAAGATTGGTTAATTGACTATAAATTGTCTTTGCATCTTGGCAAGACAGTGTCTATTCTTTTTGGTTTAAGTTTCAACTTAAACTGGGCCTAGCCTCCAGGTCACATGAAATGGTACAGCTATAAAGTACACATCTTTTGTTAAGTATTTAGGTCAAATTCTTTGTGCGCAAGAATGATACCCTTTATAATTTTTGAGTTATTGCCCTTTGTTATTTTTCAAACTTTTTGTCCGGAGCTTATCTCAAACAGTGTTAGAGGTATTAACGTGAAACTTCATAGGTGGATAAATCTCATTGAGGAGGAGTGCGACACACACCTACCGTTCATTATTTTTCAGGTATTGCCCTTTGTTACTTTTCATACTTAATTTCGTCCAGAGCATATTATAACTACAAAAGCCTTTGAGATATCAACATGAAACTTCATATGTGGATAGATCTCACTCAAGAGGTATGCAGTACACAAGAATGATAAATTATTCTGCTCTACTACATATGCATGGCTCTTGTAACAAGTTACACTACAATACTTAATTAAAAACCTTCTTAGCAAGTTAACCTGTCAATTAAACTCAATGCTATTTGGAGATACCTTAACATTATACTTAACTGTTTTTCTTTTGTATTTTTTTTTCTTTTTTTCGCCGTGACAATCACATTGCTGCATTTCCCAGCAATTTTTTACTTGTAACCTACAATGATTATGAACTTTTGTAGTTTGACTCGATATTAAAACACCTGTCTGCTGCTTTTAGGTCATTGTATTAATAATATGATGATGCACACACGAACAGCATATGAGGTGCGATTGATTGATTGGTTTCCCTTATGTTTCTTAAACAAACTAAATGAAACCGAGTCTGCAGTTTGTGTGTTTCTGTCTGTTATTAGAATGATGCATTGGTGAAATTTTTAGTATCGTTTTGTCTTACTCTTTCTTTAATATTTGATGATAGTAAGTAAAGTTTGAAAATATGATAAACAAGATCATCAAGGAAATGCAGCATCCAATGAACGCACCTCATTTCGTAACTTAAATGTAAGCACGCAAAAAATAATCATTTGATCGATAAAAAAAGCAATTTATTAAACCATTAGACGGTGCCATGCTATTTAAACTTCACCATTATTCATTTGCACGGAGTCGGTGTATGTTTAGATCATGCTTTTTAACTATCCATAACATGTATAAGTTGTAGACTTATCTCTTCCCTAATTACACATACAAAATGACAAACATTTAACATTTTACACATGTAAACTTTGTACGGTATTTACATTTTGAGGGTATTAACATATGATAAAACATTTGTAAATAACAACATTATAAAATGTAATCCAAAAATAAAATAAAAAATAAAACTTACTCAAACAATTTTTAGATTTACTCACTATCAGCGATTGCGATTGTTGATGACCCGGTGAGCGACGTCGATTATTATTGAATGCTTTTTAAGCCAATGGTTGGAGCATTTATTATTAGCAGTTAATGTCATGTTGTGTTATTTAGTTGTATTCTGATTCGTAAAATGCAAGTAAACAAATACGTTGTTATATTTAAATGGAATTACAGGCTCACTTTAACAGCTTGACCCGAATACTAACAGCAGGATTCCGAATTCATATGCATAGGAATCATTAAATGTTTCGTACAATTTATGCATAAGTTTATTAATTTATTGTGATGAACGCGCGTTTCCTGTGATATTGAATAACCATGGAAGCAGCACATATAAAAAGTTATTGAAGCCAAGATGTACTTCTAATTTATTCATAATTTATACTTTGTTTGTCCATATATTCCGCCAGCACATTTATTTATATTAAAGTGACATTATATTTAAATTTGACGTCATTCGGGCATGAGATGACATAATTATTTAGTTTTGAACAGCTGTAGTCATGGCGTTAAATGTAGAAATACGGCACTCGGTAACAAACAGAAATTGGTGCGATCGGCAACAAATTGGCAATATTCTTTCAGATACATACAAAATGATAAAATAAATACAGTAAAAATTATCCTGTAATCAGGACACTTGTTTTCAGCTAGTGCAATCAATTTAAAAAGGGCTAATACAAAATCTCTAACAGGAAAGTGTGAGGATGAAAGCTGAAAATTGACGGGACGTTAGTGACGTCATTTGCAAAAGCGCTGTAAATGGATCGACGTTAAACGGTACGCGGACTGTCCGGCACTTTTTATGTCTGCTTTGGTTCTACTTATTCAGTTCTCACCAAAAGATTGTATATAAGGCGTTTCTATCAAACACTTTTTATTGTATCTCATTAGATATACTTTGTTTTAATAAATTTATATAATAATGATTAACGGTATTGATTAGTAGTATTTTCCCCCAATATTGTTTTAATAAATGATACCTTTTAATTGATAAATATTGTTACATGTATTTTACTGTATATAATCATATTGTTTTAAAAACGTATGATGACATACATGTGGAAATTGATAATGTAAATCGCTTTCGCATTAGCAATTTAAGTCCATGCTTACCGAGTTCCCAGTTTACTCAAAATATTCAAGAAAAGTGGAGGATGGCCGGCTATCGGACATTTTTCTTGTAGAGTTGACCGAAATTGTGATCGCTTTCTTTCTCGCTTAATCTCCACATATGAGATCCGATCATGGTCACGTGTTTCAGAAACCTAGAGCACTTTCAGGAAGGATGACACTTGTTTCATTTTGTATTTAGTTAACGATGTCATGAACGTCATTTATTGTATTGTCAGCGTGTGCCGGGTTTTGTACCCTTTGTCATTTGAAAATGTCACATAATTATTATTTGTAAACATATTGTATTGATGTTTGGACTGTACATAGAGAACATGTTCCGATTTTTGTTTCTTGTAAAAATATGTACGTAAATTAAAAAATGTGAACAGTAGAGCTGCAGTCCTATTACTTTTTGAACAACCCTCGTACAAGTACTCTGCTGCAGCAATCTTCTGTTTACTATGTGAAACTAACTATTATTTCCTATTTGTTTCTATATAAATTGTTAATAGAATAAACTTTGGTATAAATGAAAGGTAGAAAATTAAAGTTATGCATATAGGTGCTTATTGCCATATATTGACATCCTTAAGTTATCAATTTTAAACACTTAGTATATGCAGTAAGATGTTATATAAGTTAAAGGAATAGGAATGGATGGATTGATGTCCGTCTAATATAAATATTCATCATTTTAAGACACTATTTTTTACTTGAGAAATATGTACATGGGCGCCGCCATTTTGGCGTTCTGTCACTCTCGCGAGACAGACGAGACCGAGATTGTGACGTGTTACACCCACTTCCGGTATAGGTGTACACGCTGGTACAACTGAAATATATCTTGATGAAGAACTTATTAATCTTATTGCGTACATTATATATTATTTATGAAAACATCATATGGAACTGAATTGCTTGAATTAACTAATTGAAGACGCCGCGACATTAATTATCATTTGTCCGATTTTCAAGCTTGCTGATGATCCCACCACATGATTTAAGCAATGATTGTTTAATTTTCAAAGATAAACCATCAATTTAATTTGGGTACTATGAGAAACTTCTTCAAATTGACGATATATCCTTTTATAATGTACTTAATTTTCACTAGACAAGTTGTCCGAATAGGGCACATCGCCGGTCATGTTTCTTTTTTTCAGCGTAAAATATCAACTAAATCCAATATGCAGAGGTCTGCTGAGGACGCGATTTTCCGCCATTGATGCTAAAAATGAGAATGGCGCAGGAAAACCGGCAGCCAGACTAGTATCGTATGAAAACAAAACTGTCCGTTAGGTTATTTAGGAACCCAGTCATAACTGGTACCAACAGCAACAGGTTGCCCATTCCCCTGTAATTACGCATATTCTCGGGTTTATCCAGTTCCCTATAGCTTTTTTCCACGTTATCTACTTACCCAATCCCTTTCCCACACAGATACGCATTTCTACTTCCGTAAATTTAATCCAATAAAACAAAAAAAAATCATAAATCTACTTAATATTTAAAATGATTATTGGTAACTGAAAAAAAATGTGTTGCTATTTTATGAAATGCTGTTATTTACAGTATAATTTGACGGGTGTGGAACTTAATTTCCCCTTAGGTCATTTAGTTCACTGATGAAGCGTAAAAACATAGATGTCTATTTCGTCATTGGAATATTTGACAAGGGTGATTAACCAATCAGGGCAACATTGTGCATGATCAAAAGGTCTGTCGGCACAGAAGCATACAAGGAGCAATAAAAATCGTCATTACACAGTGTGACAGAAACATTTGGTGCAAATTAGGAACAATTAAAATGGATAATGCACAGTATGAGACATAAGTAGTAAGAACCAGCAATTGTGTGAATAAATTATGCAAATTAGATGTTTGAGCAGCCAATAAAAATGTTTTTCCTGCAGTTAATATTAGGTTACTATTACGATGTAAATAAATACCACGCAGCATCATATTACGTTGATGAATTATCGCCGTTCAATAACTAACAGCCAATTATTCGTAGTTGCGTCTGTTTATTTAATTGCATTATTTGATTGTGAAACTTTGTTAAATAATATCATGTGTATTTATTAAATCTGTGAAATATTGTTTAATTACATTAAGATGAGACTTTAATGAACAAAGCATTGTTTGGAGTAACGGGCATCACTGGCCTGAAGTGGTGCGACCGGTAGACGTTGATTTTTTATTTGTTTCTTTATTTTTTATTATGTTTTTTTTTTTGGATATTGTTACGTATTTTGAACCAAAAAAATCTCCTCAACACCCTCTGTGAAAATTAAATTGTCTGGTCAATACTTTTATTATATTAATATTTCGCTACGATTCTACTAGATTTATCATAAATCTAAAGATGTGGGGAAATGACATCACGCGCACCTGTTTTTATACGGCCAATACACAAACATGGCCGCGCCTACTGATTTGTACAAATCGGTGATTTAGCGATTTAAATTTTGTTATCATTCGTTTAATATTATTATTTGGCGGCAGAAAATTTGCAGATTTATTATTTATAGTATTCTTTTTCTGAAATCAAGTTTTTATTCTAACCTTGTCTTTCCCTTTAAGACTAATGGAATAGTTTTTGTTACTGAAAGAGATATGCATTTAATGCTTAGACACAACTCTATCTTTATTATTTAATATAGACTATTTGAGATTTCTTTTACCTTTAAACAATACATTATAGATTTCTTTCTGCTAGGTTTTGAATCCAATCTAGTGCCAATGTTATTAGGATTTCATATTTATTTAATAGGAACTGGGAATACTTAATGTTATGTGCATACATGTATTTATAAGCATATGAATATGTTGAGACTTATAATATTTCTGTATTCCAAAAGCTACGAAGTTACAGTTTTGACATAATTAATAAAAGGATGAGAATTACATTATGATTTATAAATGATAAAACATGTATTGATTAGTTTACAGGCTATAGGTTTATACCCATTGTCAGCTGGCTAATTATATTATCTATTATAGAGTTAAAGGAATATTGTGAACGTTGACTTAGCCTTAATGTTGTGGTTTATTTTCTGAAACTTATGAGATTTGGCAGGTTATACAATGACCTATCCATAATTGAGGTTAAATAAGTTTTCATTACTAGTAATGCCATGGTACATGGTGCAATTTTACCGGACAGTTGCATGGCAATATAGATATATTCCACACTCATTGTGCCAGTAGGTCAGTACGGTCCTTTAAGGGAAGAAAATGGCCTTAAACTTGGATCAAGCAATATAATATATAAAGTATCAAAATATCATATTCTGAATTGTTATTTTTTTTTATTACATGTGCATAGTTTGAATAGGACAGCTCCTAACTTATCTTTTTGAAGTCCAAACCTCAAGGTCTCGTAAAGAGTCAACCCGACTGCAGACTTTTCATTGGGTAGATTGTTGCCTGCACTTGAAAAAATTTGTCTACTGAATTTTATAGTGGGTTAGTTGTGCAACATGAAAACCGACAAGTACAAAAAGAAACCGGTGCCGGATAAAACATAAATATACCAGAAAAAGGTTCGTTTGTTGTTCTTTATGTTTTACCCGCTGCCTCCTGATGCAAAATATAACATGGCAGAAATCAGCTTCCATAAAATTTCTTATCTTGAAAAAAAGTTAGTCTTTTTGATCTGTACAAAGAAATAGATATTAAACATCTATTAGCAAAGTAAACTGTTATGTTTTTTCTTAAATTGACCTGATATAAATAAAGGCACAACAAATAATTTTCTAAGCCCTTGTTTAGTAAAAATGATTATACAAAATATAAATTGTTATTTTATTAAGACTATGAATTTGTAAATTTTTCTTTTTCTTATTAGTATTAATTAAGAATCTACAAGGTTTTGTCGTGTTTGGCTTTCTTTAAATATTCTGTTTTTCACTATTTTAGAACTGTTCAGTTTGTAGGTGAGAAAATATGTAGGCTGTCAGATAACTCAGCCGCAACAGCCGCAGTACATTATTCTGTGGGTCAAAGGTTTGAGTTCTAGTTAATCTACAAGTTTTTCTCATCCTGTGACTGCATATAACCTAGAGTCAATTCACTATGCTCTGTAAACATCAGAAATTCGTGGACAAATATCAATATAGTTGGGAAATATGTTTGGTTTATAACTGTTCATTATTAAAGAGATAATGTGTAGCCGGCCGGATGGCTCAGTTGGTCTTCGGGCAGATATAGGTTTGAGTCATGGTCAAGCAATTTCAGTTAGGACATATAAGTGGTTTTTCAACTGACACATGTTCGTTGAATTTAACTGATTGTATAAAATGTAACAAAATGCTACTTTTAGATCTACGAAAGGCACTTGATACAGTTTATCACACTATACTGCACATGGAACTTCAAGCATCTGCCATAGATAATGACATTCTTCTGGCGAGCAAATTATTATTACATTCAACGAATTGAATCAATGCAGTAACGAACCTACATAAATATAATATTCTATGTATCACATGCACAAAATAAAGACTGTTTAAAATAAAAAAAAAATTCTCCATTGATGTGCCTTTACTGTAACTCTAACATTTATGGTGTCTTTATGTTTGTATAACGGAAATGACATCAGATCTAAATATATGCACAGTCATACAATACCATTTTTATGAAGTCACAACATTGGCACTAGATCTAGTATATTATAAATTTGCATACATCACATTCTCAAAATCTTGATACTGTTATAGATTTACTTTTAACACGAATATTTTCAACATGAACATTATGATGTCATGATTTGATGACATCAGGAAGTTCCCGATCCAGTTCTGGTTGCTCATAACGGACGAAACTTCCATTTCACAATAAATTTAACTGACCTCATCATGTAAAAAGCAATAAAATGACTAAACAGTCACATAGTCACAGAATAAACATAAATATTGTTTACCGATACTTCACATGTTAGATAAAATTATACTAGTATCAACGGGTGTGTGTATTCTACTCATTAGCAATTAGCTTTTATACTAAAACTCATGGCTATGCCACTAATAAAAATGCTGCATCTGACGTTAACTTTATGAAATACATTTTGATCTTACATGCAAATCCAAGACCATCCCTTGTATTTATTTACTTTATCATCTAAAGATTCATGTTCATTTAAGTTATTAACATGTTCATTATGTACAGTCATATAACCATCAACTGTGACTTTTATGTCAGTTATTCATTGAGGTTCTACTGCTATTGGCATTGGAGGAATTACATATTGATTAAAGGAAGCAGCAGTCTTTATTTCTTTAGCTGCAATCTGTGTTATATGTGGCATCTGTGAACCTCGAACTGCAATAAATATATCGATATTGTACTATAAAGTGACAAAAGATGTACCCATATAGGCTAGCATATTGTAATGGTGAAAACTGTTACCCTGTCTGCACAATTACTTTATGCATTAGAAAATAAATTATAGGATTACATACTGTTACTCTCCAGAAATTTAGCATGAAATTGGAATAATGATTATTTCAATACTTTACACAGTTTAGAAATGTGACATATGACTTTTATCTCTTTTCTATATTCAAAATCTGGTTTTAGGAAAGCAAATGTCAACTCACTTAGATCTGTAGTTTCCAAATCAAATGTTATAAATGTAGGATTTTCTGTCTTTACTGGCTTGAACTTTCCCTTAGAAACTGCATCTGGTAAGGTCTGTATATCTGGGTCTGCTGTATGACCAATACCTAAAATTGTCACATCATATATTATATAAGATAGCTTTTATACACAGTGCTTGGAAGTGAAAGGAAAAACTTGCAAATAATATAAGGTTCTGAAGGGTTTTAAGATCCTTATCCATGACTTAAACATCTAGCACCTTGTATCTTACAGCTATTACCATACAAAATTAAGTATAGCATGTGTATTACTTAGGCTTATTATAATGATCACAATGAGAGTCTTATTTTATTTTTTTCTGCAGAAGAAAAATGCTTCTGAATCTAGTGCTGCATGCAAATAAATGATAAACACACCTTCAAACATAAAAAACAAGAGCTGTCACAGAAAGTGACAAATGCCCCCCAAGGATTCTAGTTATCAAACCACCTATATTGCATGTTAAGTGTGGTGGTAAAAATTGACAAAGTTCGAACCCCAGCAGTGACCTTTAAGTGAGACAAATGAACCTGTGTCTTGTTCACAACACATAGTTCAACTATGGTGATTTTATATTTTTAAATAAAAATTGAAACTTTAATGTTACGTATATGAAAGTTACAGAGCAGATACTGTATATAACATAATTATAAACATTGAAAAAGTTGAAAAGACTATAAATATATTTTATACACTTAATGCTATACTCAGAAGTGGTAAATCATTTTTCTTATTAAGGAATTAAACAATTTTGACAATAGTCTACAATGGCTTGTTATTTAAATGGCATAAATATTTCTTACATACTTAATTCTCATTAAAGAGATGTAAATTAAAAAATGTTTTGTGGTAACAAGTTAATTACATACTCCATTTCTTTATTTGTAAGCCTCTTCAGCTGACCGTCTCTGTGATTTTGCTCAGACAGCTTCTATCACTTCACCAGCCCTCTCTCCATTTCCTTAAGATTTTCTAGGCTTATCAGCTTAAGATCAAGAGTGGCAAGGAAATTGTTAACTTTGACAGCCCCACCAATGCTGTCAATCATTGCTGTAAATATGACAGAAAAAAAAGCAGTTACAATCATTGTTCAAATTAGATGGTGTATGTGCATAAACCTTAAATGATAATTTTTTAAATACTTAATTACCTTTTAACTGTTAAGTAATGCTTGAAATTTTTATTTTTATAGCACATGAATAAGATTTTATAAATATTAAAATCACTGAGTTCACTAACATGAGCCTACTGTCATGTGTGAAGTAGAGTATTCTAAGACATTAAAACTGCATATCTCCAGTTTAGCTGACGAGAAAATTAAAATTGAGTGAGAAGTGTTTATATTGTATTTTTACATTGAAGGTAGCCAGTCGTACAGGCCCGTACTGCTAGCCAAAATTTCTAGCTGTGAGTCACAGATGACTAGCATATATGCACTGTTTAGGCTAGCCGTACGTTATTTTTTCAATGAAAAATAAATACAATGCTTGCACTTCTTTTTGTTAATACAGTCCAAAGATGTAGTTGTATCATTGTATACCACTTTGCTACTAAATAATGTTTACTTTGATGATTACGTGATGTTTAAATATATTTGAATATATGTATTTTGTGACCATGTGCATTTTGTACACGTCTTATATGAATAAACTATCTATCTATCTATCTATCTATCTATCTTATTAAATTTTCAGCCAGTTACTCACATTGCTTATGACATTTTCAGCCAGTTACTTAATTGCACTTCTTATTATTAATACATTTTCACAAATAATGAACATACATATTTCTATTAACTGATTTTAATGATGATATTCGGCAATTTATATTATGGCGAGATATCAACAGAATTAAATTTACCTATAATAAAACAGTTTTTGTGAGCCGGTATAAATTCTGTAATATTTACAAGTTACAATTATTAAAATGAGCCGTGTCATGAGAAAACCAACATAATGGGTTTGCGACAAGCATGGATCCAGACCGGCCTGCACATCCGCGCAGTCTGATCAGGATCCATGCTGTTCGCTATCAGCTTGTCTACTTTTTATAGGGGTTGTAAGCGAACAGCATGGATCCTGATCAGACTGCGCGGAAGAGCAGGCTGGTCTGGATCCATATGCTGGTCGCGAACCCATTATGTTGGGTTTGTCGCGACACGGCTCAAATTACTTTGTCATTATCTAGTGCCTCGGGGCTTGGCTGATTAACATTCTAAAATATCTAAATTTGTTTCAAATAAAAAATAATAATTACCAAATCCAAGCTTTGTGTTTATTTCAAAGCAGGACATCCCCTTCGTTTTGTTGTTGTGTGTTGTTCCATATGAAACCAAATTTACAGCTCCTCACTCTAAATTCGAACACATAACGTACAGATAGCCACCCAAGCCATTTTGCAGCTCCCCCCACTATGTTGTCGCTTGTGAGAATAAAGTTCCAAGACGACATTCCTTGCAGTGAGCTAAATTTCTAACTAAAACGTCGAACTCAATCACCCGTCTAGCTTTTCTCCACCCACCTGCCGATCCCTTCTGTCGGTGTTCATAAATTGGACAATTACCAATTTGGCACTTACAAATGCTCAATACGTGAGGGTTATTATGATCCACAAGAATATTAGGTTCTTTTCTCAACTTGCGTTTCTTTTTGGCCTTGTAACGGCCTTTTCTGTCTCTTACTTTCATTTTCACTTCTGCGGTCTATTTTCTGAAATCGTGACGTCATATAGGTTTCCCAACCTGGTTTCACAGCAACGGGGTTTTTACGAATTATCCGTTTACAAACAACATATTCTTTTTGATAATTTCATTTTCATTTTATCAAAAACTAAAATTCTATTTGTACTGGATATAATATTATTGATTATTTATTCATTTATAAATAAAACATAAATCTGTTTACGGAAACAGACGAGATGTAACGGATGTGCCGATAAGTTACGTAGAATGCCGACATGGCACGGAAAAACCCGATTCCATTACAGGGATCTTACCTTAAGTAAAATTGTAAATAATTTAACATCACACATAACAGTCAACAAACCACGTTAAACTTTACAAAAATTTATATAATAGTAGCAGATAATAAAATATTCTAAAATAAAAAGAAAAATATATTCAAAGTTAAAATATCAATATCTAATATCGTAGAATTTTATCAACATTTTTTTTCAAGAAAAATTTCCTAAGAATATATGCTAACGATACATTTCTTTGACTATTTTATGAAAATTTGAAATAATTATGAAAGTTGTGCCCATTGTAGACTAGAATACCTTTTAATTATGTTTAATTTTATGCTAAGAATGTGGACCGATGATCGTTTTACCTCCAGTCTATGGGCTAGCTCAATTCATTTTTTATATCTTATTTTTGCCATTTTGGGAGTTCTTTATGTTTTCCATTTGTGTCTATCTTTTTGTTTTGTTTGTTTGCTGTTTTTTAGTTTTACAGTTATTTTTTATCCATTTTATTTCATATTCTTTTTAAAACATCTTAAGCCCTCTTGAACTGGGCCAGAATACACATCCGTGCAGTTTGGCTATGTGTAGCTCATGGTTTCTTCCTCCATAAATGAAAAGTAACAAATTCAAAGTAGTGCAAATTTAGCAAAAGAAACGTTAATATATTTAATACGGATTACAAACTCTTTGTTAAATGTAATCTCTTCTGGTCACGTTAAATAACAACAATCTGGAATTTTTGAGTTGCTGAGTTTTAGTCGGTATTGTTTGGCAATTTGTTGACATGTGATGTATAGCTGGTACATGTATAATATAACTGGTTCATTATATGTCCTTTGCAAAACAGAAGGTAACATTTTACTTTTTTATTTAAAATTATTTGTTGGGGTTTCTTATACAACGCTAGCATTATTTTTACAAATAACACAGACTTAAAAGGAATTTTAAAATCACCGTGTTTTTTGTAATTTGGTAAAAGAGCTATTTCGAAATTTTGCTAGGTTTAAAAATAAGATATACTTTGCATACAGGGCAGAAACATGTAGAAATTCTAACTTTTAAATCAAAATCATAATAATTCAATGTAACATTCAAACAATTCACATAAGGCCTTAGAATTTTGCAACATTGAACTTTTATAACAACGTTTTTTTTTGTTTTGTTTTTTTCAAACCAAAATTTTTTTAAAGAGAGCGTTAAAATGGAGAAGTTTTGACAGATTGCTTGTAAAGCCAAATTTAATTTACTTTTTAAAGGGCACGGGGCTAAATTTCCAGATTCATAATTGTGTTTATGTTTTTAAGTAAGTCCATCAGAAAGTTCTAAGAGTGCAACCAAATTTAATACAATAAACATCCAAAGATATTACCATGTTGTGTCAAAATATGCTGAAAAGTCCGATAAGATGGAAATATTGTAATATACGATTTTGCATAAAATCGCAATTCTAAATACCCTTTTTATCATTTCTTCACAATTGATATACTTTTTTTTACAAACAAATCTTTCCTTGTATAAAATATATATCCTGAAGTTTTCTTTATTCAAAATATACATATTGTTCATAGACTTCTTGAAGAGTGCAGTCTTCTCTGTTTAAAACAATCATTATTTTTAAAATTCAGCTACATAACAAAGATAGCTTTGATACCACAAGTTTTTTCTTTTCAATACTATTCTTTATGACATGCCGAACTGGTTTTGACGAGACAAAGTTAATTGGATACCTGCATGTTGAAACATACCTGTGTTAAATTATATGACTGATTGATGCATTTATACCAAAATGTTTTTCTGTTATATCGACATGTCCTATAAGATATAAGTATTACTTTCATTATATCGGCATTCCGTAAGAACAGATGTTGACAAAGCCTAATCATGTCGCGAGGAGGCAATCCTTTTTCTACTCAAGACCAGATCCGTAATATCGATATAACATAAAGGATAGTATTGCGGGGAAAAACTTCTGGTATAAAACTGGAACATTAATGCATCAAGTAGTCATATATTTTTACTAGTCATATATTTTTACGAGAAACCGCGATAAAATGGACACTGCTAAATACAATAACACAGGTATGTATCAACTTTCAGATGCCAAATTAACGTTTGTATAGTTATTCTATCTATAGGTTAAACGAGTTTTCTATTGAACATATTGACTGGTGCACAGCTGTCTAGAAGAAACAACGATGAACCTGAGTAACACAACGATTGAAAATTTTCTTGCTGATGATGAAGGGCTCTATGCAGATGTTGCTCGAGAAGCAAACACCACTAATCTGACAAGTACTGTTCTGGTATTTTATACTCGTTACAATAGGGACGTGGTGTTAGCTTTTTTAGAGGGACTACGTTTTAAAGTTGGATTTTTTCAGTGTCATTGGGAATGGTTTTATCATTGCTGAAAGGAAACAAACACTTCTGTACAACTTCTTTATTTATCCTGTCACTTGCCCTTGCTGATTTGTTTGTTACTGGATATTTTATAGACGGGTTTCTTACTGGCAACCGTATCATTTTGACCTCGTACAATAGCCTTGATTGTAAGCTAAGACTTTTCTTGTCAGCGCTCGGGTATGATGCTTCCCCTTTGACACTTACTTTAATATCTATAGAAAGAGTATGTAGCACAAAGTCAAAAATATGTTTACAAGAAAAGTTGCCATATTTCTCTTACTTGCAGTCTGGACAATATCTTTAGCAAACACTTATTGCATGCCTACATCAACAAATATGTGATCTTAGGGTCAGGAGATGGAAGCTTGAATTGACCCCCCCGAGATGCCGTGGTCCGTGATAATTTATATGTGATCATGTTGATATATATTAGTGCGACATGGCGTGCTGTATCATGGTTTTGATGGAGAAATATAGAATCTGTACAACATCTGTATCAGACCATGTCGACATAACTTATGTCTATTATAAAACAGGACGGGGACCATTTGAACGTCATAATTATTATCCGGAAACTAAATCCCGCCCATCAAGTAATGACTGACGTGTTTTTTAGTTTCCTTTTAATTTTATTTGTACAATACTATAACTCAGAATAATACATTTGGCTGCAAACTGAAATATCATTTTAAAGGTGTCCAAACGTCTTGATAAGTGTATATATAAACGTATATAAAATACTAGTATATGGTTGCTAACCAAGCACTGACTAGAATAATTGTCATGGTTCGGAACTGTTCACTATTTCGGGGCGATGATGTGTAAGCGGCCGGATAGCTCAGTCGGTAGAGCTGCGGTACGGTATTCCGAGGGTCCCGGGTTTGAGTCCCGGTCAGGCTGCACATTTTTTCACCCTGTGACATAATTTATTTGGTATAACTGCTAGTTAGATAAAAACGCATAAACAAAATGCACTGCAGAAACGGACATATACCAAATTTTATATTAAAACACATAGACCTTTCAAAGTGTTCAATATGCTCTTCAAAGGATGAACCATTCAAAGATTTTGGTGTAGTGGGAGGAGTTAACTTTCCGAATATTAAATGGGTCTTTCCGACAGTGCCCATGATGTAAATACGCGGTGATATTCTCCAAGAAGCAGATATAACAAGGCTTGTCGAGATAAAATACGTTGACATAGCTATTATTGATTCCCATTAACTCCATTACTGACAAAAAATATGTCGACATACCTTGAAACAAACGTTGCCCATACGTCTTTATTATCTCACCAAACAATGATAGAAGACTTCATGTCGCGTAAATATAAGTCGACATGACGACACACGAGTAATCACGAACACGGCATCTAGGGGGTCAATTCAAGCTTCTATGGAAGCTTGAATTGACCCCCTAGATGCTGTGTTCGTGATTACTCGTGTGTCGTCATGTCGACTTATATTTACGCGACATGACGTCTTCTATCATTGTTTGGTGAGATAATAAAGACGTAAGGGCAACGTTTGTTTCAAGGCATGTCGACATATTTTTTGTCAGTAATGGAGTTAATGGGAATCAATAATAGCTATGTCAACGTATTTTATCTCGACAAGCCTTGTTATATCTGCTTCTTGGAGAATATCACCGCGTATTTACATCATGGGCACTGTCGGAAAAACCCAATTAATATTCGGAAAGTTAACTCCTCCCACTACACCAAAATCTTTGAATGGTTCATCCTTTGAAGAGCATATTGAACACTTTGAAAGGTCTATGTGTTTTAATATAAAATTTGGTATATGTCCGTTTCTGCAGTGCATTTTGTTTATGCGTTTTTATCTAACTAGCAGTTATACCAAATAAATTATGTCACAGGGTGAAAAAATGTGCAGCCTGACCGGGACTCAAACCCGGGACCCTCGGAATACCGTACCGCAGCTCTACCGACTGAGCTATCCGGCCGCTTACACATCATCGCCCCGAAGTAGTGAACAGTTCCGAACCGTGACAATTATTCTAGTCAGTGCTTGGTTAGCAACCATATACTAGTATTTTATATACGTTTATACATACACTTATCAAGACGTTCGGACACCTTTAAAATGATATTTCAGTTTGCAGCCAAATGTATTATTCTGAGTTATAGTATTGTACAAATGAAATTAAAAGAAAACTAAAAAACACGTCAGTCATTACTCGATGGGCGGGATTTAGTTTCCGGATAATAATTATGACGTTCAAATGGTCCCCGTCCTGTTTTATAATAGACATAAGTTATGTCGACATGGTCTGATACAGATGTTGTACAGATTCTATGTTTCTCCATCAAAACCATGATACAGCACGCCATGTCGCACTAATATATATCAACATGACCACATATAAATTTTCACGGACCACGGCATCTCGGGGGTCAATTCAAGCTTCCATAAGCTTCCATATGAGAAGGTATATGTTATGGAAGCTTGAATTGACCCCCCGAGATGCCGTGGTCCGTGATAATTTGTATGTGGTCATGTTGACATATATTAGTGCGACATGGCGTGTTTTACCATTGTTTGGATGGGAAAAAAATATAATCTTGACAACACCTGTATCAGAGCATGTCGACTTTACTTTTGTCTATCATAAAAGAGGACTGGAGCCTAATTATTGTTCGGAAACTAAATCCCACCCATCGAGTAATGATTGACGTACTGCATAACTATATCGTTGATTTCATTATTATTAAGATTTAAAGTATATCAGTATGATGTTTATTTTCGATCTTTAATACATGTATATCAATTGAGTTATGTATAATACGCGCAGAGCATTTTGTTGAATAACCTTTCTGGAAACAAAACAAGTTAAATTACTTAAGTTCTCTTTAAACAACCTTTCGGCTAAAATTTCCAAATGAACATTTTTGAAGGTTATATGTATATACATGTATAAAATATAGAAGGTTGCTTAGCAAACACTGACTGAAATTATTAACTGGTAAAACTGCTACAAACAAGCACATACTCAGATTAAAAGACCTTTCAAAGTCTCTAGCGAATAGTACTACAGAACTGTTCTTTAAAGAATGAATCATTCGATGTATTTAGATTTTGGTTTGGTGGGAGGGATTAAGTTTCCGAATATTAATAAGGTCTTTCCGACAGTATCCATGGTGTTATGATGTTGTGATATTTACCAAAAGCAGAGATATTACAAGGTTTGTCGAGATGAAACAGGTTGACATAGCTGTTCACAATTCTCATCAACTCCATAATGGAGAAGATTATATGTCGACATGCATTAAAACAGACGTTGTCAAGACGTCTTTAATATCCCACCAAACAATGATAGAAGGCGTCATGTCGCGTGAAAAATGTCGACATGCCAACACACGAGTTATCACGCTTATAGCTTCTAGGGGGTCAATTCAAGCTTCCATAATATGTGCCATTGATACTAGAGCAACACCTGTCACGTATAGGATTAAATTTACTACCGACGTTTTCTTAACGTATGGTAGTTGGTTAGTTAATGTCATATGCACGATCATAATTCATGTAATTATACGATCTTTACTTCACAACAGCTTTGTGAGAAAGGGTAAGTCTGTAAAAACACCAGTAAAATCAGTTACGTTAAGTTTGATTACAGTTAATATCGTTTACTTCTTATTCGTGACACCTATGGTTATGTATGACGGTTACACGGTGTTGTTTGTTACACAACGGAAGAGCATCTTTGAGATCTACAGCCACTTGATTGAAAGCGTTATTTTGAAATTCTTCTTTCATATTAACCACGTTTTAAATATTGTCATTTATTTTCTGATCGGTGCAAAATTTAGGCAAGAGAGTAAAGAATTTTTGCTTTCTTTCAAAGTATTTAGAATGTGTCATCATAAAATAACATTAATAAAATAGATTATGAAACAAGATAAACACGGAAGGGCAGGGTTCAATGAACATAGCCTCCACACGACCCAGCAACACAGGACAACTGGTAAGGGACCCAGGAGGACACCAAACAAAACAGTCGATACTTTGTGAAGCAATGTTATGCAGTATTACGCCAAATACACTCACCTGGCTTCAGTTTGTTGCCCTGATCCTTTGTTGCTTGGTTCTAGGATTGAAAATCTTTGCTCTGTAAACTAGAAACGTACTTAACCATTGATCGTGTTGAATTTTATGGAATTTTAAGGAAACTCTTTTCTTTGTTTGTCGTTTGTAATGATTGGGTGTGTGGACGGTAACTTGCACTTACCAGGACCGTCCTTAAACAGGCTCAATTAAACCGAATCTGCAACATTTTCAATTTTGTTGTTTTCGACGTTCTTTATGGATTTTGTTTTTCCCTATTTTAGTTTTGTGTTTATATACAACCAACACTATATTCATAATAATTATGTAAAATATAACAATTGGTGTTTCTCGAAAAGTTCCATTTTTAATGACAGTATCAACATTTTTAACTTTAAATGTCAAGGTCCGTTTGAACCGGTGTCGCGTAATAATCACACGGGCGTAATATTACCACGGTTTGTACATGGTTTTCAAAACTTGCCTGCGACTTTCTTTTATAACAAAGCGCTTTGAAAATTGGTATAAATCTTAAGCATAGAACCATTATTTCGGTGCATGTATTTGAATATTCTGACAGTATTTATTTTCTTCAGAATATATGCGTGAAATTGAGCTAAATCGTCAAATTTTGCATCTTTAATAGGGCATTTTGAAAAAACCTGCAACGTTCTAAATGTATTTAATTCAAGAAAATAAATGCTTTTAAAACTTGTCAGGGGTGTTAAACTTTGTTTCTTGTCCATTGTTTTATTTCTAAATGGGCTATACCTAATTTTAAACTGTAGTTGAAAATGGACAATTTCTCCGAAAACTAGGTCAAATTACCAGAAAATCTTGCCCGAAAGGGTACTACAAATGTAAAACTTTTCATTCATAACCATACACATTTATTTTAAAGTATAAAGGTCCAATAACTTGTCCCATATTCTAATATTTACAATTCAATGATTGGTTGTAATCAACATTTGCCATAAATATAAATAACAGGTTTAAAGCAGCATGTATCCTTTGGCCGTTTTTCAAAATGGCGGACAAATCCTGCTATGTAATTTCTTTTAACTAATTAAGTACGTATGCATCATTAGATTACATTAACTTTTATATCAAAATGTTACAAAACGGTTTCTTAACTCAACACATCATTTATACAGAAATGACAATTCAAATTAACAATAGAACTCCACTTTTGCATTTAAGTGCTGCCATTTTCACAAAACTATGGTGTCTGGTTACTGCTGTTTTGTTTGGTTGTGTGTCACAGGGTGAAAACAATGTGCAGCTTGACCAGGACTGGAACCTGGGGCCTTCGGAATACTGTATTGCGGCTCGACCGACAGCTACTCTCACACCTTCTCCCCTAATTAGTGAACACGTCTGAACCATGGCACTCCCCTGCTATATTGAAATTCATCCTTGAATTTCACAGAGTTACACAGCAATGTAATTTAAACTCTGAATTATATCGAGTCACAGTCCCCGTTGGGCACCGAATGTCACAAGGTGAGAAAAATGTGCTAGGAGAAAAACCTGAAATGGCATCTTCATACAAGAGTCCCTGACCAGAAAACGAGAAAGCATCGCTTATGAAGCCAGGAAACTTAAAAGGGAACACAAACTAGTAAATACATGGGTTGCAGGTGGTAACATTTATGGAATAATGTGTGTTTAAAACAAGGAGACAAAGATTATGATCAGACGTATGGAAGCGATACAACAAATCAGTAAGGTATTCTACCAAAATATCAATTACCATCATATCCATAGACAATTAAAAAGACAAACAAAGTAATAAAACATATATGGCATTTATACGGAAGCGTCCTGGTGCCAATTTAACATGTTCTGTAAAAAAAAGATAACTCCTACGTAGGAGATAAAAAAAACCTAAATAGGAGTTTATAACTCCTACGTAGGACTTTATAAGATAATTATGTAAGAAATTCAAATGTTATGTTTTTAGGCTTTTAAACCTCAGTGGAGTCCCTTTAAGTATGGAATTCAGACCACTAGACTGCTAGCACGCTGAATTTTTACAGCTAGCCCGCTACACTGTTAGCTCACCGAGCTTAAACTGCTAGGAAATATATCATAAGGTTTTAATGTTTATTCAATTTAGTACCAAAGTTTAGCCCGCTAGCCCGTCCAGTTCAAACTGCTAACCCGCTACACTGTTAGCCCGCCCACGCCACACTGTCAGGTAATGTATCATATCGTTTTCATGTTAAATCAGTAAAGTTTAAGAGTTTAGCCCGCTGGCCTGCCAGCCCGCCCAGTTCACACTGCTAGCCCGCTTCACTGTCAGCCCGCCCACTTTACACCGCCAGGTAATGTATCATAACGTTTTCATGTTCAATCAGTTAAGTTTTAGAGTTTAACCCGCTGGTCCCCCAGCCCGCCGAGTTCACACTACTAGCCCGCTAGACTGTTAAGCCGCCCACTTCACTCTGCTAGGAAATGTATTATAACGTTTTAATGTTCAATTGGGAGTTTATCCCGCTGGCCCAACAGCCCGCCCAGTTCACACTGCTATCCCGCTACACTGTTAGCCCGCCCACTTCACACTGCCAGGTAATGAATCATAACGTTTTAATGTTCAATTAGTCAAGTTTTGGAGTTTAGCCAGCTGTCCCGCCATCCCGCCCAGTTCACACTGCTAGCCCAGTACACTGTTAGCCCGCCCACTTCATACTGCCAGATAATGTATAATGACGTTTTCCTGTTCATTCAATTAAGTTTCAGAGTTTAGCCCGTTGGCCCCCCATCCCGCTCAGTTCACACTGCTAGCCCGCTACACTGTCATCCCGCCGACTTCACACTGCTAGGAAATGTATCATAACGGTTCAATGTTCAACAAGTTAAGCTTTAGAGTTTAGCCCGCCAGCCCGCCCAGTTCACACTGCTAGCCCGCTACACTGTTAGCCCGCCGACCTCACACTGCCAGGAAATGTATCATGAGGTTTTAATGTTGATTCAATTAAGTATTAGTTTAGACCGCTGGCCCGCCAGCCCATCCAGTTCACACTGCTAGCCCTCTACACTGTTAGCCCGCCCACTTCACACTTACAGCTAATGTATCATAACGTGTTCATATTGAATCAGTTACGGTTTACAGTTCATCACGCTGGCCCACTTACCCGCCCAGTTTACACTGCTATCCCGCTACACTGTCAACCCGCCCACTTCACACTGCTTGGAAATGTATCATGAGGTTTTTAATGTGGATTCAATTAAGTATTAAAGTTTATCCCGCTGGCCCGCCAGCCCGCTCATTTCACACTGCTAGCCTGCTACACTGTTAGCCCGCCCACTTCACACTGCTAGGAAATGTTTCATAACGTTTTCATATTAATCCAATTAAGTATTAAAGTTTAACCCGCTGGCTGGCTCGCCAGCCCGCTCAGTTCACACTGCTAAACCGCTACACTGTTATCCCGCACACTTCACACCGCTAGGAAATGTATCATAACGTTTTCATGTTCATTCAATTAAGGTGTAAAGTTTATCTCGCTGACCGCCATCCCGCTCAGTTCACACTGCTAGCCTGCTACACTGTTAGCCCGCCCACTTCACACTGCTAGGATACGTATCATAACGTTTTAATGTTTAATCAGTTAAGTTTTAGAGTTTAGCCCGCTGGCCCGCCAGCCCGCCCAGTTCACACTGTTAGCCCGCTAGACTGCTAGCCCGCCTAGTTCACACTGCTTACCCGCTAGACTATATTAATCATTGACTAGTTAATTGATATGATTATGATACAATCTTATTAATTTTACATATTAATCAAGTATTTATTAAATAGAATTGTTTTCAACAGTGTAGATATTGAGTTCACTTACCGAAAATTGAAAGGTCATTTTGGAGCACATACATCTTACAGTGTTCCATTTTTGAAGATCAATAACACCATTAATTATTCTGTTAATTATAACAGAAGTATTTCTACATTTGCAATGGTTTTCAGTATTTCCATGTGCATGTGTTGCAAATCCGTTGGCAAAAAGTTCTCACTTAAAATCTTCCTTTTCAAATTTCGTTTAGATTAAACTTTAATTGTTTCAGTCATTTATTTCAAATCTAATGACATTCAGTACAGTATGTAAATGAATTTATACTTTTACATCGAGTGTAAAAATGCAATGACATTAGTGAGTACAAAATCAATTGTTTTATTCTTGTGTAACTTCAGACCCCCACATTTTCACACAAATAATTTGGTACAAACTATGTACATGTATCGCATATATGGTTGTGAAAGCTCTCAATTGATACAATACATTTGTATATCAGTTCAGCCTAGCTTTAACAATAGCTTGATTAAATATATCTACTCTACTAAAGCTAAAATGGATGGGTAAAGGTATCCTTTCTTTGACCTAATACGGTCCTATATCAAGAACCGCTGTATTCTTGGCATACAGGCGAAATACATTTAATGAAATATGTCATGTTTACGTGAACAATGAACTTTCTTTTTCATCTATCACACGGTGTTGTAAGAAATTCAAAAGTAGTAAGGGTTCAGTAAAATATACACCTCATGCAAGCCGTCCGAGCACTGCGACTTTGCCAAAAATGGTTGAAAAGTAAAGGATTTGATTGCTACTGAGGCAAGAATACAGCTAAATGCGTTGGTATATCTGTAGGAACCGCTCATACAATTCTAAGACGTGATTTAAAAATGAGAAGGATAAGTGCCAGACAGATTCCCCATCTCCTTACAAAAGAGCAGAAACTCTGCTCGAGTAAGAATCTCTAAACAAGTGTTGAATCAGTTCCCTAAATACAACAATCGATGATCTTTCACAAATATCATCACTGGAGATAAGACGTGGGTTCACTTTTATGAGCACAAGCGAAAGGGACATAACAAAATATTGGTTACAAAAGGAAGTTAAAGGCCTTGCATAGCAAAACGCACCATGAGCGTCAAAAAAGCCATGTATGTAATTTTCTTTACCAATCAAGTCCTGCTGTACAAATTGCCGTATCAAAGTGTTAAGCTGTAAGTGCCAAAGTTTACCAAGGCATTGGGTCCTTCATAAATTAAAGGGATATTTCAATAACCGTCGACCAGCAACTGGTCTCCGTGGTTACAGGTTGTTGCATGAGAATGCCTCGTCACACAAAGCGGTCATTGTACAAGATAATCTGAAACCGGAAAAGATTGTCGAGCTTCCTCACCCTCCCTAATTGTCAGATCTTGCCCCTTGTGACTTTGAGGCTAAAAAACACCTTGCTGGAAAAAATATATATTGTAAATAATTACAAAATTCATTAGGTCAGACATAAAGGACGCTTTTATTCGTAATAAATATTGAAAAAAGAAGTTGTCCTATTTTGAAAAGATAGGCTATGATTTAATTTCAAGGTTTATAAAAAAAATTCATAGCTACAAGAAATAATAATTATGCCATATAAACATTTCTATTTGTCTAACAGTTTTACTTCGGCCGAGTATCTTTATTAAGATACTTCTTGTTTCTTCAGATTTTGATTTAGTTTGGTAATCTTAATATTTTTGAGTCTGAAGTCATCAATTTATTTTTCTATAACGACCAAATGTAAAACAATTTATTTTTGTGAATGTTTATATAACATTGCAGCATTTATCAATAAACTTTTTCTTATTTTGAAAAAAGCAACAACAACAACAACAACAAAAAAGCAACAAGTTTCTGTATTTCTATATACAGTAGAACTTCGGTAAGTCGAAATTGGAGGGACTTGCGTAAAAATTCGACACATCGGGACTTCGACTTATGAATCGTTCTGAATTTCATGACAAAATTTCAACCCGTGACTAGCCCTCATTATAAGATCTATAACGTAACCTATTTCATGTTTTTCTTTCATTTATTAATCTGATATTTTACATTATGCAATGATAAATATGACATGTGAAGTAACTTTTCACGGCTAATGATTTGAACTACCTGTTGTATACAATGAAGTTACAAAAGGCGTAACAATTCGAAAGGGCAATAACTTAACCAGCTTATAGTAAATATTTCGCGTGTGATTATCACGCGACACCGGGTCACGGAAGTGCTCATGATAGTTCTTACTGTTTACATGTACTTTCAAATACCGCTACGGCAATTAAATAAGTAACGATTAAAGCATTTTTTCACACATTTAAACGCATACAAAGGCTGTTTGAACACTCGGCTGTGTAATTAACACGTGTCACTTAAGTTGATCGGAAATCGTCTTCGCGGCCAGAAAAGGTGTGAAAAATGTCTCGAGATCGAAGGTGTCAAAATAATCGGAGGATTTCGACTTATTTGTGGTGTGGATAATACAGTCTTAAACGCACCTTTCTGAGGTCTGGTTCTCGACTGCGGACCTTCTCTATCGTCAGCTTGGTGCCCGCCAGATGTTTTGGCCCTTATCCAAGTACATCTGTAATGGCGGGTGGGCCCACCGTCTTACGGTGTGGAGGTTGATCGCATCCAGCTTGTCTCCTCGCGTCGTAGCCACAGCCAGCTAGACGCCCGCTCTGCAGCCTGGCTCAGCTTCTGGATTGCCCGGCGCCTGTCTCTGCCAGTGGTGCCAACAGCTGTCATCAGTCTACATACAGATTGCGCACAGAACCCTCTAGCGCCTACTTCGATGGGGAATAGCCAAGTCCGCCAACCTCGGTGTCGGCACTGCTCAAGTAGTTCAGTGTACTTGGCCTTCTTCCTCTCATAGGCCTCTTCACATCTCGTCTCCCAAGGTACTGTCAACTCGATGACAACGAGCTTCTTCCCTGTCTCGGACCACAGTACAATGTCTGGTCTCAAGTTGGTCTGGACGATACCCGGGAACACAAGCTTCTTTCCTAGATTGACTGACATATTCCATCCTGTGGCGCCGTCAAGGATCGATTTCTTCTGTGAAGCTTCTGGTAAATGTACTAGATTAATTCTTTACGGACCACGAAAAAACTTCGACACATCGAAAAATTCGACACATAAGTTATCGACTCATAAATAGGTTTTAATATGGAATATATAAGAGAAAAAATCGGGACTTTCATTTTACTTCGACACATCGAGAAAATCGACTAATCGAAGTTCGACTCATGGAAGTTCTACTGTATATTGTTATGTGAGATTCTTAAAAATAAATATTCATATATATGATTTCATGCGAATGTCTTGGTTACCGTCTTAACTCTCCTCATTTGTATTTATGTTATTACTATTGATTGGGTTTATCTTCACACCGATTATACAAGTGTACCACTATACTCTAATAACGGAACAAATTGTATCAACTGGTACATTATCCTAAAAAACAAAATTGCTTTCTTGAATCTACACCTATTTTTTCAAAGTTCACTACATATGATCGTTTCCAGAGTGACTATGAGAACCAGCACATTAATTTGTTAATAGTCAAGATAAATCCTTATAGGGTTAAATAGTACAAGTGTTAACGTTTTGCTTTAGCTTACGAAGACAACACTTCAAATTATTGTCAGCGGGAAATATGTATCGAAATTGAAAGTTTTTACCAGGCATATGAACATTTAAGAATTTTATCCATATACCTGATTATGTAAGCACAAAGCATGTCTATGGACGATTGAAAGAATGAATAAACCAAAATTAAGTGTTTATGTAGGTATTAGCTAGTACATTACGATTAAGTATAGCTCATATACCGCAGGAATGGATTTTCGTTTTTTTATGACATTATGCTCATAGTAATATATTGTAAGAGATTATAACGGCGAAACAGGAGATACCGTGCTGTGATAGTAAAAATATTTAAACGATCGCTTGCACCAGAATTTTTGTATCAACATACCCTTTTCTCCCTGTTATTCTTGGTGCGTTAAATATTAAATTTTGAATTGCTTTTCAAAAAGCGTGTTTTATGTCGGAGCATCCTTCTTTAAATGTTTGTCCAGTTAAGATGCTAAATACGTCTAGCAATGTGGCGTTTGTCGCTAAATAATTGCTATGACTTTGAATTGTTTATTTAAGAAATTATATATCCAAAACAGTGATTGTATTGCTCAATAACATCACTGTTTGAAGTTCGGATGCGAGGAACTATATCACGAGAGCGTAGCCCGAGTGGTATAATGATGCGCATCCGAACGACAAACAGTGATGTTATCAAGCGATAAAATCAACTATTTGGATATATTATTTCGATTCTAACACGACATTAACACATAAATGATGCCGTACCTGATATTAACCTAAAATGACATTATTTGTTTCCGTACTTATTTTCAGCGCGTCACATTTTAGTGGTTACGTCATGTGTATAATGATTACGTCATATATCTAAATATAGAACGTCAAACTGTGCTTTTATTGCATAATAACACACACTTTCAGTTTTTTTATGTTCAATGGAGAAAAATGCAGGTCGTGTTAGAATTAATGTTTATGGTGTCTCTAACATCAAGTTCATGCCTTGTACAAGTAGTATTTTACATTTATTGCATCAAAGTAATTAATTAATATTTTGAGAATGATTCTTGTTGTTGCCCTTCAACCAATTTATCTGATCAAGTCAGTTGTTTTTGAATATAAAAATTCATGCAGAGTAGATGTGTCTTATCGCCAGATGCAGACGCGATAATTTTTTTTTTGATGATTTACGGGTGTTTTAAATCGATAAAATATCTCCCAAACGACCGTTGAGCATCCAGTAGTAATCGAAACTGTGGAGGAATGTTTCTTTTCCGGGGCGATGGAACGCTAGTAATAAAGAAAGAAATTCAGAAGGTACGCATCAATATCACGAGGGCACGTCATTCTAATATAAAAAACCAAATTAAAATGGGCGTGTTTAAAATGAAACAACAAGTAACGAACAGAGAGAGCTTCTAATCTTTTCGGTAAAATACATACTATTGATGTGATACAAATTGCATACCAATCAGAAAAATCATAATAGTGTTGAGAGAGTAAACAATTACAATATGAGCTTGGTATAGTTACCATTTTGTGCTTACATATTTAACTGAAATTTGGCTACGGAAAACAGCATTGGCAACACAAACACAATGTGCAACAATGTGCGCTTCGTAAATTAACAAATATAATTATTTCATCGTTTTAAGATGGAAATATACATTTTCCATACAAAATGTCATTTTTTTTTGTTTTACACTTTGTATGTTGACATGTAAGTGAGAAAATGTGTGAACGGCCAGATAGCTCAATCGCTAGAGCCGCTGTACATTATTCTGTTGGTCACAGGTTTGAGTTCTAGTCAAGCTGCAAGTTTTCTTATCCTGTGTCTGCATATAGCCCAGAGTTCAATTCACTATGTTCTGTAAACATCAGAAAGTCGAGGACAAATATCAATATAGTGGGAAATATGTTATGTAATTTTGTTGTGATTAATGCTTCCGAGGGATCACTTTGTTTCAAGATTTTTAGAACTGTTCATTATAAAAGAGATAATGCGTAGCCGGCCGGAAAACGCAGTTGGTTTTCGGACAGATATGGGTTGGAGTCATGGTCAGGCAGTTTCAGTCAGGATTTATAAGTGGTTTTTCAACGGACACATGTTTGATTAATTTAACAGATTGTATGAAATGTGAAATGGACAAAAGCAGTATTGCATGCATGATACTTTTAGATCTAAGAAAGTCATATGATACAGTTGATCACACTATACTGCACATGAAACTTCAAGCATCTGCCATAGATAATGACATTTTGACAATTGGTTAAAGTTTTATATCAGATAGACAGCAGCTAGTGGATGTGGCTGGTACTTAATCTACTACTGCTCCGAATACCTATGGTTCTGCAAGGAGTTCATTTAAGGTCCTCTTTTATGTGTAATATATGCCAATGACATGTCTGCATTCCTAAGCAATAAGCTTTTATTTTATGCTGATGACTCAGGTATCCTTGTATCTGGTCAAACAAATTTGAAGAAATTCTCTCTTTTCGCATGAGAATTTTAGTGATTGGTTAATTGACTATAAATTGTCGTTGCATCTTAAAAAGACAGAGTCTTTAATTTTAGGTTCAAGTTTCAACTTAAACAGGGTCCTAGCCTCCAGGTCACATGTAATGGTACTGATATAAAGTACACATCTTAAGTATTTAAGTGCAAGTCTTGATCAAATATTTTTTGGCGCTGCCTTTGATGTTTTGCATCAATGCTTTTCTTGTTTTGTATCCGGATAATTGTACACACGTATCACACGATATAAATGTTTCTGATAATTTCATAAATATTCAATTAAAAAATAAATATTCAATTGAGAACATTTTTCTGCTTGCGCAAACTTGTTATATTTGTGTTCTAGTCAGGGTGTCTATAGAAATAGTTTAGGAAATCTTACGAAAGGATTAATTTCAAAACATGTCATGCATCATGCATTATGAAACACTGGATGTTTTTGAATTATTATTTACAAGCAAAATATTATTCTTCAGGATTCTAGCAGAACTACACAGGAAATGCGGTCGATTTCTGTTAACCTACGATGCTTTGGTTTAGAGGCAAATACTTTTACAACTATGCTACCTAATTATTATTTATATTTCAGGAGATTTAAGGGCCCATTTAACCCCCAAACTGCTATTACATTGTTGTATTTTCATATCTCTGAAACATTTTATTTTGGTTTCCGAAAAGAAAATATTGGATAAATCGCTAAACAGTCTTTCGTTTCTGTTGCTTTCAGACTAGTAGAACTGTTTAATAAGTAAATCTGTGTTTTTGGTATCAAAGTAAAAATACTACAAACGTACTGTTTAAGTTGTGCTAAATCATTCTTCATTCCGCGGTATTAACTTACGGTGATAAACATGAAATATGTCTTTAAAGCAATAATGAAACGTTATTTAAAGGATATAAAGCTATATCTTTTGAAATATTTTCATATAATTTATCAACAGTAAAGTTATATTGGTTCCATTATAATATGGTTGATTCCTGAAAAAGTTTTAACATAGGATGTCTCTGTTATTTAACACACATGAATAATGTACATAAACAGGATAAAATGTTCCGAAACAGAATATTAAATATAAAAATGATCTAACGTACACATGACAAATGACGTACACATGACAAATGGCACAAGTCCAAGCGGGAATTTCTATATAAATTCTATATATTTTGGGTTTGAAGTGTAAATATATCTATATATGTTGAATGAAATCCAGACACCAACAGAATCACCGAATAGTTTTAAAACAAGTCTTGTGACTTGAACAAACCCCTGATGTTAAAATAATAGATATTATGGATATTGTATGATTGAAACAAGTCCAAGTCATTCATTTCGCATGTTTCTTTAACGTTTCCAGAGTTCACTGTGACAACTATTGTGAAATCATAGCTCTCTAGGTTAGGAAACCACCATTTTATTCTTTATATGGAGTCAAGTTTTGTTTCTTTGACTGTCTAGTGTATTCATTTTGTGGACATTTACAGAATAGTGAATGAAAAATTCAAAAAATAAGAGATAAAAATTTTGCCTGTGTTTCCCTTTAAAGAAAATAATAATAAAATACAAAGAAGAAAATATTTATTGTTCTAAGGTATAATGTGCCAAACAGCAGTCGTTTAATTTTAAATTATCGTCGAGATGATACAAAATAATGTATTTCAAAATAAATATAAAATCCATTCAAATTTGTATTAGTTCGTTTGATAATTTTTTCAATAAAAAATCAATGAAATCACTTTATTTGAAGATTTCAATTTAATCCTGATCAATATTTTACGTAAATTGCATATATTTATGGAATTTACCATGCTAGTAAAACATCAAAGTACATCAATATGTCTGTTTTCTTTGAGCTTCAATAATTATTTTTAAAAACAATATTTTTGTACTATAAAGTTTGATGACACGATGATTTATTTGTTTACAATAAGTTTTTACCGAGCAGCAATGAACAATTGTTCTCACTTCATTTGGATAAATAAATCCATTACAATTCCACGATCAATTGTATTTTCTCTTTGATTTCTAATACATTATGTTGTAATACAAATGATCAAAACAATCACATGATGTCGCAAAAGCAATTAAATCTATCAGTTAATGTATAAAAGCATATAGCTTTGGATACCTTTGTCATTGATTTGAAAAACCGAAAACAAGAAATACGTTAGAATTGAAGAAAAACGGCACCGTTTTACATGGTTGTGCGGTTTCCTGAAATAAAAATTCAAGTAAGTCGTTGTTTGTTTCATGACAATTTTTAATGTTTTAAGTAAAGCTTATTTTCAAATTATCATTGAAGTTGAACTAAAGTAACATTGTTAATAATTTAACATCACACATAACAGTCAACAAACCACGTTAAGGTTTACAAATATTTATAATATAATATAAGATAATGAAATATTCTAAAACAAAAAGCAAAAAAAAAATCAAAATTAAAATATCATTATCTAATATCTAAGAATTATATCAACATTTTTATGAAGAATTATTTCCTAAGAATATCATTATGATAAATTTCTATTGTTTTTATGACTATTTGAAATAATTTCGAAAATTTTGCCCATTGTAGACCAAAAAACTTTTAATTATGTTTAAGTTTATGATAAGGATGTGGACCGAAATCGTTTTACCTGCAGTCTATGGGCTAGCTCAATTCATTTTTTAATTTTATTTTTGCCATTTTGGGAGTTCTTTATGGTTTCATTTGTGTCTATGTCTTTAGTTTTTGTTTTTTTTTCTGTTTTTTAGTTTTAGAGTTATTTTTTTAATAATTTTATTTCATATTCTTTTAATAACATGTTAAGCCTTCTTGAACTGAATGCGATTTGCATGGCCAGGATACACATCCGTGCATTTTGGCTGTGTGTAGCTCATGGTTTGTACCTCCTTGAATGAACTGTAGTTGTACAAATTTAGCATAGGAGACGTTAATACATTTAAAACGGATTTAAATACTTCGTTAAATGTAATCTTTTCTGGTCACGTTAAATAACAATGAATGAGAATTTTTGAGTTGCTGAGTTTTAGTCGGTATTGTTTGGCAATTGGTTGACATGTGATGTATAGCTTGTACATGTATAATATAATTGGTTCTTTGTATGTTCTTTGCAAAACAGGAGGCAACATTTTATTATTTATTTAAAAACATTTGTTGGGTTTTCTATTTCAACGTATTGCACTATTTTGATTTAAAAAAACAAAAGTTACTTAAAAGGAATTTTAAAATAACCGTATTTTTTGTAATTTGGTAAAAGAGTTATTTCGAAATCTGTTTCAAATAAGAGATACTTTGCTTACAGGACAGTAACATGTAGAAATTCTAACATTTAAATCAAAATCATAACAATTCAATGTAACATTCAAACAATTCACATAATGCCTAAGAATTTTGCAACATTGAACTTTTATAACTACGTTTTTGTTTGTTTGTTTTTTTGTTTTTTTCAAACCGAAATTGTTTTTAAAGAGAGCGTTAAAATTGAGAAGTTTTGGCATATTGTTTATAAAGCCAAATTTAATTTACTTTTTAAAGGACACGGGGGCTAAATTTCCAGATTCATTATTGTGTTTATGTTTTTAAAGGAAGTCCATCAGAATGTTTTAAGATGCAAATTAAGATAAAAGTCCGATAAGGTTGAAATATTGTCATATACGATTTTGCATAAGATCCAAATTCTAAATAACCTTTTTATCATTTCTTCAGAATTGATTTACTTTTTTTGCAAACAAATCTTTCTTTCTATAAAATATATATTCTCAAGTTTTCTTTATTCAAAATAAAAATTTTGTTTATAGACTTCTTGAAGAGTGCAGTCTTCTCTGTTTAAAACAATCATTATTTTTTTTTTATTCTGCTATTCAACAAAGATAGCACAAGTTTTTTCTTTTCAATACAATTCTTTATGACATGCCGAACTGGTTTTGACGAGACAAAGTAAATTGGGTACCTGCAAGTTGATACATACCTGTGTTATTGTATGTAGTTTTGTCCACTTTATCACGGTATCTCTTGAAATTATATGACTACTTGATGCATTTATACCAGAATGTTTTTCTGTTATATCGACATGTCCTATAAGATATAAGTGTTACTTTCATTATAACGGCATTCCGTAAGAACAGATGTTGACAAAGCCTAATCATGTCGCGAGGAGGCAATCCTTTTTCTACTCAAGACCAGATCCGTTATATCGATATAACATAAAGGATAGTATTGCGGGGGAAAACTTCTGGTATAAAACTGGAACATTAATGCATCAAGTAGTCATATATTTTTACTAGTCATATATTGTTACGAGAAACCGTGATAAAATGGACACTGCTTAATACAATAACACAGTTATGTATCAACTTTCAGGTGGTAAATTAACGTTTGTATAGTTATTCTATCAATAGGTTAAACGAGTTTTCTATTGGACATATTGACTGGTGCACAGCTGTCTAGAAGAAACAACGATGAACCTGAGTAACACAACGATTGAAAATTTTCTTGCTGATGATGAAGGGTTCTATGCAGATGTTGATCGAGAAGCAAACACCACTAATCTGACAAGTACTGTTCTGGTATTTTATACTACTTACAATTGGGACGTGGTGTTAGCTTTTTTAGAGGGACTACGTTTTAAAGTTGGATTTTTTCTCTGGCAACGGTTAAGCATTGTATTTGCAATTATCAGTGTCATTGGAAATGGTTTTATCATTGCTGTTCTCGCGAAAGGAAACAAACACTTCTGTTCAACTTCTTTATTTATCCTGTCACTTGCCGTTGCTGATTTGTTTGTTACTGGATATTATATAGACGGGTTTCTTACTGGCAACCGTGTCATTTTGACCTCGTACAATAGCCTTGATTGTAAGTTAAGACTTTTATTGTCAGGGCTCGGTAATGATGCTTCCCCTTTGACACTTACTTTAATATCTATAGAAAGAGTATGTTGCGTTGTTGTACCGCACAAAGTCAAAAATATGTTTACAAGAAAAGTTGCGATATTTCTCATACTTGCAGTCTGGACAATATCTTTAGCAAACACTTTATTGCTTGCCTACATCAACAAATATGTGATGTTAGGGTCAGGAGAAGGTATATGTGTCATTGATACTAGAGCAACACCTGTCACGTATAGGATTAAATTTTTTACCGGTTTTTTCTTAAGGTATGGTAGTTGGTTAGTTAATATCATATGCACGGTCATAATTATACGATCTTTACTTCACAACAGCTTTGTGAGAAAGGGTAAATCTGTAAAAACACCAGTAAAATCAGTTACGTTAAGTTTGCTTACAGTTAATATCGTTTACTTCTTATTCGTGACACCTATGGTTATGTATGACGGTTACACGGTGTTGTTTGTTACCCAACGGAAGAGCATCTTTGAGATCTACAACCACTTGATTGAAAACGTTATTCTGAAATTCTTCTCTCTTCTTAACAACGTTTTAAATTTTTTCATTTATTTTCTGATCGGTGCAAAATTCAGGCAAGAGAGTAAAGAATTTTTGCTTTCTTTTAAAGTATTTAGAATGTGTCATCATAAAATAACATTAATAAAATAGATTATGAAATCAAGATAAACACGGAAGGGCCGGGTTCAATGAACATAGCCTCCACACGACCAAGCAACATAGGACAACTGGTAAGGGGCCCAGCAGGACACCAAACAAAAAAGTCGATAATTTGTGAAGCAATGTTATGCAGAATTACGCCAAATGCACTCACCTGGCTTCAGTTTGTTGTCCTGATCCTTTGTTGCTTGGTTCTAGGATTGAAGAGCTTCGCTCTGTAAACAAGAAACGTACTTCACCATTGATAGTGTTGAATTTTATGTCGTGGATTTGTTTAATTTTTTCGTTGTATGTATTATTGTATTGTATGTATTTTATAAGGGACATATGTTTTGGACACCTATTTTCTGTGCAAATTTGTTGTTTCTTTTTCAATAAATTTTTAATAATAATGTATGAACTTTAAGAAAACCATAGATAATCAGATTGTTAAGTCATAGTGGAGGACATCTCTCTCACATGAATTTTACCGTTAAGTGTGAGTTTTACCGTTAAGTGTTTACAAATGAAATAACTACATGACATTTTTGCTGATACCTTTTGTTATTTTGTTTGGAAATTATAGCATTCGAGGTGATTTGAATAGAGAGAAACGTTTTCGGAGACAACCTAAAATATGCTACTGAAATTGACACCACAGAAACAGAAAGGGAACTCTTTTCTTTGTTTGTCGTTTGTAATGATTGGGTGCGTGGACGGTTACTTTTACTTACCAGGACCGTCCTTGAACAGGCTCAATTTAACCGAGTCTGCAACATTTTCAATTATGTTCTTTTGGACGTTCTTTAGGGATTCTTTTTTTTTCCTATTTTAGTTTTGTGTTGATGTACAACAAACGCTATCATAATAATTATTTAAAATATAACAATTGGTGTTTCTAATTGTTATATTTCTAGAAGAGTAAAATATCATTTAAATAGATCGATATAACTGTGCGAACCCTACTTTATGACATTCCAGTTGTTTCGTTTGACTGGATGTTGCTTGTGACTGCGTTCAGTTTACGTTGTGTTTCGTTGTTTGTATTTGTACTCATATTATTGCAGACAATACTGCGTTCAGTTTACGTTGTGTTCCGTTGTTTGTGTTTGTACTCATATTATTGCAGACAATAATTGCATTTACACATAAAACTTTTGTCTATCAGATGCTGCGGAGGATCCTTATCAAATGGTTTCCATTACAGAGTGGTTTTCTTTCGTAATGTTCAGTGATATTTAAAAGCCATATTTAGTTTTTCTTTTTATGTAAAGTGAGAGAGGTATTTAGACCATAACATTGAACGAAAGTGTCGCTTAAATTATAGGTTGTTTAATTTGAAGAATGTTGAACACAATTATATGTACGCTTTAAATAGTGTTGTTTTCTGTGTACTCTGTGTTCTGTGTATTTGTACTCATATTATTGCAGACAATACTGCGTTCAGTTTACGTTGTGATCCGTTGTTTGTGTTTGTATTCATATTATTGCAGACAATACTGCGTTCAGTTTACGTTGTGTTCCGTTGTTTGTGTTTGTATTCATATTATTGCACACAATACTGCGTTCAGTTTACGTTGTGTTCCGTTGTTTGTATTTGTACTCATATTATTGCAGACAATACTGCGTTCAGTTTACGTTGTGTTCCGTTGTTTGTGTTTGTACTCTTATTATTGCAGACAATACTGCGTTCAGTTTACGTTGTGTTCCGTTGTTTGTATTTGTACTCTTATTATTGCAGACAATACTGCGTTCAGTTTACGTTGTGTTCCGTTGTTTGTGTTTGTACTCATATTATTGCAGACAATAATTGCATTTTCACATAAAACTTTTGTCTATCAGATGCTGCGGAGGATCCTTATCATATGGTTTCCATTACAGAGTGGTTTTCTTTTTAGTAATGTTTAGTGATATTTAAAAGCCATATTTAGACTTTCTTTTTATGTAAAGTGAGAGAGGTATTAAGACCATAACTTTGAACGAAAGTGTCGCTTAAATTATAGGTTGTTTTAATTTGAAGAATGTTGAACACAATTGTATGTACGCTTTAAATAGTGTTGTTTTCTGTGTATATATTTTATATTTTTCACAGTTATCTTTTTTAACATACTCTTTATCATATGGACATTGAATTAAAACGCTTCTGTTTGCCCAGTCTGTATGTTTACATTCATACATACATTTCTTACCACCATAATATTTGCAAACCAATGGTCTCAGAACACTTCGTGTTGGCGTACTGAAATATGATAATGGCCTCAAATCCTTTCATAATATAATTCTAAAATTAAATAAGAACATTATTTATGATTCATGTGATGTGGTGTTTATAACATTTGTTTTGACATCTTGAAACAATTGTTAGTTTTAATTTGTTTTTATTAATTACTTATTATCTTATAATCCTGTATTGAATTATTATTTCATTGTTTGTTGGTTATTTAAACAATTAAAAACAAACAAAAAAAACAAACAAAAAAAAAAACGTTGTCAGTTGTGATTAAAAACGTTCCGCTTTAACTTTATTCATTAATTTATCTTTACATTAAATGTTTGTCTGCTATTGCATATTAAAATGTTTATTCATGTTTCAAATATAAAATTAATTAAACAGCGTTTATAAATATCCAAGCGCTCTTAGAACTATTTTGATATATTTTGAATAATGGATTTAATATAAACTTATGTAAATCGTATTTGAATTTGAAAATTTTATTTCATTAGAAATCAAAGATATTCTTAAACATATTGTTTGGTTTAGATGTTTATATATGTTTTGAAGTATAGACAACAAAATAAAATCTTCAACCTAATAGAAATTGTCTTTTAATTATCCTCCTTGTTGGCGGTGCGCTATTGCTAGGTTGTGTTGATGAATGCATTCACCGAATGCCGAACTTTCTTGTTGATTTTTATTTCATATTTTCTTACATCACGTAGATAAATTATTTAATAATATAACGCAATAAAGAAATAGTCTTTTAATCATCCTCCGTGTTGGCGGTGCGCTATTACTGGGTTGTGTTGAGGGATACGTTCATTGAATGCCGACATTTCTTGTTTATCTTTATTTCATATCTTTTAAAAAGAAGAATCTTCTTACATCACGAGTATAAATTATTAAATTATAAAACGCTATAGGCTAACACTAAATTAACATTAAATAAACGCACTTTACTTTATTGTTGATATGTTTTCTGGCCATTCGGAATAATTGATTCCAAAACGTTACATTGTTGAAAATCAAGTAGCGCTCGCCGATGCTAGGGGGCGTGAGGGATATTGCAAGTTTTCATTAGACTCAATGAAACCGAGTTTGCAATTTTTATGTCATTTTTGTGTCGCCTCTACGGAGAAGTGGCGACATATAGGGATCACTTCTCTGTCGTCTGTCTGTCTGTCCGTCCGTGACAAAACTTGTCCGGACTACTCCTCATAAACTACTGGTGCAATTTCATCCAAACTTTACAGGAATTATCAGTACCAAGTCTAGTTGTGCATATTGTCAGAGTTATGGCCCTTTAATATTTTTTTTTTTAAAGTTTGTCCGAACTACTCTTCTTATACCACTAATGCAATTTCGATGAAACTTTACAGGATTAATATGTAGCTCAAGTCCTTGCGCATATTACACGGGTTTTCCGGTTGAATGATTTTGGCCGAGTTATGGCCCTTTGATAAAAAGGTGTTTTTTTCTGTGTGTTGCCAGATACACAAAAGATTGTCCGGACTACTCCTCATAAACTACTGGTGCAATTTCATCCAAACATTACAGGACTGATCAGTACCAAGTCTAGTTGTGCACTGTCCGTCTGTCTGTCCGTCTGTCACAAAAATTGTCCCAACATGAAAGTGGCCATCATAAGGCGACACATGTGATCACTGATCGCTCTTGTGTTGTGATAATGCTTCCGAGGGATAACTTTTTTCCAGATATTTTCTCTGGATTGTCAACGATGTGAACAATGTTTCTATGTCAACTATGTGACAAAAATTCCTATGGCAACAATGTGATCTTTTCTGGATTTGTCAACGATGTGACCAGTGTCCCTATGTCAAATTTAAGATGGAACCAATACCCTTTGTCAATGTTGTGACTATATGTACACATATCTTGAAAGGGTATAAAGCTATATCTGATGAAAAATTTTGTAAAGATTTAAAAGCGGTAAATACATATTGTTTTCATATCCTAACGGTAATATCTCGAAAAAGTTGTTACATAGAATGCCCCTGTTATTTAACATACATGAATATTGTACGTAAATCAGAATAAAATGTTCCGGAACAAAATATTCACCTACTATTTTAGTTGGTTTAGCGATTATATAACACATGTTCCACTCGCTTTCATTAATATATATGGACCTATTTCTTTTGTTTTATGTTTTTTGTAGCTATTTTTTATTATAATATAAACATTTTTTTGTTGACATCCACATCCAAAAACACCAAAGATATAGCTTTATACACTTTAATTGGATTGTTTGTTTCCAAATTTGAACTTTCACAACTTTCCTTCTATGTTCCTATGTCAAAGATGGAACCAATTCCCTTTGTCAACGTTGTGACTATTTCTACAAATACCTTTAATAGGATTTTTTTTCTCCAAAGAACTTTCACACATTTCTTTCTATGATCATTAGTGTCTCAAAACATTCTTGGAAACCCAACATTCCATTCTAACACATACAGTACATATTCTCATATTCTCATTCTCACAGGCAAGCACAATGAACAGTACTGTAGTATAATTAACCCATTGTTCTTTTCAATTATATCAGATCATAACTAAATAATTTCTTATTCATCTTAAATGCCCTCAAGTTTTCTGATCACTTATTATTAATGTTTGATGTTCAGGTTTGTTTGATCAGCACTTATACATCACGTTGTCTCCTCATAATTGGTGACATTATTGCTAAGACAAAAGTATGTACTTTTCCTTATCCCCATAAATGTAAGAAATATATTGCTTATATATTTAATATGATTAACAATATCCATTTTTCGCAAATACATCAAACACTGCTCTTTAATTACAAAGAGTCATTAAATAGTGACAACATATTTAAACACTTCAAAATAGAGAAAATAAGAATGATTTATTTTATCTTCATCATTAATATCGTCTTTTTAATTGTCTTTGAGATGATGTTGATAAACATTACAGTGTCCAAAAATCTGGGAACAAAATGATCCCTCGGAAGCATTAATCACAACAAAATAACAAGAGAATTGCAGACTCGGTTTAATTGAGTATGTACAAGAGAGATAATGAATATATGCAACATCCCTCACTCCCCCTGAAATAATGTTTAATCAACATTACGATATGTTGCTGCTTCTCAAAATAGCGATAAATAAAAAATCCATAAAGAAAAACAACAAAGTTGAAAATGAATCAAGCTCGGATTGATTGAGTCTATTCATGGACGGTATTGGAAAGTGCAAATTACCTACCAAGATTAAGTAGAATTCAATATTTAACCTGAACTGGTAAGATTTTGAGTTTCAATCAATCCACAGAATAAGTTTGTACAACGGTAATCATGGATGGATAATGAAAAAGTACAACATAACTCGGCCTTTTAGCACCGGCTTACACTCCTCAATTTTGAATACTAAATAGTGCTGGAATCAATGATCCCGAAAGACCAGAAAATATAACTACACTGAGTTGAAGTACGCTGCTTATCACATATACACTGTCGAAAGGCAAAATTAAATTGCAGGCAACATATTCTAAGGGTGATTATACAGCATTCTAGCGAGGAATAATGACAAAAAATGGAAATTAAAGTAAAGAAAACAACAAAACAAAAATAAATATTGTGCAGTCTGATCGGAAAACGAACCTAGGACCCTCGGAATACCATACCGCGGCTCTACCGACTGAGCTATGCGGCCTCTTAGATACATTTTCGCCCCTAAATAGTAAATTTCATAAGCTTGAGATACTGTCCTAGCTACTATATTGAAAATTCATCCTCAAATTTCACAGGTTACAAAGCAATGTAAATTTAACTCGGAGCTATTTTCAGTCACAGCCCCAAGTTGGACTCCAAATGTCACAGTGTGAGAAGAATGTGCAGCCTGACCGGGACTCGAACACGGGACCCTCATACTAGGTCCGTACCACAGCTCTTACCTGCTGAGCTGGTCAAGGGGCTTTCACATCTTCTCCCCTGAACCGCAACACATAAATATAATATTACATCCAGGCCTTGCCGTTTTTGAAAAAAGTTAATAAAAGGTAAAGGGGAAAGTTCTTGTTTATTATAATGTCACCACTACTGAAAGGGCCAAGCCATTTCTGACTTAATAGGGGCAACTAATCGTGCTTGCATTTAAACCATGTAAATTACTCCTTTAAACCTTCAATCTCTTTAACTTATGCATAACCTAGTTGTATGTATCTAACTATTTATTATCAGGAACTGCGTGTTTTCATTGTACCGAACAGTTATCATTTGTAACTAATTCATATGCCAGGCTAATTATTACAGAACATGATTTACATGTCATATAACAACAATAATAATTTTATACCAATTGAATTATTACAAAATAGATAAATTACAACATATGAATTACAACACGCAAATTGAAATGTTTTACAGGCTCGGTTTTGATTGAGCTGTAAAAATGACTAACTTAATCAGTGAATTACGTGCACAGTCAAACGCTAGCTATTAAAAAAAAAGCCGGCATTTAAGATCATTCCTCAATTATTTGTAAAGGGTGAAAATTGCAGCTACGATAAAGGCATTTTAACAGTCTTAGAACTGCATAGCAGTCAATCACCCTCAATTTCAAGGGTGATCGAGCTATGTGAAGCTTTTCAATTGGCACACATACCAGAATTACTTTAAACCAGGTGGAAATGACAGACGTTTGCCGGGCCGACTACAGCATTCGGTTCCTTTTCCTCTAAACAGTGACAGTTAAATAACTTCCATCTATAACCAAAAACAATGTGTTGAATTTAAATTAAAAATGTCGTTATCATAATTAAATGCAAATTAAGTAAATGGAAAACTTATTCAAGGGAGGTGATCTGTTGTTGAGTTGTACATCTTGATTTTGTGATCCAAGGATCATGAAATACTAAGATCCCATCTTCACCATGATAAAATTTTCATGCTATCTCACTCTTACACTTAATCTAGATCTTTTCTCTCAAAATAATTATTTAAGTGCCAAATAATGTGTTTTACTCTATTATCATATACCAAAATACTGTTATAAATGGACTATATATCTAACTAACAAAACTCAGATTTTTAACAAATCAAAGTCATTATAATTAATAATGTCTTATGAGGAAACATAATTACACTAGAATTAAAAAATCATTTTAAACAGTTCTCTCTTAATATATTATGCTGATGTTTTTGAAATTTAACAAGTTATTTAAATAAATAAATTTATTCATTTATCTGGGGGTTTTCTTTTCTGACTAAAAGTCCCATGAATGGTTCAGTTTATATTTTGAAATCATTTAGCGATAGGCAAGCATAATGTCTCTGACTGGTGAATACTTGTACTCAACTATTTTCTTATCAACAAACAAATTTAGATATTTACATTGGAAATATGACTTTCATCACCTACAGGTCAGTTGATTTATTTTCAATTAAATATTTTATTGGTGTTGTTTGATCCGTTTTCAAGCATCATGGCTTTGATTTGGCATAAATAGTATTTTGAATTCCCCTGAAAGCACACATATTACTTTATGTAGAGGCCTGAAGATCTTTATGATGAAATCTTAACTGATAACATAGGTTTAAAAGAATAAATATTAAATTCCTAGCCGCAAAAACTAGACAAATCAAAACTAATGTATATAAAGCCAGTCAAAAAAAAAAATAAATTCTAATATCCATATATAAATTCATCGTTCCTGGACCTCCATCTATTTGATGAACTTCTTCAAATTGTAAATCTTTCATCTTATTCTATTCAATATATAAAAAATTAAAAGATTTATTTTTATGTACAGCTAGAATAGTATGTAATGATTAAGATAGACAGATAAGAACAAACAATTTAGTAAACATGAGTTACATCCCTGAAAATGAAAAGAAAACTGCCATGAACAGCAAAATTATAAACATTTGACTTATTTTGGCAGATAAACCAAATAAAATATTTTGAATAAACAGTTATGTTGAAATATCTTAATTAAATGTTTTGTTTGTTTTTATAAAATGCTGCTGACTCAGTTTGATCAGGCCAAATAGAAGGTAGTGGTGATAATTATGGGTCAAAAATAACTCTAATGTTTAAATGATATCATTTTCAAAGGATATTCTTCTGATGTGATTTACTTTTAGTAATGGGTCATTACCAATTCAAATGTTTCTTTGATTTCTATGCCCATGCATAATGTAAATAATAGATTAATGACACGCCAGCTAGATACATTTTAGCTCAGTCAGTACAGCCAACATATATGTATAATATTCCGAGGATCCTAGGTTCGATTCCGGTCAAACACAGGCATAATATTCTGAGGATCCCAGGTTCCATTCCGGTCAAGTGGCATATTTTTCTTACCCTGTGATATTTGGTACAAAATGTGAAATATAGAGCATATAAGAAAATAGAGGAAAACAGAATCCCTAAAGAAGGTCCAATTCAACACAATTGAAAATGTTACAGGCTCGGTTTGATTAAGCCTGTTCACGTACGGTACTGGAAAGTGAAAAGTACCGTCCACGCCCCCTAGCACCGGCTTAAGTAGAATTCAACATTTAACACGAAAATGGTGAAATTTTGAATTTAGAAACATCCGCAGATGTGGTGATACGGCGGTTATCATGGAACCTTCAATGTGACACAGTAGTGCCATTCCATGAAAAGCGGCGTATGGTTCCCAAGTTAAAGAATGCTGAAGTATACTCTGTTATTCATGAAATGAATTGTGAAAAAAATTCAATATGGTAGGGATGTCACAGTATAAAATGTTAAATAACAAACCTTATATCTCAGTTGGTAGAGCTGTGGTATTCAATGCATGTCAGGTTTGAGCTCCAGTCAGGCAGCATATTTTCACCCTGTTACTTTTAGGGTCTAATATTAAGCTTTGTCGATACTTAACTCTAAGTCAATTCACTTTGTCACTTAAGTGTTCCAATGAATAGTACAAATTTCAATAAAGTGGGGGTTATGTCAATGCATAGATGAGAGAAAATGTTTAAGCTCACTCACAGTAGACCTGGGGTATGGTATTTAAAGGGTTCTCTGTTTTTTGGTAGTGCTGAGGTATGATATATGTATTCTGAGGGTCTCTGGATTGAGTCTTAGTCAAGCTGCATTTTCTTCTCACCCTAGTTGTGATATTGATCAATATTTCCTGCATATATTAATGTTTCTATATTGTTTTAAGTCAATATTATTAAATATTTAATTATTGTTTATATATGTGACTTTATTTTTGATAATACATAGTAAGACATTTTAACAGTACAACTTCTTAATTTTACCGTTTTTTGTATGAAGGGGAGCCATTTTCCCCTATTGGATTGTATAAATATTTATGGCTTGTCAAAAAACTATATGGACTCACTCACTAACGGTTCTCCACCGTGACATTAAACAGTCCCAACTGGCCATATATGTAGGAATTTGCAGACCATGAGACAGGGTGGTCTGTACCAAGAGACAGAGGCGGAACCGAGGTTAAGACAGCGTGAACCGGGAAGGCAGTGATGTTCAGATCCCCGGTTCAATGGGGTGTGCGCGGTAGTTTGCATTAACCGCTACAGTTAATGAGCAATGTCTATTTCTAAATAATGATATTGTTCTATAGTGTATTATTTCTTGCCTAATAGTTCTACATTTATAGAACATGCATTGAATAATAAACAGGCAAAAACGCCTTTTTATGCAAGGGCTATAACTCTGCTTATTATTTTTAACCGGAAACTCGTGTAATATGAGTTACCGATCACACCGTAAAGTTGCATTAAATTGCATAACTGACGTACAGATGGACGGACAGATGACGGAGAAGTGATCCCTATAATTATGTCGCTGTAGCAGGTGACACAAAAATGTATTGAAAAGCAAGCGTAGAAAATATCAATTCTAATATAAATTCAAGTCATGTACTCAATAGCGTATGTTTTATGAATATTAAAATTCACGTTTGTACTTTGTTATGTATGTTATGTATATAGGCTTTATTTTAATTGTGTTTACTAATAGTATTTATTTCTTGAATAGCTCAGTAGGTAGATCGCAGGACTGATAATCTCGATGTCGTCGGTTCGATACCTACTCATGCCACTATCATTTTTAATCATTTTGTTTATTTGATGTTTATATAATGTTTTCATGTGCATTCATCTTCTTTCTAGAAAGTTCTTTTCATGTTCATTCTGGAATATTCTTTCTCTAAGTAGTTTAGTATTCTAGATTGTTCATTGAAAGTATATATATGATGAATGTTTGTACTTCGAGGTGTGTCTGCTAATTTGTGACATTGTGTGATGTTGATATACTGAGTGTGAGCTATTGTGCTTATGATATCGTGGATAATTGTGAGTTAAACTATACTTTCATATTTTTCTGTATTATTGTAAATTACTGTTTCTCTTTAATTAAAAACTGTAAAATGTGTTGCTGCGTTATCTTCTCTGTTGCGTTCAGCTCGTACGTAACAAAATATCATAATACTTCCAATTCATATTTTGTTAAAGAGAAGACCACCATCTTCTCTATAAACAGATGCAACTACATTATGAAATTAACGTGAATAAAATTTTCAGTTTTTTGACCCGAAGATACAAATAAGTACAGAAATCCACAATGGAAGGCAACGTTCACCGAAAACATTGCCCAAAATAGCCCAGTCCCACCAGCAAGGCACCTATCAGGGCACGGTACTAAAACATACCGGAACTTACGAAGACACGGCACAAATACTGCGTACTTACGTTTGGTATATGGCACTCATGAGCCGATTAAAGAAGCAAATTAAAACACAAATCAGGATATTTTTATTATTGTTTTAGACTAACCGTATTTTCATCAGAACATTTATAATAGGTATATAATAAACTGTTTAATCATTTAAAATAAAAATTCCTGTTGTGATATTGAAGAATATACATATAAAATTTATCATACATATTGCAAGATAAAAATGTCTTACCATAATACAACAAGAAAAGCATTGATGCAAAGCATCAAAGGGCGTCCAAGCAAGAAATGCAGAAAGTGAAGATGAACTAGTAGACATATGATGACAAGATATTCTTATAAACTATTCAATGGTTAATTTGTTTTTACCAGAATGAACGAACGAAAGACATTGTTCATTATGAACTTTGATTGGCTTTCTAGAGATTAGAATAAATACTTGTTATTTCTTTATGATCGTGATTATTAATAGCAACGGATATACATGTATACCATCATTTATAATCCATATGTGTAACGCATGATCAACACCCCACTTGTGGAATTGTCTCTTATTATGTTATCGCTATTAGCGAAGACCCCCTCTTAAGATATCTGTTCACACTTAGTAAAAATATGACACTGGTTATATTACCATGTTGATCATGTTGAGCATAATTGTTTATTATACAATAATTGTAATATCTATTTTAATATAAAAAATACAGATTTTATGAATATTGTTTTCCTCTCTTTTTTTGTGTTTTATGTGCTATTTTAATAATGAGTTTTTACTTTTACTACTCTTTTTTTATCAAAATTGTAAAATAAATTTTAAGAATTCAATTGTCATATTGACCGACGATTATAAAATAGATAAATACAGAATCCCTAAAGAAAGCCCAACACGGCAAAATTGAAAATGTTGCAGGCTCGGTTTGATTGAGCCTGTTCATGGACGGTACTGGAAAGTGCAAGTTACCGTACACGCCCCCTAGTCAAAACTTAACTGGAAAAAGTCAGTAAATTATGTTTAATCTTTCAATATATAATAGTGTTTATTCTTAAACAATGTACATGTACATTTGTATTTTTCTTTATCATTTTTTAAATTATCAATCAATTGAATAATTCATAAAATCTAATTTGTAACTTTGAATAATTCCTCGGCATCTTTACTAAACACGAATAACAAATTAAATAAAATGTTTCAAAGTTGATAGTGTCATATTAATATCATAAAATGTACCTTTTTCTCAATTATTGCACATATTTATTGTTTTTATCTCATATAGATAAAATGAAACATGCTTTTATGTTGTTGTTGGTTTTTTTTCCGGATTGTATGTTTATGTATAATAATAATCAATAAATTTGAGAGTTGATCTGTGTTTATTAATTATTGTAACCAAACTAAGTGACAAACAAACATTCATTTTGGAAAAAAGCTTATTTATCTGTAAAATATTTGTTCTGTTCTGTAACGATATCTAACATCTACTCCAAAATCGGGAGAGACCGTACAATAAACGTGTGATACTATTCGCCGGTCACTAGTAAATCCCGGTCAAAATAGACCGGGAGAGACCGGGAATTACCGATAGCAGTACATCCCTCTATAAATAGATGTTCGGAATGTTTTGGTCATCAACTCATCATTCTATTTTAACATACCATAATAACCCAATGTGTACTACAAAATGATAAAAAAAAACAAAGAGACGGAAAAGGTTATTTCATGCATTGCGAAATTCTCCAGTTCGCTATTCATTGTACATATCGAGACATTTTTTTTTTAATCAAGCACCCTCATACCGATCGGAATGATCGGCTTTTATTATGACCGACTAAAAGGCTCGAGAATATGCTGTCGCCCATTCACAAAATCTGATTTCATTCCATAAGGGCGCCGCGCTTCGGCGCGGACGCCAATAAAGGTTTCTACAGTTGGGAAAAATATTCCATTATGTCCATGATAAATATCTGCATTGATGTTGTTAAAAATCTGACTTTTATAATGATGTAACTGTATTTTTAACAAACCAGAGGTTCTTACCTATATTACCTTACCGTACAATTTGACCATTTCAAGGTTACTAGAAAAATAAGAGGTTATTACTAGATTTTCCCCCACAAAATGCTTCAAATTATCTCTGTCTTTCATTTGTAACATCAAGCGGGTTATTATTTCAATTATTTGTGATCGAGTTTTTGTTCTTGTAGAATTAATTACCAAGCATGCAATGAAATATATTGTTTCGGAATATGATATTTCGTGCATGAAAACAAACACATAATAATGATCAAAGCATTTTTATAATGTATGGCATGTCTGTATTGATGTAATTCTATCCACACTTGATTGAAGCTAATAATAAAACACAAAACAGAATATTGTGTATTGTTTGCTTGTCTGTTGGACTTCTTAGAAAATTATTAGAAACATAAATTAAATGAATTGTCTTGAATCAAAAATAACATCTTCAGTTAAGCAATATACATGTATAATGTGGTTTGCAATAAAAACGTCATGTGGTTACGCAAAGTTACATACAAAGTGGACATTACTCTTATTTCTCATTTGAATATCCATTTATGATGACAGAATTTTGCGTGTACGAATACTGATTTAAGTACAGGCCAAGTCATGTTACGTAAGGTAACCTGCCGTGTACTGAAGTTGCACTAAACATTAAACTTACAATAAACAATTAAGGAAAATTAAATGTACAATGTAAACAGATGACGCAAATGGTTCCTCGTGACGATAGCTTATTAATCGACTTCGTGTCATTCTCATTTTTTAAATAGTTTCTCATCTACTTGGAAAAGCTAGTGGAAAAGTCTACATCGCAGCTCTCATGCAAGAAGATTGATAGAAGTTTGATTAATATAACACACGCAGCAGTTTATAATTAAATAAAAGGCAAATATCAAGACAAAAAATAACGTTGAATTAATCAGCCCTTACAACAAGTACTGTTGTATGCTTGCTTTGACAAGAGCCTGTTCATGGACGACAGTGCTAATGGCATTAAATCATCTACTCCCACTACCACCGGCATTAGCAGAATGAAATGTTTATACTTAACAATGGTTATTAATTAACTGATGACAGCACAGATTGTTCACATTTATTTCGACACTTGTTTGGTATTGCACGGAAAGCATTGTACGATCTCCAATGAAAATAATGATTGTGCCTGAACAGGAAACAGTAACAAATGACACCAGAGCGGCATTGTGTATAACAAGAAGCCTTCCTATAGATATTTGATTTAAATTTTGTGAAAAATACACAAAATCCTTTGTAAAATAAGACAAAATAGAGAAAATAGGAATCCCTAAAGAATGTCAAAAACAGCAAAGTTGAAAATGTTGCAGGCTCGGTTTGATTAACCCTGTTCATGAACAAATTCATTCATGTGGTTTAACATTGTAAAATATGTAATTTTGTGGCAAAAGAACTATGGTATCTTTTCGCGTTTCAAAAAATATATTTGAATTGTTTGAACAGATTGATCGATTGACAATAATTTATATAAAATCTTATAACTATCAACATTAGTAAAGAAGTAAAATGACTAGTATGCATAATTAGCCGATATTCGTCTTAATTTTATTCTAATGATAATGTTTTTTATGTACAGACCATGCTGAAATGTTTGAAATACAGATACATTAATTCACAGATAAACCGATTAAATGTGTTAATATGATATAATGCAAGTTTCCCAGAACAATACGAAAGTTCAACCCTTTTGACAATTTACCGATTAACATGTATTGCACATTGTAAAAAGTGTGAATACAGAATTGTAAACACTCACCCATCTCTTACCGAATTTTCTCTATAACTAATGAATTTACGAGGGCCATTCATAAAGTTCCCGGACTTGGGCCATAACTTGTTAAAAATATAAATATAAAAATAGTGTACACGGAGTGTTTCCGACATCTTATCTATTATCTAGATAAAGGTAAATTTTCAGTTAACAGATAAAAGATGAGAAACGCAAGGGATATGTTCGAAACATTCCGCATTATCTATTAACTAAAAGTTTATCTAGATACATTTGCAGTGAACAGATAAAAAATAACAAACGCAAGGGATATGTCCGAAACATTAAAATATGTTAAACGTCATTCATACAATCATGATTGTTTTGCTAAGTAACAAAACAACCGTAATCACCACAAGGCTCAATCAAACAGACCTGCAATATTTTCAATTTTACCATTTATGGTTTCTTCAATGTTTCAAGCCGTTTCAATCAATTTCTTTCTTTTTTTGCTTCCATCGGATATGCTTTTTCTGATTCTTCTTTTCTTTTTGATCATTTTTACATCGAATTTGCTTATGCATGTAAAGGTTCTTAAAGGTCGCTCCGTACTTCCAATTTAGAGAAATTAATGAATGTGATATCCTTGAAAAATGATTAATGGAGCAATCTCAACACGGCAATGAAATTGGACCATTTTAGCCTAATTGTTTGTTAACGTTTGTAATAGAATAGTCCCTAGAATACAATAACCGCTCAAAGAACTGAAGCGGGGGGAAATGAAACCAGTAATGACTTACAGGTGCGATACACAAGGGACAATTTGATGATATATATGCTACTGTATCTTCTTTTATCATATATTTACAAAGAGCCAGCCCATTCTAGGTTCTCGTTTATTATGTTTAAAACTTTTACATGTTCTCCTATTACAGCCCCATGATAATGTTTTCCAATTACAGCCCCCTTGATATGTTAGAAGCATACGAAAGGGGACGACAAAAAAAAAACAAAAAAACAAACAAACAAACAAAAACAAACCAAACAACAACAACAACAAAACAGTGTTGTAAAAACATTGAGTTCATGTTTTAATGTTCAGTATTAGACTATATTTGAATAAGAATTGCAAAGAAATATATGCAGTAGTTTCATAAACAAAACTTACAAAAGATTTTATTTCCATCTTGTCGTGATAAAATGCTTTCTACGGAAGCTTATCAGGGCCTTCACTTATCTAAAAGTTTCACGTCATGTCAACTTGTCTCTTCTCGTTTTGACCAAAAACATTCCATGAAGACGTTATGATTTATACGTAATACATAAAACATTCCATGAAGACGTTATGATTAATACGTAATACGTATAAGTTTTTAATCATTGCAAAAAAACTTTGTTGAATTACGTGAGCTATTTGTCAATGCGAGTAACGTCTTTGCGTCTTACTAAATATTTCAGCAAAGTCGTGAAATCAAGAAGTTTCGACAGGATTTTTGTCGAAGAGACAAAAGCTTCAAGCATATCGAGAAAAAATTCAGTTGCAATGCCTAAAAGCTTCTCATCTTTGTCGGTAAATTTTATTGCGAAATGCAAACACATCTTATCAATGCGAATAAAAATAAGTCGACTTAGCGCAAATCATCTCACCAACTGTAGGCCCTGATACGCATCCGTAGCTTTCTGAGAAAACTAAAATACTCAAGGTTAATAAACAAAACGTGGTTGCAAGGTGTTATCCTTGTACATTACGATGTGAATGACTTTATGACCCATTGTGGTTCAGTGTTCAATATTTCTGTTTTTTAATATTTTCATTACGTTGCTCGGATGAATTTCAAATCTAGTAGTAATTGTGGCATGTATTCAATTGCAATTTTACGTTTCGTATATCATAATATTGCCAATCCAATAGAAATGTTAAACAAGAGAAATCCAAAGTCTTTTCAATAATCAGATACCTATGGTGGCCGTGAGCGTACATCTCAATCCCCAAGAAATTTAATTAACCGTCAGTTTATAAAATGCCGCGGGTAATTTTTAAATTCACGAGATTTTATGTTGAAATTGTATTAAATAGTTCTTCTGTCACACTTCAGTCGTACAAAGTCGAGTTTTGACATGTTCTATCTAGCCTCGCAAACTTATGCCTACATTAGTTAATCGATTGCGGCCATTGTAATCCGTGGTATTTTGCTTTGATGCATACATAAAAAGTCTAGTATGAGCATTAAGACTCGACGTTTTATGCTGAAAATGTATCCGCAACAGCTGTCTTTTTGAAATGCTCGTGTTTTGACGGTGATTAGAACTTTAAACATAGTTGATAGAAATCATGATGTTGGAATCAAAAGAAAAGTTGTTATTATTATTCTATGTTGTTACTTTGAATTGAAGTGTTTATTAGTAGCTATTAACCATGCAAAAGTTTCCAAGTAGGATTTATCAATCAATGTTGTAGCATCAACGTTACCAGGAAATGCTTACATTATTATATGTTTGTTACGCCAAGAACAGCATAAACAAATGATTGTTCTACACGAAATCACGATATGTCAAAGAGTGCTTATGGTTAAGTAATAGAAAGAGCACCGAAACACGAGGTTATCTGATTTGTACGAGGGGGCGTAGCCCCCGAGTATTAATCAGATTACCGAGTGTTTTGGTGTTCTTTCTCTTTTGTATCATAGTCAAACATAAAAACACGTTCCCTGTTGTCACAATATGAAACCCCGGCGAAAAGGAACCAATGAACGAACATCTTAATATGATATTTCTGTCGCTTTCCCTTTCTCTGCCGTCACAATATGTAAACCCCAGCAAAAATGAGCCAATCAATGGGCATGCTCTGGAGTGCGGGTAACTAATACCCGCACTCCAGTTAACGCACTGTGCATGTATATTTATACGATTTAACCCTGACACATTTTCAACAGAAAGGTCTCCAAACTATGATACAACATTAAATGGTGTTTGATTAAAACGTATCGGTCCAATGTTAAAAGTATGTTATGTTGTTTCACTTTAAATTTATTCAAGGATTCTACCAATTATATGTTTTTATTTCTAATATCAAGCGGGTTATTTTCATTTGGAGACTAAAATTTTGTTTCAGTACAGTTTATGGCCACGACTAAAGTAAAGCGTTATGAGTCAGATAAATCGTGATTAGAATAAACAAAATATATTATTACCCCTCACTTTTTTCGTAATGTTAATTTCCCATAGGCCTTTGGGAGATATTCTTACTGTTAATGCAAGTGTACCACGCGACTAAGAATTTTGTATTATTACCCCTCACTTTTTTCGTAATGTTAATTTCCCATAGGCCTCTGGGAGTTATTCTTATGTACCAGGTGACTAAGAATTTTGTACTGTTATATTTTCTGTACATAGGTAACAATATTTTTTAACAGTATAAAATCTGGTCACGTGGTCTATTTCCTAAATAAGGCTACGCCTCGGGTAACAGTATTTTCCTCGGGATGATATTTTTTACTGTTACCCACAAACCCATGTGTTATTTATACACATGTACTAACAAGTGTTTATAGCATTTTAATGATGCATAGCAATTTTTATGGTCTAAACTACTGGAAAATATAATCATGAGCGGTAAATTTCCTCTTACTGGACGCAACACTGATAATAAAAAATACATTTGAAAGAGAAGTGATGCATAATACGATAAAAATAATGACTTGGGTTGCTTTTACATGTACTTGTGGACCATATGCACGCATTTCATTGGATGACATGACATGCTACATTTTAGGTACCATGATAACCGGTGTATGAACACATGTGCGGACGTTACGTTCTCAAAAATTTACAACTGTCATGTTAAAATTGAAGAAGTTGAATAATGCTTAAGCAAGTGCAAGAGAGCGTCGTTTGTAGCTTGCACTTATCATAACCATCCATGTATAGGCCCTGCAACAAATCTAATTTTGCCGGGTTTTTTTGCACTCATAATAATACATGAAAATGTATGAATTCATATGAAACACGTTACCATGAACATAACTGTACTTAATATATCAAGTTTTTGTTTTCAATCTCTGTGGCTGTCTTTTAATTATAACAAATTCTCCTTCGAATTTTAACATTCACTGATTCAGAAAGATTCATCTTTTATTTTTTATTTATTTAATACCGAACTTCGATATTTAGTTATACATGTATATGTACAGCCAACTTAACATATGCAGCTTCATTGTAGTTTTTAAAAATAGTGAAGCAAGCTTGTTACATTACAAGGAAATTATGTTATTTTTAAACAAATACCAAACGTTCAAATGGCGTACTTCATTGTTGTTTATAGATTGAGAATACTTTTAAAATACAGACATACTTCATCAAATGTAAATGTATCCTGCTTAAAAACTATTTAAGATTTTCTGTATTGACAAGTATTATTGAAACATCATTGTACATTATTACATCCAATGGAAATAAAAGATACTTTATAAAGCGAAATAATTGTCGATAGAACAATTGACAATAATCATGATATTACGTTCAAATGCAACAGATGTCATGCACTTTTGCGCCTCCTACACTCTACACAAGCAAGCGCAAATGTTTTGATTTACTGCACATAAAGGAATTGCCATTACTTAATTTGTTTTATCTTTATTTCTTTAACCACACATTTATTTTGCATCACTTCATGACTATTTCCCATGAACATTTTTATGGAAAAAAAAACGTAAGCAGTTTCCGGTTCATTCTTCCTGAATGAAACCATATAATCTTTCACGAATATTGAAGTTACTGCCAAACATGACGTTGACCATCCCTTTTAGCCTTATTTTTATTAAAACAAAAATTAAAAAGAACAACAACAACAAAACCCCCTAACGATTCTTTGAATAAAGTAAGGTATTCGAATGTATGTATATAAGAAAGAATTGTTAAGAATGGTTTAGTCGGGATCAATTATGTTGCCTAACCGTTCATGAAAACGGCATGGCCAAGTATTCTAGAAATTATATTGTCTAACCATTGTGATAACACAATAAATAAAGCGCAATAATAATCAATTAACATCTTCATGTCTATAAGTTATGTGTCGGAAAGGAACATAATCCTATGCGTTTTAGTTGATATCATGTTTACAGGTTGATGAATATTATATAACAAGGTTATTAGACATATTTGAACAATCGTGATTTTTTGGATGTTATACTTCATAACCAGGATTCCGCCATTTGCAAATACGTTTTACTGAACCTAGGATCATACGCCGCTTTTCGATGGAATGACAAAAACGTAACGTTTATAGTTTATATGATATCATGAAGTTAAGGAGTTTTAGTTTTAGGTTTTCAGGGGGAACAGCAATGTCTTGTAAATTTTAAATTAAGCATTATTCCGCCCATTTTGCTCCCGTTTTCGATACTTTATTGTATTTGGGGAGCATTTTTCTGGAATGACACAAACGTGTCATAAAATTGGTTCAAGGTTATCATTAAGTAAATAAAGTTTTTTCTAGCCGTACGTGCGACAGCAATGCCTAAAATATGCAATTTAGCAAACATTTGAGTTTAAATATGCATTAAGTTAATTCCTTATAATCATTCAAAACATCCCTTATCCGACAGAAATATTCCATAGAATACAATAATATCAGGAAAAGGAGACTAAAATATTTATCTATACAGACACTTTATGTTGTTTACTACTAAGCAGATATTTTTTATGATATTATTTGTTTTGTTAATCAATTCATATAAATTCCTAACTTAAGCCTACATTACATGAATCAGTTATGAAACAGCAGAAAATCATTGATGTTCTGCAAAGAACGAGTTCTTAATATGTGCTGTTGTTGTTTTTTCTTGTAGCTTATTAACATGGAGGAAATACGATTATAGTTTTGACAATAAAAGTAAACGTTTTTTTGTGTGATGTAGTTCATTCAATGAGATATATAATCATATACTTTTTCATACTATGATCATTTTCCTTGTCATAATGATACAGTTCTCTAAAAACGCTTCATCTCTCAAAAGCAAAGAAAAAAGGCACTGTAGGTCAATTAGCGAGCAATAAAGTATTGTTCAGTACGCGTAATTTGTTAATATATTTCAACCTCCTTTCTCATGATTTAAACATATGAAAGTTATAAATTAAAGTAAAATGTTTTAAGTATACTTTAACAAATCAGAAACACATTCTGCTTTATTTACAAACAATGGGATGTCAATAGCAAGAATATGCAATTGTTTTAGGTTAGGGGTTTGATATATATATATCATACACGAAAGTGGTGGAGAATATTGTATTTAGCGAAATAAACAGTTTCCAGAAGGAAAACTTTATATGGTATTGTAATGTAGTTGTAACAACTAATCATCGCTTATTTCAATACTTGCAACACTTAGATAGTGCATGCATGGCTCCTACAGCTATTTTGCTGAAACATCAAACAACTCACTTCAGTGTTGTTATATATTTCTGGTCCTTTGGGATCATTGATGCCAGCACTATTAAGTGTTTAGAATTGAGTGCCGCTAAGACCGGTGTTAGGGGGCGTGAGGGATGTTACACTTATTCATTATCCCTCATGAACAGGCTCAATCAAACCGAATCTGTGTTTTTTTAAATGTAATTTTGCAATGATGAATGCCTCTGAGGGATCGCTTTGTTATGGTTATGTTAGGAACTTGTAGATAATAATAAGATAAAATTGATAGATTGAAAACTCTAAAATAGAGACATTAAATATCCGTTAAGAAAGCCCAAAACGACTAGGTTTGACAGAGCCTGTTCACAGACGGTACTGTCAAGTGAAAACTACCTCGCCCCCTAGCACCGGCTTTAGCAGCATTCAGCATTTATACATGAAATGGCAAAATTTTGAAGTTAGAAAAATCCGCAGATGTATTCAAACGGCGGTCATCATGGAACCGTCAATGAGACACTTCCGTGCCAATTTATGAAAAGCTATAATATCACTCTGATTTCCTTTTAGTGGTATTTCCGCTCAAGAATAAATATATGGAATGCAACCTAATTATATACTATTTGAGAAAAGTCATTGTGCTGAGGTTCTAGGTACTTCAGAGTATGGAATGATAATGAATATCCATTTGTTCAAGGCGAATTAACCATGGACTGACTTGATACAATTAAATGTTCTCAAATGAAACTTGATTCATTTGTGAACTCTATCAACTGTCATAAGACATCGCGGCATTCTTCATAGAACTAATGATCACACCGTACTTTAAATTAATTAGGTCAAATGATATAAGAACCGTATAGTTCATAATAAAACATTCTCCATAGCAGTGTTATTTTTTTAGTTTTTTTCACTTTATTCAGTTAAACAGTATGGGAACTATGTTTCCAATACTAAGAAAAAAAGAAATAAATTGGACTCGTCTTTACTTCTGAACAATCATTTCCATTATTATATGACTAACATTTTTCCCATATTCTGATTTGTTGAATTTTATTAAAATATTACACTTAATAAAAAAGGGAATAAGCTTGACCCTTTGAAATGTCTGCACATACGATATTTTCCCAAACTGACCATTTGGAACAACGTGCCTTCTGCAACTATTTCTTATTTAGGTGTGACCCACACAATGAACAATATCGTATTATTATCAGATATAATTGTCAAAAAGGTGTCCTCTCTTTTACATTTTTATTCTAAAATATGACAGTATATATTTGTAAATTTGAAAACTCGTGTTGTAACTATTTAATTAAAGTCTTGAAACAGAGGGAATTGCAGACTCGGTTTGATTGCGCCTGAACCACACAATACCGGATTTGAATATATCTGATTGTTTAATGAATTAATGAACAAAACAGATAATTTAACATATAATTAAATATGTAAAAAAGTGAAAGAAAAAATGACGACAAAACAAATTCATGTGTACAGTTAATCACACGAAAAGACAAAACAAATGTAATTTTCAATATGCAATTTCTATTCATAGGAACCTTAACAACCACTCTACGGCAATTACTGTTGCTTCTTTTGCACAGAACTGAATGATTCAATCTATATAGGCATATAGATTTCGTTCCTTCTTTACACAAGTACTGGTTATTTCTTTATTTATTTTTCGAGAAGCTACGAGATCAAATGTCAGTCAAGTTAATTATACACTTATCTACGCATTCACCTCAGTCATTACAAAGCCTTAAACAGGGAAGTCTCCTAAATGCTACTTGCTCATTTAATGCAAAAAAAATGGACTTGACTATCGTCATGATTTTTCCTCTATTGGATGAAAAAGATCATGCCCATACAATTAATGCAATTGAAGAAGCCACATAATCCCTTCCATCAAGTATTATTTTGATTACTCTAAGTTCTACAAGTGCAATGAATTAAGTGAATTATTTCTGATAATGTAAGTCAAAATTGACACAATGAAACCAAACGTTTTGTTTTCTTTAAAATTTGATTTAGTTTAGTATTCTTATTTTTCATGAGTCTCAAACACATAAACATCATATTTCTACTGTATAACAATGACATGTAAAACAATTTGTTTTGGTTTTTTGTATGTATGAATATTTTTTTTTAATATTCCAGCAAGTATCAATAAAATATTTATTCTCATTTTGAAAAAAAAAATGTTTCTATATTTAAGCATATATTCTTTGTGAGATTCTATAAAATATATATTTGTATTTAAGACTTCATGTCCCGGTAACCGTCTTAACTATCATCATATGTTTAGGTTTCTCCTTTGTCCAGATATTTATACATCACAGCAGCATGTGTTAAGTGTTATGTAGCAGCCGTAAAAAGTTGCCCCGTACTATACTTCAGTGTTGTTATATATTTTTTCTGGTTTTTCGGGATCATTGTGTCCAACACTTTTTAAGTGTTGAGAATTGAGTACTGCTCAAGCCGGTGCAAGGGGCGTGTGGGATCTTTTTCATTATCTGTCATGTACAGACTCAACCAAACCGAGTGTAATTTTGCTGTTTTAATGCTTCCGAGGAATCACTTTTTTTTTCAGATATTCCTAACGGGTGAATATGAAAATTCGATAGTTTCAAATGACGCAAGGAGCTATCTATTGATGTTTTTTTAATTTGTTTAATCAAATGTAATATTAAAATCAACAACAACAACAACAATATCTATAGAGCCATTACTTTTAAAGATACCAGCAAATTTTAATTCAATGAAAAGTATTTACATTATTGGTATTGATTGGGTTTATCTCCACACTGATTATACAAGTGTACAACGATACTCTTATAACGGAACAAATATATCATTTGGTACATTCTCCAGAAAACAAAATTGCTTTCTTGATTCAACACCTAATTTTCAAAGTTCACTGCGTATGATCGTTCCCTGAGTGACTATGAGCACTGGCAAACTAATTTGGTAATAATCGAGACTTGTTTTCGCGTATAAATCTTCCTTGAGTTGAATAGCACAAATGTAAACGTTCTGTTTTAGTATCCGAAGACAAAACTTTACATTATTATTATTATTGTTAGCGGGAAATATGTATCAATATGGAACTTTTTAACCAGATATATTAACATTTAAGATTTGGTTCCATGTACCTGATTATGTAAGCACAAAACCTCTCGATGAACGATTGAAGAAATAAATAATAAAATAAATTGTTGAAGTTGATATTAGAGAGTACATACACAAAAGGAAAGAACTGAATAGGGGTAAGATTAAATCTAGCTTATATTCTGAAGGAATGGATTTTTGTATTTTATTTGAATATTTGAGAAGAAACACCGTTCATTTTAAGTTTCTAGTAGACATCACAGTGTGTTGAAAGAAAAAAGAAAGAAATTAACTTCTCTATCTGAAGGCAAATTGTTGACCACGTACTGCTTTGCGACAATTCCTTTTTTTTCACAGTGACACTTTACTCATTTCTTTGTTTTCAAGTTGAGTTGAATTAGTATATTTCAAGAGCTTATACATGTTATGGTGATTGGCCAATAATTAATAATGACAATTGTTTAGGATACAATTAAAATATTTAGGTATTAAAAGACAACCTCACTTTTTAAAATAAAGTGAATATTACCGACACATTCCGACCGATATTTATAAAAATGTCCTTGTAACACGCGGATTAAATTATTTTCTTTTTTAACAGTACACTCACAATTTACTAAAGGCTGGACATTATGCTATTTTAACGTGAGGTAAGTCAGGAGCTAAAATATTTTCTCAGGCTCAATTATTAACAACAGTAATTCAGAATGTGCAGCAATAGCTGTATCTATGTTTGAAAAATGTTGAAAAGTAAAAGTAGTTAATTTCACCATTTTCGTGTTAATGTTGAAGTCTGCTTAAGCCGGTGCTAGGGGGCGTGGACGGTAACTTGCACTTTCTAGTACCGTCCATGAACAGGCTCAATCAAACCGAGCCTGCAACATTTTCAATTTTTTCGTTTTTGGCTTTCTTTAGAGATTCTGTATTTCTCTATTTTAACATTTATTTTGCATCAAGTATGCTCACTTAAAATGTAAATAAAAACTTTACTTCTCCTAAATTGTCAACACTATTTCCATTAATTGATCAATTATATGATGGGAAAATCTTAAGGAATGAATGAAACAGAAGATTGAACATAGTTTCTGATTAATCATAACAATTATATCCAAAACATTTACCAGAGAGATTTATATAACAGGATAAAAATACAGAATTTTTTTTAGAAGTCTTATTTAAAATAATTTATTTGGCTGCATATTGTTCAGACCACTTACCTAACAATCATGTTATTTGGAAGAACATTTCTGACAATTATGTACCGAACATGGACATCATAAATCAAACAAATTGCAGACAAACGAGACCATTGTTGTGCATCATGTTTTATTTCGACCACGGTTTATCAACATTAAGGAGCGTCTTTACGTAAAATTAAATAACAAGTAATGGACACAGAGAGAGTCTAATCCTTTCGATAAAAAGACATACTATCAGTTTGATACTAATCAAGTACCAAACACAGAAAACATCATGTTATTGAGAAAGTAAATAGTTACAGTATGACTTGGTTTACATAATTTACATAATTTACTGAACTTTAGCTATGGAAAATAACATTAGCAACGCAAACACAATGCGCAACAATGTGTGCTTCGTAAATTAACACGTATGATTATTTCGTCGTTTTAAGAGGAAAATATACATTTTCAATACAAAATGTTGATATTATTTTGTTTTAAAGTTTGTAAGATCACTTTCACCCAAAATAGTGTTGTATGCCTACTTAAAGATTTTACTTGTGATAGTATAGCCGGTTACAGCCAGTCACGACTTTTATGAGTAGATCGCTTCTTTGTTATTTATTAGTTACTGTTTTGTTAAAACAAAGCATCAGACATATTTGAAACCTACTATTATCAGATTGTCCTGATGCTACATTTACAAACTGTTTTTAATGAAAGGATTCAATGTATTTGTAATTTCTTTTACATCGAAGACTTTTATGTTGTCATAATCCAGACCAATAAATCTACAGACGTTGTGAAGAAGAACTGTTATTCAAGTTTCATTGACTTCTAAATGAAGTTGTCCTAGAACTGGTGCTCTTCACAAATATAGATAAAGTAGTATAGTGCCTATTTATTATAACTTCCCTTTAAAAATAAGCGTTTGTTTAACCAGTAACAATCAAAACGTTTGGTCACGTTTACAGACATTTTGCCTTTGACGTTTTTCATATCATAGATATATTTCTAAATTGATATTTCTTTCACTGTTTGGCTTTGCGTTTTGCTAACGGTTACGTTTTAAAACTAAGCCTTTGTTCAACCAATATCAATCAACATTTACTCTTAGACACTTTTGCAGACATTTTGCTTTTGACTGTTTTCATATCGAAGATTTATTTCGAAATTGATATGTTTTTGGTCACTGTTTGGCTTTGCGTTTTGGTAACGGTTACGTTTTAAGACTAAGCGTTTAGTGATCCAGCATCAATCAACATTTACTCTTATACACGTTAACAGACATTCTGCCTTGACGTTTTTTATATCGAAGATATATTTCGAAATTGATTTTTTTTTCACTGTAAGGCGTTTTGCTCACGGTTACGTTTAAGAATTAAGCGTTTTTACAGATATTTTGCTTTTAACTGTATTCATATCGAAGTTATATTTCTAAATTGATATGTTTTTTTTCCACTGTTTCTCTTTGCGTTTTGCTCACGTAATGTAAACATAATACCTTATAGCATAAATATATTCATATTATGTTGATAATTGTTTTAAATATGACCGTTTTGTGCGATACTTGTCTTCCTTGGCATTCAATTAATGTTTGTGACGGTCTTATAGAATTATGCTATGATTTTGTTGCCTACCTTTTAGAAGTAGTAAACATTTATTTGTTACAACAAATGCAATTTGCAAAAAAGCCCACATCATTAAGCAGCCTATTAATCTAGTTTTTTTCAATTGCATAAGGTCACAAGTTTAAACATTAAATGTAACCATTTTCATAACAATAGTAAAATAGACACGCGCTGTGACACTACTTAATCGAAAATAATTAATGCTTAACTTTTAGCTAAAATAGGAAATGTCGACTTTACCCTCTGACATTCTAGCCTCTGCGTTAATTACGTTATAACATGGGAGAAATGATTCAATAATTGACCAACTTCTTCGAATTATAATTTCATCTTACATTAGAGATTCAATCAAGCTCGGTCTTGATGCATTAGCTCCTTTGATTTAGATTTCTACGACAATATGTGATTTACCTACACATGAGGTCAATCTATTGCGGAAATTACCTTGTCGTTAAACATATACTGTAATTGTTGAAAATAAAAACACTATCTGAAATTGTGAGTGCCTTTCAAATATAGTTATTTTGATAGATTAAAACAAGGGTTCTTTTTGTCTTTTAAGAAGAAGAAGAAAATTCTCTATATGCCTTAAAACTCTCTTTATTTATTTAGATATGTTTTATAAAACGTAATGATCTATCTGTATATTTTTAATAACTATTTAAATGTATTGTTCCAATAAATACTAAAACAGATGGCATAGTCGTCAAACATAAATAACGTGCAAACGATTTGTAAAGTAATAAAACTTTAAAGTAATAAGTCTCCCAATTCTAGTGAAAACGAGCCCCTAATTCTATTACAGTCATATGGAAAAAAAGAATCCCGAAAGAACGCCCAATTGGAACATGATGTATGCTTGCACTTTCCAGTACTGTCCAATAAAAAAAAGCATTTCTTTGGGGATTCTGTTTTCTCTATTTGATTAAATCTGTTTGAAGACCATTGAATATACTGTACTGTATGACCTGTACTCTTTTGATTCTTTGTTACAATTTTAAGACATGTAGTTACTATTAAACAAACACCATCTTTGGCAACGAACGTGACAATAATACAAAACACTTTATAAATTGTCGACTATTTATTAAATAATGAAAAGGACAAATTGTCATAGAGATAGTTAGATGTTTTCTAATCAACCAAACATTTGTGTTTATTTATACTTTAACATGTGGCAATGGATGTGCAAACTAAAAAGAAAATACACAAATACAAACGGAATACAAACACATAAAAATTGTGAGGGGAGAAAAGATATGTTTGTAAATAGACTCAAAACTTGTTTCAAGTGTACGCCCAGACACTATTACAATAATTGGTTCAGTAAATTTTCAATATGTTTGGATATTTCCAAAAATAATAATTTTAAGTGACGATATGATTTTTTACACAGCTATAATAATAAACGTCCTACACATGTAGATGAAATATACAGTGTAAGGAGTTCCTTGTCTTGTAACTTCTAATAACCTTCCCAAAGTCAGCAGCTATCTTTTAGCACATGGTAGCGCAGATCATGTTGAGATGGGATTTTGCCACATTCAACTTTAGAAAATAAAGAAATGCATAGTCATTTTATTGTTCAATTAAATTAGCATGTCACGACTCCAATTAAATCTTCTTAAAATCGACCAGCATGATTTAAAGTAAGGTTATTCATATCCCAACGATCATAGACTCTGCTGCAATACGTATTGAACGCTATTTTCTTTTTTGTAATCCGTATTCATAACATAGGCCCTAAATATATGCGAACAATACATGATTCATTTTAATAAAAATAATGATCAAATTTAAATTTCCTTCGACTTGTTTGTGCATTCTCGTAAAGATAAAACAAATTTGATCGCAATTTGATCAAAAAAGCGGATCGGAAGCGTGCAACATGAGATCAGGTCGTAAACTGGTGCATTCTCATCAAATGTGTAATTTTGCTGCGTGTACTGAATAGTTTTTGTGTTTGGCTAATAAAGATCTAAAGAATAATGAATCATCGTATCAGTGTGTCGTCATGACTGGCATTTCATTAAGCTCAGTTTCAAAAACCATTCTCATATTTTACACAGTTTGTATGATAGAAGCCAAACGCTAGTTACAACTGAACCTCGTGAATTTGCTTTGAAACGCTTCTGTTTCAAGCGATGATTTTGCTATTCTGCACTAAATACAAGTTCATCAAGAAAACATTCTTTAAATTTGTACAACGACGATTACTTAGTTGATTAATTGCCTTTCTGAAACAATGGGCAAAAATCAGTAAATGGAAAATCACTTTTGAAAATATAAACACGACCACGTTATAAGCGTCCAGTAAAGATATATTTAGTTACCAACATACAAAATTAAATTCTCCACACGTACACTTTCTGTAACATTGCATTTCTGCCTTGTTTGAATAAACATTTTGAATAATTTCAGAAAACAGCAACAGCTTTTTTTTACACAAAACATTAAGCAGTTCAGGACAAATGTTACATGTAAGACAGATATATCCTCATTAAATAAAACATATTCACAAAACACGTTCGCCAATATAGAAAAAAATACATGCTTATGCATTACACTTATTATTTTAATTTTAATGTAATTAATTGATTTTATAAAACTTAATAATAGATAGTTTATATCTGCCGGGTTTTGTAATTTAATATTTCTATCTTTACATAATGTGCACAACTTAATGACACTCACTTACATATCTATCAATCTTGCATTAAATTATAGTAGTGGCAATGGACCTGTACTCCGAGCAATAAAGTTCATATGAAGCGTTTTCATTGGTAGCATTTTTTTCGACCAATTAGTGAGTTGTTTTCATTTTGCACTATTTAAAATACACACAGAAAGATAAAATTAATAGCACTTTTTTACCTTTTCTTCTAATTATTATTTTTGTTCAGAATCTCATGTCAGTATGCGATTTTAAATGGAAACGTTATGCATTTTGAACACGTATCATTCTTTCTCCAAGTTTTAATGTTAAAGGTTGATATACACAATGTATAAAAAATGTCGGAACGGCCAACAGTAACAGCTAATTAGCCAATCAGAGCTTTTATATATGGTGTACGCCATATTACTCGAGTGTATATGTTAACATATAAGGCCCAAGACCACAGTTATTTTTACTGATATTAAACTTTTCAAAATGTTCCAAACATAAATCATTTACGCTACCTTTGTAGAACTATCAAAGAGAAAAGAAAACAATGTGCTGGGCCAGTTGGGATGGTGGGAATATTTTTTCTAAATGGATACCTTTTTGAAAAGCTTATTAAGATATACTGTCATGACGGCTGTTAAAGGGGAAAAACACCCCTGTCAAAAATGATCATTGTGCATATGCTAACATTCAAAATGTTTCAATATTGACATTTTTCAAACTTCACATATTTCTTCTGTTAAATATTGCTTTTTGTCATGTTTTTGTTTTTCTTTTAAATTTCCATAAATATTTAGCACTAAACATAGAGCAATATTTGTCATGTACATACTTCAGTATTGTAGTCAACCATTTTCAGATAACTGTGGTCTTTTGCCATTTTATTTTAGAATTTAAGAAAATATAGTCATACAGGTCATATAGGACCGAATTTTGCTTAAACCGACGTGTTAATTTTAACTCCCGTTTAATGACTATTTTGCATGCTTTCATATACTTTAATCAAACTCATCGTACGTTTTTCGAATTTAGCCTTTGTACAATATGCATACGTCTGCAATTTGGTTAATATAATAAAGTATGATGTATAATTGAAAAGGAAATGTTTAAACAACGTAAGTATTGAGTAGATAGTCTGCTCAGTATGCAAGCAAATTAATCATTTTGAATCAGTGTCTATACAGATAAACGTTGCAGTTTTCTGGTCCGGATATAACAGCATTTTGTGGAATATTCCTGTCTGGACTATGTAATTCTAAATAATTATAATGTCAATGTTGTACATCAAAATAATTGTTAAGATATTTTGTTAGCATTATGTTTTATAACCACGTGTTTCGGTTTCGGTACTGCCATAATCTAACTTTTTGTTTAAATGGTCCATTTGTTAAAATCCCTGATAAGCACGTTTTGGAAACAGTATGTTTAATGTTTGTAGATAGCTTAAAGTACTAAAACATGTCATCCGAATTGTGAACAAAATCACAAACATTCCATTTCAACGTTATCGAAATTTGAGCGGTCAATACCTACATTAATTCAAACCTATGCCACACGGGCTTCAAATTTTTGAATTGATTTAACTATATTGAAATCTATATGTAAATGATAATACATGTCTGGTTTTACAGTATAAGTATATATATATATAAAAGAAACGAAAAAGAAAATATTTGTTTCACGAAACATTGAAAAATGAGATTAACGTATAAATAGTTTGAAACGTTTCCTACAGATGATGATGTAGTTAATAATAAACTTGGTATAACAAAGCATTTATTACTGACTTGAGTATTAGTATGATATTAGCAACGTTCTTTAAACTTTGTGGAAAGCATTACCATAGACATAAAATTCACTTTGTCTATCAGTTAAATCGTGCATATCAAGTAACACAGGAATGTGCAAATGACGTAAAAGTAACGCCGAATCTGTGCAACGCTATTGCCAAAACGAATAACACAGTAAGTAAACGAACCAAAATATTTATTCTAAATTAAATGTAAAGAAATGATTTAGCGCATACGGCTGCTACGACAATATACTTTAATCAGCATTACATTTTTTTACTTCTTTAGATCATCTGTGGTACTTTCTTTCAATTTGGTGTACCATAAAAAATATTGGTTCATTTACTTATCGCGGTCCTCGCTTTAGCCACTAAATTGCACAATGCTGCGTTACTTTTGCACAATTCCTGCGTTTTATGCACATTCCTGCGTTACTGGATATACACGATGAGTTATAGGTCAATGAATGTTATAATTATAATAGTCAATCTTTTGAATTATATTACTTATTCAATTCAGCTAAATTTGATAACGAAATAAAAGAGCACTATGTCACTATAACTAAACAATTTAATTCAAAAAGTAGAAAAAATTATTGTTGTCACAGTATCAAACTCATTTCGTATAATTAAAATAATTATGTAAAAATTGAATATAATTGTTGGTAATATGAAATAACTTTCTGTTATCCCATGAAGGGACAGTAAATATTTAACATTATTTCTTCAATTTGTATATTAATTTTATTTGCACAATTTCATTTACATCTTGAACTCTCACAGTTTGTTACAATTTGTTTACAGACACTCATGTGCAAATTTTCTCATGTCTTATTCCTCAGATTGAATTCAACAATATGATTCTATTTAAAGGACATTAATACAATTCATGTCATATGACCGGAAGTAAATTGAAAGCTTTAGTACAGTGTACTTGGCTGCTTGCACTTTTAGCGATATCATTTCGTACACATAATGACGAAAATTCATTTCGCATGAACACTTTTAATTACAAATCGATAAAATACCTCGAACAGCAATCGTCTCATTAATTGGCTTTTAAATTAAAATATGTTCAGCCACAATGTTTTAACACTTGATATGTTTTCATTGCAGGAATGAATCATACGCTGATTACCAATGAGAACGTTAGCTCGTACTCCACAGGCTTCATTACATGTGACCTAATTAAAGTACAGTACGATTGTTTAGATATGTATGATGACCTTGTTAGAAAACAAGACATTAAGTTAATGAATATGAACTGATATCTTGTCAATATATAGAGTATTTTCGTAATAGGACACTTCACTTGCAATCTTATGTATGAAATCGTTCATTTGATTGGCCATGGAATGTTGAATTTTTCGTAACTTGTCTACAGAATATAAAAAGTTGAAAAATTATTGTAAATACAGAGAAAAATAATACAGCATTTTGATTTAAATCTAGAAAGTTAATCAAATAGCTTTGAAATTATTTTCATCAAAATTAATCTGCTTTTTTGTCAGGAATGATATTTTATATAATTATGATAGCCTTTATGATGAATGTGCTTGCTTAATCGGCATAGTTGATCGATTGTGATTGCAAACAGGAAAATCAGCAACAAAAACAACAACAAAATGGTTCATCGGGGATTGTTTTTAATGATACTTTTTGTTCGTATGGGGGAATACACAATACGAAATACAATATTCGAAACGTGTATTTCATCTAAATTTGAGCTAGTTAACACTTGAATCAATGTTTCACCATTTTTGCAGCAGGTCTAGTGATGAATGTCCTTGTAGGATTGTCTTAATCAGTAATTTCCAAGAAATACAGATAGAAACAATGCTAGGTATACCAGATTTGCATGAGTATCTGCAAGACACTTTCATCTATGTAATTCAATTGTCTGTTAAGCTAAGCTTTTAAGAAACAAATCATTCTAAGACGGAAAATGCTTGAATATTTGATGATTAAAATCTGGAAACAAAGTGATACCTCGGAAACATTAATCACAACACTATTACATGAACACGACGTTTCTGACAGCATGTGTTCACTATCATTCCTGTCACAATAAGATTTTTTTATAATATAAGTTTTTATATAATAATTATTCTTCTCATTTTGTTGTTTAGTCGGCATACAATTGAACAGGATATCATTATACAGATCTATTCATGAATGTAGTAATTATTATACTGGTAACAATAAAGCGAACGCAAATATTGTTTTAAATATTAGACAAAGTAATATTATAATACAATTTTTCAACTAAACGAAACGAAGAGGACGATATGGTGAACGTGATGATAAGCAGATATTCATTTCATATTGTATGGCTTCCATCAGGACCATTGCAAAAGTGGATGTCAAATAGCTTTTGTATATTCTAAAATATAAAAAATAAATGTTTTCCGATTGGTTAACATCAGATGAAACAGATGACTATATTCATGTAGAAATAGATAAATGAATAAATGTCAAGATAATGTATTACATATTGCGGTGCAATATGGTAAAAAGCTACATTAAGCTACAGTAAACAATGAACTGCAACATTTTATCATTTAATTTTATGCAGGGTTTTATTTCGCACAAACACAGTAAAGGTGAAAATGGCGACATTACAACTTTTCTGATGGAGAAGGTGGAGACAAACCTCAGATGCCCCTCTGTGCATTTGGCACGAACGGGCACCTGAGAAGAACCTCCGACGTTTCTCGAGCTAGCTGGATAGCTTTCTCACATGTAAGAACATTTCGATGTCACTGACGGGATTAAAACCCACAACAATAAATGGCTAGTGGTTTAAATTTAAAGTCAATGAGTTAAACAAATCGACCACGGTCGCTTCTGTCTTCCATATCATTATTGCTTTGCAATTATAGCAAATATTTAAGAATGGAATGGCGGTATATTATTAAAACGGTTAAAATACTATGTAATGTTTTTTACATTTTAATTACTAATTGCTGCATGGATATGTGCTCATTTATGCTTGACAAAACTACGTCATATATTTTTCGTATATCTTATAAGCGAGGTATTTAAGTTGCTTTAGCGCAATTAGGATTTCTTCCTTGGTCGTCAATAATAGTGTTTTACGAAAGTTCATGACCTTTGCTAACGATACTGTGACAATGATAATTGACAGAAGCTGATTAAATGTTTTAGAGCGTTACTTGGTTTCCATTGAATTGAATCTGATATACAATCATACTTCATATTGTGCTTCAAGGGCCCTTGTTAATCTGAAATAGCATACAATGATTATTCATGCAGTGTTTATATCATGATAAAATGATGTTTTTATTTAAAACTATCACGCATTGTATATTACTGTACAGAGACAGTAAGAATTCCTTATTTAAATCCCAGAAATATTTTGAAGTAGGCTCTTTAATTAGGAAATGGGTAAAACAAAGGTGTTTAAAATGGATGTAATAGGGTATAAATATTTGAATCATTTTAAGTAGAAAAATTGATTTTGCATATGTACTTTGCTAAAAAAACTTGTTTCATAACAAAGATGTTATCGATTGTTGATGGTTCTACATTTCTTAAAAAGAGCCCTTATAATATCCTTCAAGGCAGATAACTGACAAATATTGTCGAGTATTCAGTTCCCTATTAGTAGGTAATGCCGTAAATGTGAATGCAAAACGGTACATTTTTATTTCAGAAATGTTTTGAAACAGAAATTAATACTGAATATGTCTATTATATTGCCTTTTGTTTCTTTTTACTGCTCAAATTAATTTTGCTCTCATGTAAAAACACACTGTCGGTGAGTAACACCCTTTTAAACAAAAGCCGGTTGAACCGGGTGATTCTCCCCGAATAGGTTTTGGACACAGAAAGGTATACCTCTTGTAGTGTCAGAGTTATGTCACAGACAAAGTTAAAACCCAAATGTTGCGCGCCACACGTCGTCTCAATATGGTGATCATTTCTGTGAAATAGTTGTAAAATCCAACTTCAAATAACCAAGTTATGGGCTGGACATGATTTTGCTGCAAGGTTATGCTATGCTATGCTAGGGTTTCAATATGGCAATCATTTCCGTGAAATAGTTGAAAATCTAACTTCAAATAAGAAAGTTATGGGCCGGACACGATTTTGCTGCAAGGTCATGCTGAGACCTTGACCTTTAAGGTAGCGACCCAAATGGTGCGTGCGACACGTCGTCTTAATATGGTGATCATTTCTGTGAAATAGTTGTAAAATTTGACTTCAAATAACAAAGTTATAGACCGGACACGATTTTGCTGCAAGGTCATGACCTTGACCTTCAAGGTAGCGACTCAAATGTTGCGCGCGACACTTCGTCTTAATATGGTGATCATTTCTGTGAAATAGTTGTTAAATCCAACTTCAAATACAAATCTTACGCGCGACACGTCGTCTCAATATGGTGATCATTTCTGTGAAATAGTTGTAAAATCTGACTTCAAATAAAGAAGTTATGATCCGGACAGGATTTTGCTGCAAGGTCATGCTGTGACCTTGACCTTCAAGGTAGCGACCCAAATGTTGCACGCGACACGTCGTCTCAATATGGTGATCATTTGTGTGCAATAGTTGTAAAATTTGACTTCAAATAACAAAGTTATAGGCCGGACAAGATTTTGCTGCATATGTGTATATGGTGATCATTTGTGTGCAATAGATGTGAAATCCGACATCAAATAACACAGTGATGGGCCGGACACGATTTGGGCCGTACTTACGTAGGTACGTACGGAAGGACTGACGGATGGACGGACGGACGGACAACCCGACGACTATATCCTCGCCCGAAATTTTTCGGCGGAGCATTAACACGATTACAACCGTACGAACACATTTGCAGATGATTTTTAAATTCATAATTTTACCATTTCATTTTAAAGGCTGAAATCTGCTTAATATCATAATAAGCCGGCGCTATGGGCGTGGATTGTAGTTTGTAACACTAGCACAAATAACTGGCTCAATCCAACCGAGCGGGCAACATCTTCTTTTGTGTCGCTTGATCCATTCGAAACTGCCTCGGCTATTATCTATAATAACCTCGGAAACAATACGGATTGAAAGTAGTTCTACCACGTGGTTTACAGATGTAAACAGAAACAGAGATAATGTAAAACGAATGTATATATTTGACATCTAATGCCTGTTCCGGTACCCTTCTGCTTGAAAATATGTCTGACAACAATTTGTAATTTAAATATGCCCACTGATGTTCAATTTTAAACAAATCCCGACTAAATGTCAACAGGTTGGTTTTTTGTTCTTTCGGTTTCTACAGCCATATTAGTAAATGTATAAATAATGTATTGTTTGCTTTTGTACCTATGAATTCACTTATTTTAGGTGGACTTTAACTACATATATTGGACATAAACTTGTCAACAACTCCCAGCATTAAATTACTATTTGTTTACATGTTAAGTTTCTTAAAATTAGCGTAGGTTAGACCGGAATACCGCATCCGTTCTGTGTATTTATACTATTGTGTTCGAGGTCCTTATCCGAAGACTGACGGAAAGGGCCGAGTAGTTGCAATTGGCTTTGAACGTTATTTAGGGATTACTTTTTTCTCTATATCTATTTTTATCACGATTTTATAACGATATTCAGAGTGAGAAATTCCGAATAGATGTTTTTATTGCGAATTGAAAATTTCACGCGCTATTTATTTGTTAAGTAGTCCTCTTTAGACTATAAAGTTTCGTCTTGGGGAAATTCATTTAAAAATAAAACAGTGCAGTTATGTCAATGACACAATATACTGACGAATCATCCGCTTAGCTCAATAGAGAGAGAAAAGAAGAATCGGCTTAATTATCCAAGTGTTGCTTGTTCGGTCATTGGGCTATGTTTATTTGTCCATGACAATTGATCTCATACCTTGAGTCTTGAGGCCATATGTCTCTCACCATCAGTAATCATGTTTGATTAGTAACCGGACACTTGCGGCGAAATTAATAAAAACCAGTTGTGAACTTGAGTTGCGATTGGATTGCTATTCTATAGTTTATATTTATCACAATATATACAATCTTTTAGTATACTTGCCATATTCAATAGTTAATATACCACAAACTTAAGTTTATATACTATATTCTTATTTGTTATACATATGTTATACATATATACATATTATTCTTTAGTTTATATTCAAAGACATACTATATTTATCTTTAAGCAAAATATTTTTGTTGTAAAGAAATTTATTGGCATCTATAAAATTATAACTGACAATGTCTTATTTAAAAAACGTACAAAGTATGGAAATATGCGTTCCCAACTACGGGTCGAGTAAAGCTGGTCATTTCTTATAAAAGAGAAAGGAAACAAAAAGAAACAGCAACAACAACAAAAACCTGCCAGATTTATTATGACACTGTATTTTCATAGTGTGACCACTTATAGTGTGATGGATTTAAAGCATAACATATCTAATTCGTGTGAAGTAAAACCTTGTTTGTTTTATATTCAGAAAGAGACCGTGCATTTATATTTCATCCCAACCATTACCAGTTTCATTAAAAACTAATTATAACTACTATAAGTTTACAATTAAATTATACGTTTCGACTTATTGTTGTAAATTACTTTAATTTATCTTTAACTTATATAATTATCTGTTTCAGTTGCTTCTCCTCACGATTGATGAATATTTGCTATATATCGCATCGTTATGTATGTGTCCAAAATATCACATATAGGGCAAATAATCCGTACAAAATACATATTTTTATAGTCTTTGTTAATGTAATATACAAAGGCTGATAATTAAAATAAATAAATTCAGCCCCTTATAAGTTGGGTATCATATAAACATCAAGAAACATTCAGGACACTTTTAAATGACAAGTGTTGATAGAAAGAGCAAAAAAGTCAAATTTCAACATCTTTTGCGCAAAAATGAAAACAATAAAAAGACTTTTGCATAATAACTGACAAAATACGACTTCTTTGGTGATTAATTTGTCAACAATAAAAACAGTCTTCAAAGAATGATTCCTTGAGAGCAATGTTATCATTTAAGAGTGGAAACAGCAGACACGGTGTCATTAATTCAATAGAATTTATTCATGAAAAGCAATGTCAAATGCATTTCTCGGACGCCCACTTCACCGATTTTATCAGTATTCAACCTTGGAGAAATTGAATCATAGAAGTACCAGAGATACTTTTTTTTGAAAACTTTGAGTGTGAAAAGATTTTTAATCTTAGCGTAAATGTAGAAAACGCATTTTGTCAACGTTATTAATGCACGTTGTTTTCTTTCTTGCCTGCTTTAAAGATGATAAAACCAATTGATGAATGTACAATTAAACATCCAACCAACCTTTTACAATTGTTATATGATCTTTGTAGTCAATCAATGTCATGAAGTCAAAAGTTCAGGTTTATTTTTTGAAATGCAATGTTAACGAGTTGGACAAAATAAGCGAGAATCTAATATTGACGCTCTTGATGAAATGTCTGTAGCAAATGGATCACTGAAGTGACACATGGAAATGAGTATTTTATTTCATGTCAATATTTTTTGCGCTTTCATTCTACGGGACTTTGAACCGCTTTTGTTCTTTATGATTATTCTTTAGCGCGTATCATTCAAAATCTAGAAAGGAAAACTACTTTGAGAGAAATACAGACGTATTTAATTGAGTCTTTAAGAAATAATGCTAAGTGCAACATATCCCATACACTCTAGCACCGGATTTAGTGGTGTTCTATCCTCAACTCATTGGTATGAATGATCGTGAAGGATCTTAGAGATATGACATCCCTGAGATGCAGTAACAGGCAGCTTTTCTATAGCTACCATATATCAATCAAAATGACGACATAACGACAACTTTAGAAACACGCAACAAGGAGTGTTTGAGCTCTAAAATCTTTAATATTGATAGTTGTACAATTTACAAGAGTCTTGATCAAAATTAAATGTATTTAATTTGTATTTTGAAGTTTAATTTGACGAAATAAGGAAGGACAGGTAAGGAGTAGAGATAAGTTAATGACATGTAGGAAGTATTAGCTATGAAGTTTGTTTATTTCTTTGAGATACTTGAAAATGTTGTGTCTTTTTCAGCATCTTGTGTTTTCGTATTCTTTACAACATTTTGATACAGTATAATAAACATCCAATAAATAAATTTAAACGAAATGTACCTCACAGGTCTTATTTAATTTAAGGCAAAGCGTCAGTTGTTTTGTTTATTGGTTATCAGTATGGAAGTTACATACTTATATAGTCAAATAACAATATTGCATAATACTTTATTTCGTAATTTCAAGTATTTTTCTAATAAAAATGAGCTTAAATAAAAACACCTCGTCCTCTTAAACTGAAGTAAGACTGATTTTTTTTCAAAAGATTTGTAAAGTGCTGGTCACATGACTAATTATCACGGGATAAAAAGGTTACTGATCATGTATTCTTTTTACTTTTCAATTCGAGTTTAGTTCCAAATATCACTTTATATACATGTATGTTCACAATGTTTTGGTTGCATGTATCGAGATTTATTTACATTACATAAACAATAATTACAGTAATCTAACGTAGAAAAAAAAACATTTTTCATAATTGTAAAACTTCACACAATTGGGTATCGTTGTGGGTTATTCAATAGATGTGCAAGTTTTGTAATTGTGAAAAAAACGTGTTATCTTGAGAAATGCAAGTACAAACATTTCGTTCTAAAAATGAAGCTAAGGACACTTTTGTTTGCATCTATTATGTACCTTGGTTTAATAACACTAAGAATTATGGTTCACCTTTTCTCCAGATTTTATTCATGAGATGATGATTGGTATTTTGATTGAATAAGATATTTTTTTCTATTAAGGATACAAATGTGCACATGCTTTTTATAATTAATAGTAACTGTTTATAGCTCAAAGCTTAACTTCTACCTTCTGATAATGAAATCCCTTTATGTTTTAAATAAGACGAATAGCAGTTCCATTTTTATAATCATGTTGGTAAAGAAGGGTGAAAGTCAGGAAAGTTAAACGAAAAAAAAAAAGAAAAAAGTTATACTAAAATAAATTTTATATATTGTTTTCCTGTACTTAACATAATCAAAAGACACGAGTTTTAGAAGCAAAACGAGGATCCGATAAATGGTTTATACGTTTTTATTTAGAAACTTTAACAGTACACCAAAAAATCAACAAACAAACAAAAAATCCAAAAAAAATCTGAGATATAAAAATAAAAGCATTTGGGGGCATAATGGACATTGAAAGGAAAGTTTAATGGAAATACTGTCAATATAAAATGTTAATAGCTGAAAGCACTTTAGTCTTTTACACTTTGTTTTGTGCATTGTTAAAAAGTGAACTTATCTGACTTCATAAATATTATTGAGAAACAAGTCCTTTCATTAATAACATTGATTAAAAAGAGATAATTTGAGACACTTAATACTGTATAAATAGTAGGGATGCTATGATTATTCATATGTTAAGTTATCGTGAATATTTAGCAATTTATGTTTTAAATTAACTGAATATAGCTGAAAATTAGTAGCATTAGATATTGTCATAATTCTAGATATGACACTACGAACCGGATAGAAGGTGTATTCAAAGCATGTAGAATAACAATAAGAAATATTTAATTAAATAAAGATTCATGCAATTGACATTTTTAATTCTAACAATGTGATATTGAACATTCTAGTAAATAACCGATTTACAAAAGACGTTAATATCATAACGCACGAATTTTGTACTCTTGACGTATTACTGTGATATTTGAAATAAAGATTTAATATGTGTATCAAATTGCAAGACATTGTATTTTAATGATGCAGGTGTTAATGTATTATATTTATAGTTCGGCAATAAATTGCAACGTAAATTGTTATTCTAATTCTAATCAGTGCCCTAAACGAAAAAAAAAACAACAGAATGTGCGTTACTAGATCAAACGATGTTTTGAAAAGAGATCCGAGGCTTGGACCCCAACTAAAAATTATGTTGTTCCGTTAGATATGGGATATTCAACAATAAACTATCAGATAATCAGCAAATTATTGCTGCTGATTTGTGCCATTCGTGTTTTCGCCCCGCGATCCCTCCAAGCGAAAAGTCGAAAATTAACATGTTGAAAGGCTGGGGCGCGGAGAGAAACACGCTAATTAGCGAGGCTGCGGGGCGAAATTTAAGAAATAAAACTTCGCCCAGCGGGGACAGGGAGCGAGATTTAAGAAATAAACGCTCCGCGCGCCTCGCGGGGTGAAGTTTTATTTCTTAAACTTCGCCCCGCGCCCTCGCTAATTTGCGTGTTTTTGCTCCGCGCACAAATCAGCCACCATAGCAAATAGATGTATGTTTCAGCAATGTCATTTAAGAATGAATACCCAGAACACTAGAAGTAAAAGAAAATATCCTGACAATTTCTCGTGACCAGTTAGACGAACAAAATATTGTCATCTATTAGAGAGATTATCCGAGAATTTTCCTTCTTATCTATCTTCTGTCTAATCTATCATTTCATGTTTAATAAGTAGAACAGCATGACACACTTTTATAAAGGAAAACTGCTTTAATCAATTTGCTTTCTAATCTCTTAAGTAAAATGTACTTGCCAAGTGAATATAAAACAAAGTTCAAAAAGTTAAACATTATAATCACATAAAATTATCTCGCACATTTCAGTCAACTGGTGATTAGAAAACACGATTATACCTAAGAAAAATGTTAGAACTCATGAAAGAACACTAATTTGTTTCATTAATAACCAAGTTATTATTGGATTAGTTGTACATTAGAAGATTTATGAAGTTCAGCGCTGATCTATACTAATCATTCCTCTCTAGCATTGGTTGTAATATGTTTCTTTTACATTATATAAAGTACAATAAAAAGATTTTTCTTTTATATTACCCTATGCCAAAGTTATCCTAAAACCTATATTTATTGAAAAACAATACTATTTAAAAAGTGTTAACGCGAGTTACAGAACTTATTTTTTATTTAGTGTTTTTTGTGTGTGAATACTTGTTTTTTGTTGTTTGCGGCCCTGTTTTAAGGGATGCTGCATTTCCTTGTTTATTGTAATAATAAATTTTCTAAGTTAATGCTTTTTTATATATTTTACGTTAACTCGTTGGCGAAATCTGAAATATTGTGTATGTAGTAAGAAGAAAGGCTTTTCAGCTCCAGGGATAGAAATTTACAGTGATAAGTGATAATTTACTAAATAGTCAAAAACGTTTGGTTCTATTTAAGGTAAAAAATATGAAAGTACAACAATATTAGAATAAAAAAGCCAAGCAGGCAGGCCCCTTGATTCATTATCTTTATATATTTTGCAAAAAATAACATACGGATGTATTTAATTTAGCATCGGGTCATAATTGTCATAACATAGGAGAGAGGAAGGATCAGTTGAAGAAAATCTCCAATTAAGATATAAAAATATTTATAATTATATTTTACCAAATCAAGATCAATCACTATGCTACCAATCACTGATAATCAATTAAGAGTTATCTTATATAAAAGTCAGTGTCACATTTATGTAGAGAGTATGCCTCTTGTAAAAGATATGGTATTCGTATGAAAACTGATCACTTACTATATTTTTTTTCTGGTCAAGAATCACATTTTACTTCTCTTGAACAATAAATAGTAAAATAATACTACATGTGAAAGTAAATATCAATAAATAAGCCATGCTTATTGAACTGGATAATGCAGTAATTTAAACAATCTATCACTGAGAAGGTAAATACATCTAACAATGTGACGTTTGTCGCTACAATATGCTATATATGTTTTCCAACAGCCATGTCGATATTCATACACACGCTATGCCTTGCATATTTAAGGATTTTAACAATAAATTCATCAATTACCCAAGGCGTGTTTTTTTATTGCATCAAAGTAACTTGATATTTTAAAATCAATTCTTGTTCAAGATTTCTGAATAAGTCAGTTGTTTTTGAATCTGAAAGTTCATGCAGAGTACATGTGTTTTATTGCTAAATGCAGAAGTGGTCAAATAATTTTGATAATTTACAGTTGTTTTTAATTGATAAAATATCTTCAAAACTACCGCAGAGAATCCAATAATAAATATAAAAGTAAACGAACTTTAGAAATGTTTTCATGGTCGATAAAAACGCTAGTCATAGACAAACAATTTTAAAAAGTAATTTCTGACACATTTTCGTTATTTATTAGTTACATTTGTTTTTAAGATTTATCATTGCTGTTCCAAACCTGCAATTATCAGATTGTCCTGAATACTACATTTACAAATGTTTTGAAAGACATGGTTCAAAATGTATTTTTAATTCAATTTTCATCGAAGACTTTGATGTTGTCATATTCTAGACAAATAAATGCAGTGACTTCGTGATAAAATATTTATGAAGAAAGACTTTATTCACATAAGTTTTATTGATTTCTAAATGAAGTTGTCCTAGAACTTGTGTTCTTGAGAAGTATAAAAAAGTAGTATAGTGCCTTTTTACTTTTTTATGGTTTCGTTTTAAAACTAAGCGTTTGGTGAACCAAAATCAATCAAAATTTTCCCTTAGACACTTTTACGGACAATTTGCCTTTGACGTTTTTCATATAGAAAATATAGTCGTATTTTATAATTCCCTGCTGATTTTTTTCACTGTTTGGTTCCGCTGGTTTTGCGTTTTAATCACGTAATGTAAACATACTACCTTATAGAAAAAATGTAAACATATAATGTTGCTAAGGGTTTTATGATCGTTTTATGCGAAACCTGTCTTCGTTATATTAGCATTGGCATTCAATTAAAGTTTGTGACGGTCTTATAAAGTAATGTATATCATTTTGTTGCATACATTTTAGAAGTAAACATATATTTGTTACAGCAATTGCAATTCGTAAAGAAAAAAGGAACTAGCAGAATAAAGCATACATCATTTAGCAGCCTTTTTACTCTAGTTCATTTTTTTATTGCATAAGGTCACAAGTTTAATCATTAAATGAAACATTTTCCATAACAATAGTAAAATAGACACGCGTTGTGACACTACGAAATCGAAAATTGTTAATGCTTAACTTTTAGCTAAAATAGGAAATGTCGACTTTCAAGTCATAACCTCCGACATTCTAGCCTCTGCGTTGATTACGTTATTACATGGGAGAATTGATTCAATAATTGACCAACTTCTTTGATTCTAATTTCGTCTTACATTAGAGATTAAAATAAGTTCGTTCTTGATACATTTGCTCCTTTGATTTAGATTTCTACGACAATGTGTTTATTACCTACACATAAGGTCAATCTATTGCGGAAATTGCCTTGTCGTTAAACATATACTGTAGTTGTTGAACACAAAACATCTTGAATTCTGAGTGCCTGTCAAATATAAAAAATTTTGATAGACTAAAAACAAATGTGTCATTTTGTCTTTAGAAGAAGAAGACGAAGAAAATTCTCTATGTGCCTTAAAACTCTCTTTATTAGATTTTTTTTTAGAAAACGTAATGATCTATCTGTATATTTCAAATAACTATTTAAATGTACTGTTCCAATATTTTTTTTAAAAAGGATGCAAAGTCGTCAAACATGAATAACGTGCAAACGATTTGTAAAGTAAAGAAACGTGAAAGTAAACAGTCTCCCGATTCTAGTGATAACAAGCCCCTAATTCTATTACAGTCATATGGAAAAATAGAATCCCGAAAGAACGCTCAATTGGAACATGTTGTATTCTTGCACTTTCAAGTACTGTCCATGAACAAGCTCAAATAAACAAAGGTATTCTGTTTTTCACTATTTGATTGAATCTGTTTGTAACTGTAGAAGACCATTAAATATACTGTACTGTATGACCTGTACTCTTGATTCTGTGTCACAATTCTAAGACATTTTGTTACTATTTGAAAACCAATTTATCATGGTAGATAAACCCCATCCCATCTTTGGCAACGAACGTGACAATAATACAAAACACTTTATACATTGTCAACTATTTATTAATTAATAACAAGGACAAATTGTCTTAAAGATAGTTAGATGTTGTCTCATCAACTAAACATTTGTGGATATTTATATTGTACTTTAACAGGTGGCAATGGATATGCAAACTATAAAGAAAATACACAAATAAAAACGAAAAACAAACACATAAAAATTGTGAAGGGAGAAAAGATATGTTTGTTAATAGACCCAGAACTTGTTTCAAGTGTACGTCCAGAGACTATTACAATAATTGGTTCAGTAAATTTTCAATATGTTTGGATATTTCCAAAAATAATAATTTAAGCGAGAATATGATTTTGTACACAGCCATTATAATAAATGTCCTACATATGTACATGAAATGTACAGTGTAAGGAGTTTCTTGTCCTGTAACTTCTAATAACCTTCCCAAAGTCAGCAAGCAACCGGTGTTCATTTCTCGATGTCATCTATTTCTTAGCACATGGTAGCGCATATTATGATGTGATGGGATTTTGCCACAGTCTATCAGTTAGCAACTTTAGGCAGTGAAGTAATGTATACTCATTTTATTGTTCAATTTAATAAGCATGGCATGACTCGAATAAAAAACTCAAAATCGAGCAGCATGATCTAGAGGCAGGTAATTGATATCTCAACGATCATTAACCCTGCAACAATAAGTATTGAGCTTTTTTTTTGTAATCCGTGTTTATAACATAGACCTTAAATATATGCCAACGATTCATTATTTATTTGAATAATAATAATGATGATATTTAAATTTCCTTCGACTTGTGAGTGCATTCTCGTAAAGATAAAACAAATTTGATCGCAATTTGATCAAAAAGGCGGATCGGAAGCGTGCAACATGAGATCAGGTCGTAAACCGGTGCATTCTCATCAAACGTGCCATTTTACTGCGTGCACTGAATAGTTTTTTGTGTTTGACTAATAAAGATCTGAATAAAAATGAATCATCATATCAGTTGTCCGTCATGACTGGCATTTCATTAAGCTCAGTTTAAAAAAATCATTCTTATATTTTACACAGTTTGAATGATAGAAGCCAAACGCGTTTTATCACTGAACCTCGTGAAACAGCTTTGAACGCGATGATTGCTAGTCTGCACTAAATACAATAGTCACCGACAAAAATAACTTTATGGCAAACATTTCTTAATTTGTTGAACGACTATTACTTAGTTTGTTATTCAAGGGACAAACGACAGTCATTGATAATTGTTTTTTCAATTTGAACACGATCACGATGTAAGCGTACAATATAGATATATTTAGTTACCAACATATAAAACTAAATGCTCTGCACATACACTTTCTGTAATATTGCAATTCTGCTTTGTTTGAATAAAAAATTTGAAAAATGTTAGAAATCAGCATTTTCCACACAAAAATTAAGCAGTTCAGGGCAAATGTTAAGAAAGTTTCTCATTATGTAAAACATGTTCACAAAACTCGATCACTAACATAGAAATACATTACATTTTATTGCGTTACACTTCCTATTATACTTATTCAAATGCAATTAATTGATTTTATTAAACTTAAATAGTTTATATCTGCCGGATTTTGTAATTTCACATTTCTATATTTGCATAATGTGCACAATGTTATGACACTCACTTACATATCAATCGATTTTGCATTAAATTTTAGAGGTAGCAGAAGACGCGTACTCCGTGCCATACAGTCCATATGAAGCGTTTTGATTTGTAGCTTATTTTATTTCGACCAACTAGTGAGTTGTGTTCGTTTTGTTCTATTTAAAATGCACACAGAAAGATAAACAAAACATTTTTATATTATTATTGTTTTTTGTGCGATTTAAATAGAAACGTTATGCATTTTGAACACGTATTTACTTATCATTCTTTCTCGAAGGTGGATATAAAATTTTTGGAACTGGTTATTGTATATCAACCTAGGCCGACAGTAACCGCTTATTAGCCAATCAGAGCTTTAATAAATGGTGAGCGCCATTGTACTCCAGTGTATATGTTAGCCTATCAGGTCCAAGACCACAGTTGTTTTACTGATATTGCACTTTTCTAAATGTTCTTAACAATCATTGACGTTGCCTTTGTAGAACTATCAACGAGAAAAACAGTCAGTGTGTGGGTATTTTTTTCTCAATTGATACCTTATGAAAAGTTGTAAGGACGGCTGGAAAAGGCAAAACATCCCTGTCAAAAATTATCATTGTGCATACGCTTCCATTCAAAATGTTTCAATATTCACATTATACAGTCCTTACATATCTAGTCTGTTAAATACTGTTTTTGTCAAGTCTTTTATCTTCTTTCAAATTTCCATAAATATTCAGCACCAAACATAGGACACTTTGGCATGTAATACTTCAGTTTTGTAATCATCCAAGGGAAAATAACTGTGGTCTTTTGCCATCTAGCTTTAGTCTTTTAGAAAATGTAGTCATACATGTCATTTAGAAAACAAATTTTGCTTAAACCGACGTGTTAATTTTAACTTCCGTTTAAGGACTACATGTTTTCCATGCGTCCTTTCCACTACATATACCGTAAGCAAACTCATCATACATTCTTTGAACTTAGCCCGTGTACAATATGCATGCGTTTGTAATATGTTTCATATGAAAATGTAACTTTTTAATTAATTCATAGATATTAAACCATATGTTAATGATAATACGTTTTTAATGTTACAATAAAAGTATGTACAAAAAGAAACAAATATGTTTGTTTTGAATGCTTGTTATACGAAACATTAAAACATGAGCTTTATGTGTAAATACTTCTGCAGTTCGAAACGTTATTGCAACAGATGATGAAAAAGTAAATCAACTTGTTAAACCATAACAGTTATTATTGACTTTTGTATTAGTATGATAAAAATAACGTTCATTTAACTTTTTGGAATATATTAAAATAGAGATTAAATTCGCTTAGTTTATCGGTTATAGGTCATCTAATTTTATAAATATAATAGTCCATCTTTTTAATTATTACACTAGTTCAGCTAAACTTGTTAACGAAAAAAAAACATGTAAAAGTACTTTCTGTTATCCCATGAAGAGACAGTAAATATTTGACATAATTTCTCCAATTTGTATCAAAATTTTGTTTGCATAATTTCACTTACATCTTGAACTCTCACAGTTTGTTAAAAAATCTGTTTGAAGACTCATATGCAAAATCTGTCTTATTTTTCAGATTGATAACAAGGCCAATAATATGATTCTTTTTTAAGAAAAATAAAACAATTCATGTCATATGACCTTAAGTAGATAGTGAGCTTATGTACAGTGTACTTGGCTAATTGCACTTATAGCGATATTATTTCGTACATATAATGAAGGGAAATAAATTATTTCGCATGGACATTTAATTACAAATCCTGTAAATGCCTCGTTCATCATTAGTCTTATTAATCGGCTCCCAAATCAAAATATGTTCATCCATTATGTTTTGACACTTGATATGATTTAATTGAAGGAATAAAATATACACTGGTACCAATGAGACGTTAGTCCGAACTCCACAGTTTTAATTAAATGTGACCTAATGAGTGTACGATTGTTCAGATATGTATGATAACTTTGTTAGGAAACTTGACATTAAGTTAATGAACATAAACTGACCTTGACAATGGATAGAGCGTTTTAAGAGAGGACAATTCACTTGAAATTTCATGTATCAGATGGGTACATTCGATTGGCCTTAAAATATTGTATTCTACATAATTTCGCATAAAAGATCAAAATAGGGAACAATTGCAAACATTGTGAAGTAATTAAATAAAAAAACAGAAAAGAGAATACAGCATTTTTTCTATTAATGTAAAAGACCATTTAAGTAGCTTTGAATTATTTTCTTCAATTCTGACATTTTGTGAAGAAATAATAGTTTATTTATGATATCCTTGATTATGAATGTGCTCGATTGTGATTTTACTTTAATGCTTTTCTGTGAAAAGCGTGGTTTGAAAAACACAAACAATCAAACATACAAACAAGGAATAAAAACAAAACAAAAAACAACAACAACCCCCCCCCCCAAAAAAAAAAAAAAAAAACAACAACAAAAAACAACAACAAACAAAAAACAACCAATGATGTTACCGAGGATTGTTAATTATGATATTCCGTTTGTATGCGGATTTGAACAATTCAAAATATAATATTCGAAACGTGTATTTTATCTTCATTTGAGCTAACACTTGAATCAATGTTTCATCATCTTGTCAGCAGGTCTAGTCATGTAAGTCCTTGTAGGATTGTCTTAATCCGTTATTTCCAAGAAACACAGAATCAATGCTACTGTATATCTAAACATATCAATATCAGTTTTGCATTAATATCTGCAAAACTTTCATCTAATTATAGATGTAATTAAACTGTCTGTTAACTACGCTTTTCTGAAACAAATCATGCTGAGACGGAACGGCTTGAATATTTGATGATTAAGACGACGTTTTAGATAGCACACTGTCATTCCTGTCACAATAAGATTATTTTTTATAATAGAAGTTTCTATAATTGTACTTTTTATTTTGTTGTTTAGTCGGCATATAATAAAAGAGATATCATCATACATAATTTTCACTATTTGTTGTAATAACTATACCGGTAACAATTATGCGAACGTAAATAAGTATTTGAATATATAATGAAGTAAATTTATAATATAATATTTCAAATATAGGGAACGAAAAGGACGATATGGTGAACGTGATGATGAGCAGATATTCGTTTCATATTGTATGGCTTCCATCAGGACAATTGTAAACTTGGATGTCAAATAGCTTTTGTATATTCTAAATATATAACAACAAATGTTTTGCCTATTGCTGGTTAACATCAAATGAAACAGATGACTATATGCATGTAGAAATAGAAAAATGAATAAATGTCCCGACAATTTATTACATATTGCGGTTGCAATATGGTAAAAAGCTACAACAATCAACATCAACATTCTTCCTTATATTTTTAGGCAGGGTTTAACATCGCACAAACACAGTAAAGGTGATAATGGCGACATTACAACTTTACAGATGGAGAAGAGACAAACCGCAGATGCACCTCTGTGCATTTGGCACGAACGGGCACCTGGGAAGAAACCCCGACGTTTGGCGAGCTAGCTGGATAGCTTTCTCACATGTAAGAAAAGTTCGAAGTCACTGAAGGGTTTTCAACCCACAGCAATAAACGGCAAGTGGTTTAAATTTAAAGTCAACTAGTTAAACAACTCGGCCACGGACGCGGTATATATTACTTATTAAAACGGGTAAAATACTGTGTTTTATTTTTAGTCTAATCAAAGTAAATAAAAAGGTTAAACTATAAGCAACAGAAACAAAAAGTACGCTCCACGAAAGAACATGTATAGATAAGAGTTAATAAAAAAAATCGCGTGCTCAGCGTTTTACGGTTTTGAAATTATTGACTTTTTAAAACAGCATTTCTAAAAAAAATTCTAATGGCCACAACTGTACACCGTATGCCGTTTTTGTTATCTCCCTTTGTTGCTCTCCAAGCAGAAGTTCGCACGCGCGAGGAATTCGAAAGTGTAAACAGTCGACGTTTTCACAGATGTTTTGCCTTTGGAGACAGAAAAAAGGTAAATTATTGATGGTCTTGAAAAGATAATATAATGCAGAACATGCATTTCATATAATCTTCTTTTAAATTATTTTTTTCCAAACATTTAGAACTCAAAGCATGTAGATGACCTTGGTTATGTCTCACGGGGCTGTAGGCAGATATTTAAGGTTTCTGGTGTATGTCTATCTCTGTTATGCTTATATTAACTTTGTTTTTTGTACAAACTAAGAATTATCACGCAAAGAGTGATTTATTGGCAAAAAAAAATATTGTTCCGGTAAGCAAACGCTCGTTATTTTGTTTAACTACGGAAGCGGATACGGGTCAAAAGTACGTTTAAATAAAAAAAAATTATAACACATTTTTTTCGCATTTAACAGTGATAGTTTGCATTTTTCACTAAACTTCATCAACATTTTCAACAATTGACTAATCTTGCTGCAGTTTTTTCGCATTTTAGCGTGAACAACAAAATTGAATACATGTATACATTTTTGAACTTTCATTTTAATTTACAGATATACCGTTACATTGACTGAATCTCTGTAGTGCTGCCTTTTGTTCTGAAAAGATGTTGATATGCAAGAGTCAACTATAGATGGAATATAATGAATAGTACGTAGACAGTAGATATATTATTTAACTCTGTGTGTTGAATATGAAATTTAGTTTATTCATACGCTTCATTTTACTATAGTTACAAACATATACCTTTTAAAATTACATAGATAGTAACACTGTAATAATTACAAATTATGTCAAATATGATCAACAAGTTTACATAATAAAATAACAATATTTTAATTCTTTTACAGACATGTCGCAGGCTCCGCCATTTAAAGCCCTCACATGACTGTTGCCCTATCATAGACTTGGAAATCTTGGCTTAAAAACTTATATAGACAGCATTCATAGAAAGAGTTCAATATTTTGTGAAAATAACATAAGCTAAGGTGAGTAAGTTTTTTTTTATAAATACTCAGTATCATATATTTGTTCTTGAAATATATATATTGATTTTATACTTTAAATTTGAGAATTTATAAAAGGAAAAATAAGAGTTTTAGCGCAAACCTTGATTATTTTCATAAATTTTCAGGATACAGTAACACACAAACTTTATGAAAACACATTGAGCCTAAAAGAGTGATAGGTACATGATTAATTTGGATGTCATAAATTAAGTGGAAGGTAATTTTAATATGCTAATTTGTTTAAAAATTATTGCAAATTTTATTTATGGTAAAATCGATATGAAACAATAGAATGATCTGGTTTGATAAATCTTTTAAAAATACGGATGAATCAAATAACTTTGATTTTCGATTCAAATTCCAATTTCAGTATCAACTATATACATTGTTTTGTACATGTAATTATATTAGTAATATTTAACATAATAACATATTTAACAGTTAAAATATAGGATGCACATTGAAATCACACATATTTATTTATTTATTCATTTTAAAATATAATTATTTCACTTAACCCTGATATTTTCATTATTAAACAGAAGATGGATTGTCCAATTTGCAAGGAAGAGCTTGATCCAGACGACAAGAGTATCTCTGCTAAACTGCGTGTAACAATTAATGCATATGCTGAGAAAAACCAGGCTGAATGGAGAGTAATTCCTGGAGACCATATCCATAAAGATTGTAGAAGAAATTACACACATCCAAGAACTCTAAAAGAAATTACTGACAATAAATCCCCAGCAGAATTGCAACCTTATACCAGGTCAAATTACAAATTTGATTTTCAAACTAATTGTCTGTTTGTGGTTCTCCTGCAAAATTAATTAAAGTTCGTGCAAATCAAAGAAAACGAAGTCGTAATGACGATGTGTACCCTGAGTCAAGGAATTAGAATTTCAGGTGACAATTGACTATGATATCAAAAAGAGAAATTATGACAACTTGGCCCAGCAGGTATTTGGTAGAATTTCCCATGTGATAGATTTACCAGCAGCAGATGCTATCTATCACCAAGCATGTAGCTCCAATTTTCGAACTGGTAGAGGAATACCTAAACGTTTTTCAGGAGAACAACTAGATCGTACTCTGCCATTTAAGAAACAAAAGATAAGTCCTAAGAGAACCCCAGTTGACGTTATGGAATCCTTTACAAGCGTAACTACATATATTTAGGACAATGAGGGAGTTATTCTTACCATTGGTGAACTTACCACAATGATGGAAAACCTTTGTGGTGATTGTGCATACTCTATTCCTCATATGAAAAAGAAGCTTTTATATCATTTTGGAGATTGTATATCAATAATATCTAAAAAAAAAGGGAAAGCCGACAAGATTATGATGACAAAAACCGTGGATGCCTTTACAAAGTTCATAGACAGTATAAACTTTTTGAACTTGGGGGTTGCCAATGATCAAAGATATACAACATAATACACACTTTGAAATTCAAAAGATAAACTCACTAACATTGTAGACATCATAATTGACAATAAACAATGCCTGTTTAGTATAATTCATATACGTTGTAGACATCATAATTGACAATAAACAATGCATGTTTAGTATAATTCATATATGTGGTAGACATCATAATTAGCAATTAACAATGCATGTTTAGTATAATTCCTATATGTGGTAGACATCATAATTTGCAATAAACAATGCATGTTTAGTATAATTCATATGTGTGGTTGACATCATAATTGGCAATAAACAATGCATGTTTAGTATAATTCATATGTGTGGTTGACATCATAATTGGCAAAAAACAATGCATGTTTAGTATAATTCATATGTGTGGTTGACATCATAATTGGAAATAAACAATGCATGTTTAGTATAATTCATATATGATTCAGACTTTGTTCTTGAACACATATTTTTTTATTATTAACCAAAACCAATAATTAATTGAATACTTTGTCATAATGTTGTATGTTCTGGTGTTTAATATGTTTTGTTTTGTATAATATAATATATAAATGTAATTCATAGATTGTCTGTAATTGGATCTACATTACATTTAAATGGATTAAAATTGTTTATTTTATTCTAATTTTAATAATGTGTGTATGACATTATTATAATAATGTATATAAAGTTTGGTATATGAATATAATAATATATTCCAATATTTTGCGCGGAAGACGGACAAAACCCCACCAGTTAAAACCCCACCACTCAAAATTTTATAGAATGGACAAAACCCCACCAGAAATTTCATATATGTCAATTGTTATTGCCATTTGAACTATTCGACATTCACATATAAATATTGTACATGTTAACATCGTTAAGATATAGGAATGAAAAAAAATAAATAATAACATTGATAAAGATGATGATATTTTATTGTTTATTTGGTCACATTGAATGCAAATGCAAAGTATAAGGTATATTTTCCATTAAGTTGCTGTATCAACATTTGTATGAAATAGTGGGTGGGGTACATTATTTACCCCGTCAAAAAGTAAACAAATGCTTAGACAGCATGAAAAATACCCACAGTAGGACAATCATACATTTTATTAACGAGTTCAAACAAACAGTGAAGAATTAAAGCCTTTAACAGTAATACTATAGGCATATAGGCGTTATAAAAGGCCTTTTTTACATTATTATTTCTCTCAAAAATCGGGATTTGGGGCCTTAAATCAATGTCATTTTTCAAAAAAATGGTACGTGCGATTTTTTGCGATTTTTTTCACATCATCGTTCAAATGTTATAGGTACTTGTTACAGTAGTTTTGTTTCTGTTGCGGATAGTTTAACCCTTTATGGAGTTTTTTCGGAGTTTGATCAGCCTATTTATACATTTTAATTACTGATTGCTGCATGGATATATGCTCATTTATACTTCGTCATATGTTTTCGTATATCTTTTAAGCATGTTTTTCTTTAATTGCTTAAGTTCAATTAGGATTTCTTCCTTGGTCGTCAATAATAGTGTTTAACAAAAGTACATGACCTTTGCTAACGATACTGTGACAATGATAATTGACAGAAGCTGATTACACGTTGCAGAGCGTTACTTGGGTTCCATTGGATTGAATCTAATATACAATCATAGTTTATACTGTGCGTCAATCTGAAATACAATGATTGTTCAGTGTATAAATTATGATAAAAAGATGTTTTTATTGTATATTACTGTACAGTTAGATTTCCTTAATATCATTCGGGGGTATTCAAAAAGTGTGGAAAAACTGTAAACTGCGTTTCAACTGAGGATTGTGGGTTAAAATCTCAGAAAGATAAACTTGACACGATCAACCAATATACTTTTGATGACAACCCCACATTTTTGTATGTATTGCCTTTTGTTTTTTGTACTGCTCAAGTTAATTTTGTCCAAAACCCTGTAAAAACCTGTCAGTCTGTTATACCCTATATTGTTAAGCATATTCAAAAAGTGACAGTAAAGAAATCAACTGTATTTATAAATATCAAATTGACCATAATGTATCTTAAATGACGTGTAACTAACGTAACAAAAACATATTCTATAACATTGTACCTCTGCATGGGGGATGTTGCATTTTTCCATAATCCTTCATGAACAAACTCAATCAAACCAATTCTGCAATTTTCATGTTATTTTGTCACTTTAAATGCTTCCGAGGGATTTCTATTTTAATGGGTTTTTTGCGGCGAAATTAATAGTTACCGTTTTCAAACTTGAGTTGCGATCGGATGGTTATAACGCTATTCTTTAGTTTATATTAATTAAAATATATACAATATTTTAGTGTACATGCCATATTCAATAGTAAATATACCACAAACTTATGTTTATATACTATATTCGTCATTGTTATACATGTACTTCTGCAATACATATGTACATTTTATTCTTTAGTTTGTATTTAAATATATACTATGCTTATCTTTGAGCAAAATATTTTTATTGCAGAAATTTATTGACATCTATAGAATTCTAAATATATCTTATTTAAATAAAATAACGTACAATGTAAGTATGGAAATATGATTTTCTTACTACGGGTAAAGTAAAGCTCGTCTTTCTTATAAAAGTAGAAAGAAAAAAGAAAACAAGAGGGCCAAGATGGCCCTAGACCAAGATGGCCCTAGACCACCTGACCTGACCCATCAAACTTATCCGAGCAATTACCTAGACAAGCATCCTCTGACCAAGTTTCATGACAGTTGAGTCAACAATGTGACTTCTAGAGTATTAACAAGGTTTTTCCATATTTGAGCAGTGTGACCTAGTTTTTGAACCCAGGTAACCCATATTCGAACTTGACCTAGAAATTATCAAAACAAACTTTCAGGCCAATTTCCAGGATATTTAGATCAAAACAGTAACAACTAGAGTGTGAACAAGATTTTTCTATTTTTAGCTTCTGTGATTTAGTTTTTCATCCGAAATACCCATGTTCGAACTCATCCGAGCAATTACTTAGACAAGCATCTTGACAAAGTTTGATGATGATTGAGGTAAAAACGTGAACGCTAGAGTGTAAACGAACAAATGTGGACGGACGACAGACGAAGGACATTCAACGTTCCTAAAAGCTTACCCTGAGCAAGCTCATATGAGCTAGAAAAACAATAGCAACAAAAAAATGCCATGTTTTTATGACACTTTATATTCATAGTGTGTCCACTTATAGTGTGATAGATTTAAAGCATAACATATCTAATTCGTGGGAAGTCAAAACTTGCTTGTTTTATATTTACAAAGAGACCGTGTATTTATATTATTTATATGTAATCATAACCATTAATATTCATTTATGAACAGTTTCAAGAATAAACTAGTTATAACTACAATAAGTATACAATTTAAAGTATGACTTTCGACTTAATGTTCTAAATGTTGTAAATTATTTTAATGTATCTTTAATTTATCTTTTTTTGCTCAGTTTCTTCTTCTCTCCATTGATGAATATTTGAACAGTACATATCCATATATATGTCCAAAATATTACATATAGGGTAAATCATCCAAACAAGATACATATTTTTTTAGTCTTTGTTTTTTATTGTAATATACAATGGCTGATCGAAAAATACAGCCCCTCAATGTTCGGTATTATATAAACATCAAGAAACATTCAGGTCATTTTTAGATGAAAAGTGTTTATAGAAAGAGCATAAAAGTCAACGAATAAACAAACACAGGAAGTGTAATTCAACAACTTTTGCGCCAAAATGAAAATTATAAAAAGAGTTTGCATAATAGCTGGCAAAATACGACTTCTTTGGTGATTATTTTGTCAACAATAAAAACAGTTTTCAAAGAGCGAATCCTTTGAGAGCAATGTTATCATTTAACTGTGAAAACAGCAGACACTATGTCATAAATTCAATAGATTTTATTCATGAGATGCAATGCCAAATGCAACTTCTCGGACGCCCACTTCACCGATTTCATCAGTATTTAACCTTGGAGAAATTGAATCAATCATCCAGAAGTATAAGAGATTTTTATGAAAACTTAGAATGTGAACAGATTTTAAATCGTAGCATAAATGTAGAAAACGCATTATGTTAACATGAATAATGTATGTTGTTTTCTTTTTTGCCTCTTTTTAAGATGTTAAAACCAATTGATGAATGTACAATTAAACATCCAACCAACCTTTTACAATTGTTATATGATCTTTGTAGTCAATGAATGTCATGACGTCAAAAGTTCAAGAATATTTTTTGAAATGCAATGTTAACAAGTCGGACAGAATAAGCGAGAAGCTAATATTGATGCGTTCCTGATGAAAGGTCTGTAGCGAATGTATCATCAAAATAAGTATATAAGTATATAAATGGAAATAAGTATTTTATGTCATGTCAGCAGTTGCCTCGTTTTCTTTCTTCGGGACTTTGAACCAGTTTAATTTGTTCTTTATGATAATTCTTTAGCGCGTTTCATATATTATCAAAATCAAGACGGTGGAACTACCTCGAGCAACAGGACAGTTCAAAATTATAGACTTAGTTTGAGTCTGTGAGATAGTGAACATTTCCCGTACGCCCTAGCATCAGTTTAAGTGTTGTTCTATCGTCAACTCGGAACGGAATGGTATGAATGATTGTGAAGAATCAAAGAAATATAACGTCAATGAGACGCATTAACAAGCAACTTTTATATCTGCTACATAGAAACTGACACCTGATGATGTGACTACAACGATGACAAGCAGTGATGATTTTATGTCTTTTATGTCATTTGTGTTTGTTATTCTTATGAATTCTAGTTAAATTCATATCAGCGCAAATTGAAAGCAAGACAAGACCTATAAGTAAGACAGCTTGCTCGACTTTTTCCAGATCTTGCTTTCAAACCAGAGCCTGAAAAATGTAAAAAATATATAAAAAGAGAAACAAATCTGTCTAAATCCATGTTATGGACCTTGGACAGTGACATTCTATTATTCTCTCAAATCAAATAAGCGAGTATAGTTTCAAGTCACTACTGCCACTGGCAAATTGCAACGCCGACGCCTAGGTAAGGAAAAACAACTCACTCTTTTCTTCGAAATGTCGATCTAGCAAATTGTTGTATTGGCATAAATTATTGTATCAAAATGACGACATCTTAGTTTTTCCGTATTTTCCAACATTTTGATACTGTATAATACACGCCAAATGTTTTGAACGAAATTTATGTGATACATTATAATAAACATCAAATAATCTAAACGAAATGTATTGCACATGTCTAATATAATCAAAAGCAAAGTTTCAGTTTTTTTTTGTTGTTGTTTTTTTTTTTGTTTTTTGTTTTTTGTTTTTTTGTTTATTGGTTATTAGACTAAGTATGGAAGTTACATATCTTATATTATAGTCAAATAACAATATTGCTAGCATTCTTTATCTCGTAATTTTAAGTATTTTCCATTAAAAATGCGCTTAATGCAAAGCACATTGTCCAATTAAACTGATGTTGAACTATTTTTACTCGAAAGATGTGTCAAGTGCTGTTCATAAGATGAATCATCACGGGATAAAAATATTCTGATCATATATTCTTTTAAACATTTCAATTCGATTTTAGTTCCAAATAATATTACAACAAAAAAGAAAATTGCACATTGCTAAGCCATAGATTTGCCATAGACAGTGATCAAATAACACATAATTACAATAATTAAAAAGAATTGTTATCGTTGTCTGTTATTTATTAGCTGTGCAAGTTTGTAATCATGAGAAAACTTGTTATCTTAATAAAAGCAAGTACACAAAGTGTATAAACATTTCGTTCTACAATGAAGCTAAGCACACTTGTGTTTGCATTTATTATGTACCTTGGTTGAATAAAACTAAGAATTTTTCTCCAGATTTTATACATGAGGTAATGATTGGTATTTTGATTAAAGAAGATATTTTTTCTAACAAGGATACACTTGCGCACATTCTTTCAATAATCAATTGTTACTGTTCAATAGTTCAATATATGATAAACAAGATCAACAAGGAAAGGCGGCGTTCAACATGTTCAATGAACGCACCCCCACACGACCCAGCAACAAGAACCAGAGGCAAGGAGCCCAGGCGGACCCAAACAAAAACAGGACAGGGCACAAGGCAGAGCACGAACAGCAAAAACCTTAACTTCTAACTTCTGATAATGAAATCTCTTTATGTTTTAAATTGAAGAATGGCATTTCCATTTTTATAATCAGGTTGGTAAAGTAGGATAAAAGTCAGGCAGTTTATACAAAAAAAACTAACCAATAAAACTACAATATGTTCTATATGTTGTTTTCCTCTACTTAAAGGCACATTTTACCTCAGAAGACACGAGTTTTAGAAGCAAAACGAGGTTCAGATTAATGGCTAATTAGTATTTGTTTAGACACTTTAGCAGCGCACAAAAAAATAAAAAAATAAAAGATTTAAAAATAAAAGCATTTGGGTACATAATGGGTCTTGAAATGAATGTTTAAGTAATGTTTAAAGAAAATAATGTCACTCTAAAATGTTAATAGCTGAAAGCACTTTAGTTTTTTTTTTCATTTTATGTTGTACATTGTTAAAAAAAGTAAATTTATCCGACTTCATAAATATTATTGAGAAACAAGTCCTTTCATTGATAAAACGTCTAGTGTAAAAAAATACTTTGAGACACTTAATACTGTATACATGGTAAGGATGCTATGATTATTCATATGTTAAGTTATCGTGAATATTTAGCAATTTATGTTTAACTGAATATAGCTGATAATTAGTAGCAGGAGATATTGTCATGATTTGGGATATGGCACTACGAACATGATAGAAAGTGTATTCAAAGCATGTGGAATGAAAATAAGAAATATTTAATTAAATAAAGATTCATGCATTTGACATTTGTAATTCTAGCAATGTCATATTGAACTTTCTAGTAAATAGGTGAATACAAAAGACTTTAGTTTAATATTAAAACGCACGAATTTTGTCCTCTTGACGTATTACTGCGCTATTTGAAATAAAGATTTAAATGCGTATCAGATTGCAAGAAGATGCAAATGTTAATATATTATATTTATAGTTTCCAACGCAACTGTCGGAAATAAATTGCATCGTAAATGTTTATTCTAATTCATTTAACAATAATTTATCAATAACTTCGTTAATATATTACAGACACTACTTTATTCCCAGCTGTATTCTTCTCATACCAATTATATAGGGAATAAATTCCACAACCCTAATGAAGGTTTATTTCTATTTTTATCATCTTTAGGTGTGCCGCTTTAACATATCCAACTCGGTGCAATATCCAAAAAGTAACTTTGGCTTGAATGAGTCGATATATGCATATTATAGATCTGGATAAGGGGAATTGTGTTTTTTTGGATGCCGCTTTTCTTTCTTGGAGTTTTATTTCATATTTTATATTAATCTGCATCAATAAGGCATATGATATTAAGTCAAGTATCATCACTTTCTTGAACTGAAGTTTGGTTAAGGAATTAATTCAGAAATCATGTTATAGAAATTTCAGGAAAATAAAAGTCGGCTAATGAGCAGTTGTCATTTTGAATCATTATTATAGTGATTTATTCTCATTTCACGCGTGACCTTACAGCAAGTTAATTCTTAATTTGACCGTTGTAGCAAGACGTCGTTCATGTTATAATCTGGCAAATCGCTAAGTATGGCTGTACCTGAGGTAGGATGTTTACGTTAACAATAAAAAATAATTTGTCCTAGTTAGGCCTGTGATCGAACGGTGGAATGGCAAACAATTAATTTACTAATTAACCAACTTAAAACGTACGAATTTTACAAAGAAAATGAAATTGGAAAGATCGCCAAAAGACAACAAAATTGAAAATGCAACATGATCAATTTTTATCAATTAGAAATTATAGTACAAGAAAAGGCGCCAAAAACGGCAAAACTGTAAATGTTTCAGACTCGGTTTAATATAACCTTACAAAAACACCAGCTTAAGAAGATGAACAGACACATGCTCTAAAAACGATAATAACGTGTACAAAGATTTATCCAGATTTCATGGACAAAGCTCATATAAATCGGTTGCTTTATTTTACGAAATAAAATAGAATAATATTTTTCTTGTTATTGAGTACTCTCATTGCATATGCAAGAATTATATCAAAAGCATTTTGTATCTGTACCAGCACTCTTTGTAACAGATATTTGGCCAAAGAATAATACATAGTCAGGTCTTACAAAATAAGTTTGTGATTCTGACGCGATTCTCAAAGACGATTTGTTGTCCTTGAAATGATATGGGCGACTTCATGATTTAAATTCTGTTCCAAGGCCTTTCTCTGATATAATTATTATGCGCGTTGGAAAAGTAAAGAATAACATGTTTAAGAAAATTACCGAAGAGATAAGACTCTAGGCAGATCATTTAAGTTATCAAAAGTTGTGAATGATGACATTAAGATCATTGTGCGTGACATGATCATGGTTTCCGATATAAAGGGGTAGAATGTTACATACAAGATAAAAACAGAATACCTAAGGAACGCCCAAAACAACAAAAATGAAAATTTTGCATGCTCGGCATGATTAAGTCTGTTTATGAACGGTCCTGGAAAATACAAATTACCTTCCACGCCCCCTGGCAATGGTCGTTACTAATTCAAACGGAATTTTGAAAAGAGATTCGGCTTGCATAAGCCATTATCATCCAAACTAAAAATTATGTTGTTCAGTTAGATATGGGATATTCAACAATAAACTACAAAGTGGTACCCTCGGCAAATAGATGTATGTTCCAGCAATGTCATTTATGAATACCTAGAACACTAGAAGCCAAAGAAGATATTCCTGCAATTTATTTTGACCAGTTAGACTGAGCACCTGGAAGAACAAATTATTTTCATCGATTAGAGAGATTATCCGAGAACTGTACAATTTTCCTCCTAATCTATCTTGCTTTTAAAGCAGAGCAGTATGCCACACGGTGTGAAAAGCTTGCTTCACGTTTGTCAACGAATTATACTTTTTCTGTTTTCAAAACTCTCAAGTTAAAGTTTAATGTGGGTTAATCAATATAAAACAAAGTTCAAAAAGTTAATCATTATAATCACGTAAAATTATCTCGCACATTTCAGTCAACGTGATGATTAGAAGCACAATTAAGCCTAAGAAAAATGTTGGTATTGATAAAACACTAATTTTTATCATTAATAACAAAGTTATTATTGGATTACTTGAACATTAGAGGATTTATAGAGTTCAGCAGCATTTAAACCGAAATAATCTATTATATTCATTCCTCTCAAGCATTGGTTGTTATAGGTTTATATCACTGTGACAGATAAGTACAATAAAACAAATGAGCCGTGTCATGACAAAACCAACATAGTGCGTTTGCGACCAGCATGGTTCCAGACCAGCCTGCGCATCCGCGCAGTCTGACAAGTATCCATGCTGTTCGCTTACAAACCCTATAACAAGTAGAGAAACTGAATGCGATGCAGATGCGCAGGCTGGTCTGGATCCATGCTGGTCGCAAACCCATTATGTTGGTTTTGTCATGACTTGGCTCAAATGTTCTTTTATATTACCCTAAGCCAAAGGATACCACCCTTCCTTGCTCTGTTTATTGTATTAAAAAATGTCTGAGATAATGCTTGTATAAATATATTTTACGCTCGCTGAAAAATAACCCTTAAATATTTGTATATATGTAGTAAGAACATAGGCTATTCTGCTCCAGGGATAGAAATTTACTGTGATAATTTACTAAGTAGTCAAAAAAGTTTGGTTCTATTTAAAGTAAAAATATGAAAGTACAACAATATTAGAATGATAAAGCCAAGCAGGCAGGCCAATAATAATGATTGATTATCTTAATATTTTTTGCATATAATAACAACTTGATGTATCAAGTGTAGCATTGGTTCATAATTGTCATGACATAGGAGAGAGAAATGATCAGTTGAAGGAAATCACCAATTTAAATTAAAAAAAAACATTCTGAGAAGTACAAGAAAAGGCGCCCAAAACGGCAACACTGTAATTGTTTCAGGCTCGGTTTAATATAACCTTACAAAAACACCAGCTAAAGAAGATGAACAGACACATGCATTAAGAACGATAATAACGTGTGCAAAGATTTATCCACAAAGGTTAAATTTCAGGACAAAGCTCATATAAATCGGTTTCTTTTACGAAATTAAATAGAATAATATTTTTCTTGTGAGTTCCCTCATAGCATATGCCAGAATAATATCAAAAGCATTTTGTATCCGTACCAGCACTCTTTGTAACAGATATTTGGCCAAAGAATAATACATAGTCAGGTCTTACAAAATAAGTTTGTGATTCTGACGCGATTCTCAAAGACGATTTGTTGTCCTTGAAATGATATGGGCGACTTCATGATTTAAATTCTGTTCCAAGGCCTTTCTCTGATATAATTATTATGCGCGTTGGAAAAGTAAAGAATAACATGTTTAAGAAAATTACCGAAGAGATAAGACTCTAGGCAGATCATTTAAGTTATCAAAAGTTGTGAATGATGACATTAAGATCATTGTGCGTGACATGATCATGGTTTCCGATATAAAGGGGTAGAATGTTACATACAAGATAAAAACAGAATACCTAAGGAACGCCCAAAACAACAAAAATGAAAATTTTGCATGCTCAGCATGATTAAGTCTGTTTATGAACGGTCCTGGAAAATGCAAATTACCTTCCACGCCCCCTGGCAATGGTCGTTACTAATTCAAACGGAATTTTGAAAAAGAGATTCAGCTTGCATAAGCCATTATCATCCAAACTAAAATTTATGTTGTTCAGTTAGATATGGGATATTCAACAATAAACTACAAAGTGGTATCCTCGGCAAATAGAGGTATGTTCCAGCAATGTCATTTATGAATTATACCTAGAACACTAGAAGCAAAAGAAGATATTCCTGCAATTTATTTTGACCAGTTAGACTGAGCACCTGGAAGAACAAAATATTTTCATCGATTAGAGATATCATCCGAGAACTGTACAATTTTCCTTCTAATTTATCTTGCTTTTAATGCAGAGCAGTATGCCACACGGTGTGAAAAGCTTGCTTCACGTTTGTCAACGAATTATACTTTTTCTGTTTTCAAAACTCTCAAGTTAAAGTTTAATGTGGGTTAATCAATATAAAACAAAGTTCAAAGAGTTAATCATTATAATCACGTAAAATTATCTCGCACATTTCAGTCAACGTGATGATTAGAAGCACACTTAAGCCTAAGAAAAATGTTGGTACTGATAAAAACACTAATTTGTATCATTAATAACAAAGTTATTATTGGATTACTTGAACATAACATTAGAGGATTTATAGAGTTCAGCCGCATTTAAACCGAAATAATCTATTATATTCATTCCTCTCTAGCATTGGTTGTTATAGGTTTATATCACTGTGACAGATAAGTACAATAAAACAAATGAGCCGTGTCATGACAAAACCAACATAGTGCGTTTGCGACCAGCATGGATCCAGACCAGCCTGCGCATCCGCGCAGTCTGATCAGGATCCATGCTGTTCGTTTACAAACCCTATAACAAGAAGAGAAACTGAAAGCGAACAGCATGGATCCTGATCAGACTGCACGGATGCGCAGGCTGGTCTGGATCCATGCTGGTCGCAAACCCATTATGTTGGTTTTGTCATGACTTGGCTCAAATGTTCTTTTATATTACCCTAAGCCAAAGGATACCACCCTTCCTTGCTCTGTTTATTGTATTAAAAAATGTCTGAGATAATGCTTGTATAAATATATTTTACGCTCGCTGAAAAATAACCCTTAAATATTTGTATATATGTAGTAAGAACATAGGCTATTCTGCTCCAGGGATAGAAATTTACTGTGATAGTTTACTAAGTAGTCAAAAAAGTTTGGTTCTAAAGTGAAAAATATGAAAGTACAAGAATATTAGAATAATAAAGCCAAGCAAGCAGGCCCCTAACAAATTGATTGATTATCTTTATAATTTTTGCATATAATAACAACTGGATGTATCAAATATAGCATTGGTTCATAATTGTCATGACATAGAGAGAGAAAGGATCAGTTGAAGGAAATCTCCAATTGAAATACAAAAATATTTATAAGAAAGTAAATAAGTAAGTTGATTGTTTTTTATCGTGACATGTGCATTAACATAATTACATATACCAAATATATGTCACAATGGCAAATGATATTCGTTATAACATGCTATAAAATGAACTATATTAACAAAAGTTCTTGGGGCGGGTTCACTTCACAATTATATTGTTATTCTTTATAATTATATTTTATCAAATCAAGATCAATCGCTATGCTACCAATTACTGATAATCAATTCAAAGAAATTTTTGTAAAAATGAGTGTCACGGTCATTCTTGTAACACATTTGACATTCGTATGAAAACTGATCATTTACCATATTTGTTTTTTCTGGTCAAGAATCACATTTGCATCTCTGGAACAATAAATAGCAAAATATTACTACATGTAAAATAAAGACCCATGCTGATTGAACTGGATGATGCGGTAGTTTGCGTAAACAAGCTATCACTGTCAAAAGTTTACAAATTTAACAATGCTTTGCCAAGGTCCCTTCTGTCGTAGAAAATATATACAAACTTGTAAATTGGCTTAATGCAGTTCTTTATGAAATGTATTTTAACAGTAAAATCATCTTAATGTTATAGTTGAGTCTGTCGATTCTCAAAAGTTGTAAACATCGACTGGTTCTGTTATATTTAAATACACATGAATATTGAACGTTACTAGAATAAAGTGTTCCATAATACTATATATAATGCTGCTTTAAACGTTTCGGGATGATTTTGCCTATGCGCCAGTCGCTCTTAAATTAATACGTTAACATATTTCCTTTAATACTTGTATTTTGGACGACGTATTCTTTTCAAAATGCAAGGATATAATCTTTAGCAGCAGATCTGTAGTTTTATCGCTTAAATGTGACAAGATGTACTTTAAGATCTAATATTTTTTGTACGAATAATGTCACTGATTATTAAATCGATTCTCCTTGAAAACTACATAATTTACATTTAATGATAAAGAAAACTGTACATCAAAATATCGTTTTTGTTATTAAATAATAGTACGTGTATCAATAGAATCCCTACCGAAAGAACAAAACGACAAAATTCACAAATTCGTTCGACGAAAAAGTTCAGTTACACAATAAGAAGTAGTTAGAAAGATTTTATTAAAATTCCAATTGTAATAACTGGCGCATACGATGATTTACTGATAACGGTGCTAGACAATGTACTGTTATCACATAGAAACAGTTTTAAGTATAAGAACAATTGGTATCGTTTGTAAAAAGTGTAGCAATTATATAAATATATAAATAAATAAATTAATACATAAAAGAACGAAAAGAAACGACAACAAAAAACAACAACAACAAAACAAACAAAACACACACACACACCAACACACACACACACAAACACACACACGCAAGCACGCACGCAACAAACACCATGCCGTCAACAGAATATGGTTGACATTTAACAATTCACGTCATTTTAATAACGTGACATTTTTAGTATAGTATATTCAAATTCATTTTGGATGGAAGATACACACGTTATGTGTAAAAAAATGTTCAATTATTAACTCTGGTGTGGAATAATCACAATCATTGCCGATACTTGAACTACGAAGAGTCAACTGGTCATTACAAGTTGTTGAAAGTTAATCAAACGTCTTTACGTTTTAAATTATGAAAACGCATGTTTTAAAATAAATATCTTGGATTTTACATTGCTTTTTAATCACTTTACTTAACTAAATTAAATATGCTCTCACATATATTGTGAATTTGGCAGAATTAGAAAGAACAATTATATTTATCTGTTTCTCTTCATGGCATAAAAAGTCTAAATAATGTTTCATGACAACAGTTTGTAGATTGCTGAGGTCTATCAGAAAATACTGCATAAATCATTTTTCTTTAGGCAAGGCTATACGTAGGAAACACTTATTCTTTGTCATTATCTAAACATGTTTATTACGCTACAGTAGATTAAAATTTAGACAACAGATTTTGAACAAAAAACTATCATGTGAATAGTTTATAATTATTTCGTATTTTATTGTTTTTGTATTCTTCAACATAAATCCATACTAACCCAGTAAAAGGTCCAGATCCGTTACTTTGTTACAGTATTTCGGACAAACATGAGGAAATTCGTAGAAAAATATACTTCGAATATGTCTATAAAAAGGTAAATGAACTTCATCTCTATGTTTGCCTATTTTTATAGGTCATTGAAAAGGTGAACGCAAAAAGTTTTGTCAATGGAATTTTCAATTCTATTGTTTGCAGTATTAAAATATTTACTTTACACGTTGACGAACATGTTTTGTCGTCTGTAAGTCTCATTCATGCTACATTTGCAAACGTCTTGGTTTTAAAGTATAACACTTGATTAAATGTTTTGAAATATTGTCTGACATCAAACAAATAAAATTAATCACGTAGAACAAAAATCAAATTGTGTCAGATATCATCCGACATTCGATATTTTCGTATGGCTGGTTATAAAAAGATTCAATATTCTAGAGGAAGAGAGTTCTCGTCTATATAATTACTGATAAAAACTAAACACATACATCGATCTTTTTTATCTTGATAAACATATAAAAGCTTTTTTTAATCACAAATGGATATACATGTATGCATTTACATTTAGATCTGATATCTGCGACACACAAACTTAAATGTAATGAAAGCTAACGGTTCATGATCATACAAAAGCCAGTGTGCCAGTTACGGTATGTGGAATGACATTAAGATTTTAGCAACTTCAATCAATTATTACAGTCCCTTCTTTGTAGGTAATTAATTTATAAAAAACTGAATTAATTAAAACCTCAGTTACTGACAACGGATATGTGTGCACCATCTTATATGCGTGTACGTTTTAATGATGCTTTAAAAGAAGGAATGAACCTGTCACGGTGTTAAATATATATTTAATTCCTTTAAGAAAATGGGAGATCCTCTGCGTAAAATCATGAGAGGTACATAAGTACGTTTCAAGTGCTGTGCTTGAACCAATGTACAGCGTTCCAAATTTAAACTAACTGGTAAGTAACTTCGAAGGATTTTAGTTTGCCATAACAGATATAGTTGGAATATCTTACAAATACTAACCATTTACCATAATAATAGTTAATTTTAATTTAGATAGAACTGTAGTCATCATTATGTATACTATATACATAATTTGCAATATCTGATGAAAACAGATAATGAATTTATGCTATATACTCTTATAACATTGTGTTTAGCTTGCTATGTTCCCTGAAAGCCAGCTTATTAAATACACTTGCAATATATAAAAAAACATAGCGGTTCTAAAATACAAGTGCATTATTTAAATGACATGATGTCTGTTTGAAGTTATTTAAAAGTATTTATCCTTTTAAAAGTACTTACAAAACCACATTTGAAATACTGGCTTAACAATTATATAATGAAGTTAAAGACAATTCCTTACCATTTACATAACACGCATTTTATTTTAAAGCAGTGCATATCATGAAATAAAAAAAATGTTTAAAGTAAATCTGAAACAATCTTCCAGCGATAAACAAGCTGACTATTACTCTGTATATTCCCTACATGTGTCAGGTGATTTTTGTGATATATCAAATGATCCGCTTAAATTCAGTCAACTAAATTAAAATAATGAACGTATTTATAAAGAGCACTCTACGGAATTGAAAAAGCGTCTTAGAATGTTCGTCTTTTGCACTTAAATAAACAAACATTACAAATACATGGTTTTAAACGGTCAAACTACGTTCAATCGACACATTAGTGCAATTGTTAACATTGATATTTTAAGCATTTAGTTCATTGGTATTTCAGGGTAATTGTATATTTAGGAAATCTCTTGAGGAAACTCGTGATAAGACCTGACTAAATAATGAGACGATGCTTCTAATATGATAGTTCAAAGTGGGTTCGTTACAAATTGATATATAACACATAATACAGTATATTTGATATTACAAGAACTAGCAAAACGTCGCGCAATTTACGATCATAAAAACATCATATGCTTCTATGCTGAGGAGCAACTTCGGGTATATGACCATTTAAAAAAAAAAACTAGTGCTGTATTATATATATATAAAGTAAAAGGAAATGGGACTACCATTGTCAAAGTGTAAAGGACACTGTCAAAGACTACCCGAGTTAGATCATTCTATAAATGACAATATTCGAGAAGATATACCAACTATAAATGAAAGGGAAGAAAAGTTGCTCAAGGAAATGTGGGTTAAAATTGAAGCAACTTTGCCGAAAATTGGAGTTTTGACATTTATTAGGTATGTACTTCATTAAAGCTATATATTCGCTGATTGCAGATTGCAAAATTATTGTTTAGATTGTAACTGAAATTATTGACAATACCTAATATGAAAGGAATTTGTAAATATATTTTACGTGGAGCGAGTGGGGCATGTGTAATATCATCGCCAAACCTACCAAAGATACATAAGTAACATTTTGTTTTGGAACATTTTATTGTCAACGCAGAATATTCCTTTACATTGAAGAACATAATTCATTAATTTGACAAATGGTTCAATAAATGACCACCAGGTAACATAATATTACTTTTAAAAAATTATAATTTTTTAACCAGACATTGGTTTGAAACTTTCAAACCCAGAGTGACAATATATCCTGCTATCTTAGTTGTGTTTATTTTCAAGTAAATTTTTTTTGTCATATTTTTAATTAATGGAGCAACAATCTAAAGTTATCTTGGGGGTTTCTGCTATTTGCAAAATTGAAACAGAAATTTGTAGCGTTGCGAAATCAAATTATCGGTTTTGTGAAGATTAGATAGAAACATTTATTTAGATGTTAATTTGATTTCATTGCATCGCCCCAAAACAAGTCACTCAAATAAGCAAATTGAACGTGTGACAATTTATTGAGGACAGTTTCAAAGAAAATGTGTCGAATTAACACGTCATACAATGAATATTTTTCCCAACAATATATCACCGACTTGTTACCTATGATTTTGCTTTTTGTTTTACTTTGTTGATAACGTTTTGCCAAATATTTCTTAACGAAATTGTTTCCATCAAAAGAATCGTTGTCCACTATTTCAATATCTTATTTAAATTGTATCAAATTCAAGCAATTTTTTACTCATTACAACCCTTTAAATCAAATATGACAATGGACAAAGTTAACTGATAAGATTTTTCTAAAATATTTTAGTTCTCATAATATTGGTGTTTCATGAAATGTTATTTCAATATCTGAAGAAAGAAATGTATTAGTTTCCGTTGTTTTGCAATCAAAAGCCATCAGCCATTGGAAGGGCAAACCTCTAAAGGTACATGTAATCAATTCCGTTGTACGGACTTTTTGTCACTGATAATGATGATAATGTAACATTTGATGGTGACAATGCTGAATTAAAGTTTTAGTTTTTTGTCATGTCGTATATGTGGCCTTTTTATTTAAAACCACAAGGATTCTTTAAATTCATTCTGATCGATACAATGTAGTTATTCATCTTAGGTTTATTACAAGATTTATTATAACGTCGGTTGAATGTTTATTTCACCAATATTTCGTGCAAATTCTCTATAAATTATCTCAAATGACAAATATAGGAAACATTTGTTTGATGTTTCGAATAAATATAACGAAAAAGAATTGATGGAATACGGTAGTGATGATTTAACGAAGGTACTCGTATTCCGTATTTTGATTCTTTAATTAAGATTGGGATATTAAAAGAAAAACAAAAAACAAAAGCAATACCAACGTTATTCATGTGCAGATGTTAGATGCTGTTTTGTGTTCTACAGCATTCATCACCAGACATTGAAATTTAGATGTATTTTGCCTCATCCGTCAACTAAATAGTGACAACGTGGAAAGTCAAATAACACTATAAATGTATTGTTGCCGTTTAAGAGATTATTATTACCGAAAGCGTTAAACGTAAATAGTGCCACATTGGCTGGTGACGTATTATCTTTTAGCGGACAGAGCTGTAAACATCACATGTCTTAGCTATGAATAAGTGTGTTTAGTCTTGATAATCCGTAATACGTTAAGCGCTAGCACGGGTTTTGTGATGACAACTTTTTTGAAGAGGAATACTATACTAGTTTTTTAACAGTACGGATATATTGTTGACAGTTTGTAGTTTCTGAAGTCATAATTTGATTTTGTCGTGTAATGAATTGAAAAAATTATTTAAATTGTGTTTGTATATCTCTGTGACACCTTACGATGTTTTGTTTGAATGACCTGAATCAAAAACATGTTTTTGCGAATTAATACTATAGCTTGAGATATACAAAAATATCAACAATGATTTCATTTGATTTAAACTATCGACCTTTTTGAAAAGAACATTTTTCAATATCACAACGCAAAAGATTAAAAAATGTTTGCAAAAGTAAGGTAATGAGAGAAATTGTAACACTATCACTATTTATTAGTAGCAATGTCATATCAATGGATGTTGTAAGAAAATGTCCAATAAGTGTAATTATTCTCATGGGAAAAGTGCAATTAATTCTTGGTCATAAAAAACATTAATTTTTATAAAGAAGAAAAGTAAGTCCTTATTGAACATCTCAGGTGATTTTTGTTAGATGTAGAAAATAACTTCTGGCAAGAGGTTTGATTATTTGTTTAACATTAAAAGCTTTTGAAATCAATGTTTTACTCCAATTACTCTCAATTGTAATATTTACTTAATTCTCAGTTGTCATAGAAACCAAATTATAGAAATACTAGAACTTATACTAAAATATTGAGTGTGTGTTTCTTTTTTATTTTCATTTCTTTTTTTGAAAATATGCTTTTAAGGACAAGTATAGAACATTTCAAACCCCCATGGGCGAGTTAATTTTAATTTTTAATTATCCAACTTAAATACCAATAAATTGTGTCATTAATCTTTTTTTCTCTTGAAATAGTCTCATAGTAAATATTTCATTTTGACAGTTAAATGTTTAAATTACATTTTATTATGAAAGTAGAAAAGTGTTGGAATAAAGAACAAAATTACAACAAATTACTATAATAGTTAAAATATTGAAAACAGTGCACTGTATCATTTTATATCACTGATACTTAGAAATACATATAAATGATCCTTCTAAATCCTTTTTTGTATACTCCTCATGAGTACCTTTAACAAAGCTAAGTTTTACTTAAATATAACGCTCTCAGTTTATTACATAATTCGTGTTTCATTATTTGAATATGCACACAAATCTATCGGTAATAGATTATGATTGATTCCAGAGCAAAACTTAAAAGCTTTATGCAAATACAAATTGATAAAATAATACATGTATATGTCACAATGATAAATTATAATTTTCCAAACGGGTTACTTTTATTCTGCTCTACGGCTACGTTTATTTTATAAAATGAACCATGTCTTATTAAATTTTTGAGTCGGCATTTCCAACAGGTTCAATCTTCTAAAGTTTGCTCTATCCTTTCGCATATATTCACTTGATCATTTGTTTCCTGTCAGGTAACAAAATCTCAAATAATTTTTAAAGGTGTCATTTTCTATTCAAAATCGTGCAGGAAAATTTTGTGATGAACGCCTTACAGAAGTGCGAACGGACTGAAGAACACCTGGGCGAGCAACGCCAAACCTAGTTCATTTTGTCTCCGGCGGATGATGATTATAATAATAATAAAAAGCACACACAATTGTAAATATTGTAATAAAATGACTTGTTATAATAACTACTCTTATATTATACCATAAATTCCATATAGAAGGGGAAAATGTTAATATGTAGGACGTACTTTAAAAACACCCATTAATACATAACCTTAAACATGACTGAATCTTAGCAAACTGTTAGGCAGACATATAAACCAAATATCAAAAGTTGCCCAAATTTTTTAGGTGTGCATATACAGTGTTCATATGAATGAAACTTACATGACTGCTTCCAGCTTAAGTTGTTGTTTTCTTTTTTCTTCTTCAAATTCCTATTTTTAAAGATTTAATCTAGTTAGATTTTTATACTAACATTAAAGCCCCAATATATACACCATTATCAGTAAAAAGATGAGCACACTGCCTGTCAGTGAAAATTCTACAAACAATTGACATTATCTGCTAGTATAAAGAGAGCAGCGTTCGTCAAATTTTCTCTTGTACCGTGTTGTGTTCTATTGGAATTTTTCTATCTTTGCTTAAAGCAAGCGACAACTCCAAAAGCTAACATAGCGACTACTTTGTGGTAGACAGAATTAATTTTTTGTTGAAGTAGATACACACATAGCGAATTGAATACATTTTTAATTTTGTTGATGCAGATACATGTGACAAATTGGATTTGAGTGTAATTCACATAGAGTATTTAAAAAAAGAAACATTAGTGACAAAACAAACAAACAAAACAGTTCATGTTCAATAAACAGTTTAAAAGTGGACATCATACGTTAAAATTTGAAAATAACATTGTTTCCATATGACAAATAAATTAATTTTAATGCTCTTATGATATAGTCTAAAACAATGTCCAGTACTTAAAAGTTCACAAAATAAGGAGTAGGCGAAACTGAATCATTGAAAAATTGAAGCTTGTACTTTCGATCAACATAAACTTTATTTCAATATGGGCAATTCTAAGGCAAAGTTTGAGAATGTGATTAATATAAAGAAGAACAATAACAATGTTAAGACTGTATTTAATCCTACTGATCCACCTCCAGAACTTAAAGAAGAGGAGGCAGTTTTGTTGAAAGAAGTTTGGGAATCTATAAAAGATGATATACACAAAGTTGGAGTAATTACATTTGTAAAGTAAGTTATATAATGAATTATTTTGTTCAGTTTATAATTGATTGACTATAGTGTATATACACTGTTTAAATTGTAATGAACAATAGAAACCTACCTTAAGAGGAATGCTTTCTTATTACATATCAAAATGCATGCTTTCTTTGCTTTAAAACTTCGTTTGAGACATTAGACTGAAGTTGAAGCAGTTTTTATATTAGAATATTATACAGTCACGTTTAAATATTGTAAGGTATTATTCGTGAAGTAAGTTGAATAATGAGTTTTCTTTTGTTAGGTAAATCTTTGATTTGCTATATATCGTAATACACATGTTATATTTATAGTTTTATAATTTATAAAAATGAGTTAAACTAAAAGCGTTTTATTACAAAAAAACCCGACACTTGTAACCTTAACTTTATTTTAATCATGATTTATTATATTTGAAACAAATAACCAAATTGTTTCGAACCTGAATAAATTGTCTATGAAAAATGCGTAGATATAAATATGTATAGAAGATTTTTAAAAAATACAATTTCGTACCTTTTAATAAAGTTAGTCATGGTGAGTTTGCTCGAATCTTTTAATATGTTATGCTTGGCACGATTTTTTGTAATAATGCAAGTTATGACTTTGAACGTCTTCAAATTGTATATGGCATTTACCATGAAAGTATGACAAAATATATTCTTATTTTAAGATTCATTATACTTAAGAATCGGATTAAGTTTCAGTTCTTAAATAAAACAAATATTAATTTTATAACGTTTAAATTATGGTTTCAGAACGAGTCAAATACTTACGAACTGACGAAAGTAGCGGTAAAATTAATGTGAAATTCTTTGTCATAAAAGAAGTAAAATGTAAACAAAATTGTATTTTGACTTTCGTACATAAATTAAGTCATTATAACTATACTGAACCAAAAAAGAAACTTTCGCAAAGTATGTGCCAGTTGTTCAAGGGTACCACTTAGATGTACACACTTATGTACATGAAGTAGCTTGTAAAACTCGTTTTGTTTGCAAAATCGGTCAGCTAATCCCCGTATAAAAGCCCGATATGTTTTTTCAACGTAAAAATTGAGTTTCAAAAGGATTGAAAAACTGTACAAACATATCTACATTCAAACTTGGAGAAAGTTTCTTTTTTGTTTCAGTATACTAATAACTAAGAAGCAGCTGTAGAAAAGATGATTCAGATAATTTGTCAAGAAAACTACATTTGTAATCTGAAACTGAATTACACCAAAATGCTTTGGGGAAGTAAAAATAAGAACATCTCTTGGGCATATGGGCCCAAATGTACATGAACTGTCATTAAATAATCACTTTCAATGTAAGGATAGAAATATTATTAGTTTATACATATTTGAATAATATGCAAATTATCTTTATATATGAAATCGTACAAAAATGTACATAAAGTTTACTTGAATGTTTTAAAGTAAAACTTGAAAAAATCTTATAATGAAATATAATTTTTTAAAAGATTATTCAAAAAAAAAAAATATTTTTAATATTTTGAAAACCATCTCAATCGCAGCGAATATTTTTCACATACATGATTCTATTTTCAAAGAATCACGTAGCATGATAGTTTTAGCCTCTCTTACAAAAATCCCATCTCATGGAAATGAGTTTTTTTTATAAATCAACATGGATCGTCACCTAATTGCGTTAAAACAGGCAATTACAAGAGCAGAGTCTGTAAAAATTGTAATTACAATGCTTTGGGAAGTTGTTGCATAATACTATTTAATTAAAAAAAAATTTCGCTAGATATATTCTGTCATAGATCATATTAACTAGGTTAGTGTGGCGTCGATAAATGACAAGCATTTAATTGCAACAAGTGCGTACAATTGAACAAATAGTTATTATTATTATTAATATCATTTTACACTGCGTACAACACCAGTATATAAATAACACATGGGTTTGTGGGTAACAGTAAAAATATCATCCCGAGGTAAATACTATTACCCCGAACAAAAAAAACTGTGATGATCTGAAATTGTCAACTAAATCTAACTGTAACAAAATAAACCAAGAGTAACAATAACTAAACTGTATTTACCTTTTAAGTTTTAAGTGTACTTTAGGCCTACTTGAGAAGTTTTCTTTTTCTTTTATTCTTTAAGCAAGTGATGATATCTACAAGTCATAAACATACAATAAGCTAGGTTTTATTTAGAAAACAATACATTAACCCATTTATACGGTTATGATCTGTGAAATCTGTTCCTTCTGTTTCCAGAATATTCTTCGAATGGTTTTTGACAAAATAACGATGATATCCTATGTCTGTCCACCATATCTGTAACGTTTCACTGATTAAAATTGTTAAATAATCCTTTGTTGCATGCTTAAATCGTCTGCATGCTCCAGTTTGACACATACATACTTATTAAGATGTTTACTTTTTGACTATTCAACAAAAAGATATTATATATGCGAAAAGCACACCAGGGTGCAAATAATTAAATTTTATGGGTGTCATAGTTACTTCAGAGAAGAAATTGATGTCCGATCGGGGTTTAACGTCGAAAATAAGAATGAATCGAGAAAAAAAATGGCGGCCATTTTATTTCATTTTATTTAGAAAATAGACCACGTGACCAGATTTAATGCTGTTAAAAAATACTGTTACCTATGTAACAGTACAAAATTCTTAGTCACGTGGTACACTTGTATTAACAGTAAGAATAACTCCCAGAGGCCTATGGGAAATTAACATTACGAAAAAATAGAGGGGTAATAATACAAAATGTGTTGTGTGGCAGTTGAAAACATATTGCCTATAATATTATCAGTGTGCTGCTGAACATGTATGTTCTGGTTCTCTGGTACCATTGATAACAATTCGTTTTGAGCTGCCGATTACAAAATACTTAAGCCTGTGCTTTTTGGACGTCAGTGATACTGAATATTCTATCATTTCTCATCAATAAAATCTTCATTTCTCACTATCTCATTTTTTCGTTTCTATATTTAAAAACATATCCACGCCGTAGATCTGTTACGAAATAATGTATGTGATTTTATAGAAAAAGTATTCAATGGAGGTTTACAATATTATAATGAAAACAACAAATAGAAGTTTCAGATATCAGTAATAATGATTCCGTACACAAGTAATAAAAATCGACAGTGTCAGAATACCGCAGTATTTTTACGTTTTTAGGAGTTTTTTTTTGAGCTATGATACAATTCAAGTTACATAATTGCAGACTTTCTATTTATATATTAATTTCTGTCTTAAGTATTTTTTGAATTCACATTAGTCTTATAACAGTATAATTAACAAAATTGTATGACTGAAGAACAACTGATTAACAAATGATAACTTTTATTTGACGGGAAACTTTAATAAAACAATTGCTAAAAAGGAAGAGAAAAAAAGACAAATAAAGGTAATGATTTTTCAAACATTCAAATTTATACGATAAACAAGATGACAAAGGCAAATAAAACATAGCATGTACATGCCACAGTACAAAAGTGGGATAAACTTAGACACCACTTTTATCAACATAATTAACAATCAAATGGAAATAAATGAGTCATTTTTATGAGAATAACAGAGGAGAACATGTGTGATAATCAAATTCATTTCGCGTGGACACTCGCAAATATTCTGGAGCATTACCGTCATCAAGGAGACATTTGTCATTTGTTTTCATGGTAAAATTGTTCACGTGACAATATTTCTTCTTAGCATTTCACAAGAGAAGGCATGATGTATTTGCTGACTAATTGTTGTTTGTTGTATAAATGAATATACGTGGTATAAATCTGGTTATTATCCTTAAATATCCATCTCAGAAGGCATTGCCTGATTTAACATCATATTGATTTCTGTATTACTTTTAGCTTTCTATCATCCCATTTTCCTTGAATAATATCAGAAGCTTTTCTGTAAACAAACACAATAATTGATCTTGTATTCGTTGTTGATATAAAAACGAAAACTCACGTGGTTTTAATTATATTCGGGTATAAACATTCTGTGTTTTTATCTTTATATTGACTATGCTTGTCTATTACACAAAATATTACATACCAACACTCCTTGCATACATAATTCATTAACTCTGTAAACGTTTCCATGTATTCTTGTTTTTTTCTGACTCTTTTTATAAAGAATGTATGCGTTGGAAATGTAGTTCATAGAGATATTCATGGTATTGTAAGGGACGCCAAATCATGGGCGTTGCTTTCTTTTGTTGACGTCTTAATTTCGATATATAGTCGATATATATTTTGTTCTAACCACACTTTTCGAATATGTAAGACAATTCCATTTTAAAGGCGAAAACCTGTGATGATAAAACATATCTGGCTGCCTGTTTTGCTTTCAATGATAATCACGATTTTATTCACTCTGTCAAAGTTGGAGGTATTGAATAACATCGTTTTTCATTACATCATCAGTAAAGTGCATTTTTTTAGAGATAAACGGCCATACATTCTTGTACTTTTTAACTTTTCCTTTAAACAGAACAAAATAGACAGGATACGTCTTTTATGTCAGGTAATAACAGTGCAGAAAGAGAACAAACACTCGAGAAGGATAATTTATGACCAGATTCTTTCTGTTGATCACATCTATGAAAAATGACATATAATGATTTATAACTCATAATGGAATAATGACTCCTTCTAAATTTCAAAGAGATCAAAGAAGTCCTGACAAAAGATAAAGACATCAATAGTTACACAGATGTCTATCAGATTTAATGGGTTTAATATAAGGTAGTAATCATATTGAGGCCGACCTTTATTTTATAACATGTATTATACATGTTAAGTAAATGTATTTAAATTTAATAAAACTTTTCAGCAATGTCAAAAATCACAGACACAATAACCTTTACAAAATGGACAATGATGCAGTTTAGGGGACAATTAGCTCAAATAGGCACTCGTTGTGCATACATACTCAAAGGTCTCTGAATTACGTTCCATATTGATGAAATAAAAGTGATAAAAACTACAAATCTATATAATGAAAAAGCAACAATTTATTGTTAATCATCTTTTATGTTAGCATCATGCTTTACGATAGTACAGTATTTTACGAACAATCATGTAAGACAAGTGAAATGCTTCAATTTTTCATTCGAAAATCTATTATATTAGTTGCAATGAATATAGACATATATCACTTTTGTTGACATTCAGTAGAGATATTTTTAAAACAGCGATTCTGTTAGATTTCGTTCTTCTAGAGTAAGAGTGAACAAGAGATCTGCGTTTTCAGTAAGACGAAAATGAAAACGAGATGATTAATTGGCAATACATCAGACGTTTTGCAGACAGCCACATTATTTTTGCCTTAAAAGGGATAGTATTTGAAGATAATATCAGAGTTACATTCAATCATCATTTTGACAAGCAACGAAAATAGACTGTAAATTCATGATGCAACCTTTTTCACAACTGCAGACTTAGAAAATAATGAATAATGATCCTGGTGTATAAGAAAAAGAGCTATTGGCTGGTCGTCCGTTCGTTGTCCCTCGAGCTATTAGATAGTTGTCGGTCCTTTGTCGATCCTTTGTCTCATAAGCAATTGGGTGCTTGTCAATTTTATGTCTCACAAATTGTTGTGTGGTTGTTTGTCTTCGGTCTCACGACCTATTGATTGATCGACTGTCCTCTGTCTAACTTATACATACTAAACATATAAACATACTTGAAAATATCTAGTATTCAAACTTAGATAAATAAAAAAAAGGAAATAAAAAAAAAATAAACAACAGCTAAACAAACAAACAATAGTCACATATGTAAGCAAGTTTACTATCATGTAGTATGAGCGTTGTTAATATATATGCAGAAAACCATGTCAATTTTTTATTTCCACAAATTTATTGACAATGTTATTGCGCATCATGTTTCCAGATTTTTCGTGAACTTTTCCCCGACACAACCAGGCTAAAACCAACTAATACGAGGATTATATACTTTCATATTTTTTATGATTCTTAATAGATTGTCTGTCTTGAAGCTAAAGGAAGAAAGATGCAGATTCGGGCATATTTTTCAAGCAATAAAGCTATATGCTTTCTATAGTTATAAATGAACATTGACATTTAGACCATATATAAGATTTCTACATTAGTTTGATTTATTCGAGCATATATATAACACAATAGAGACTGTACAATTATCCGTTACGTTTAAGAAAATATTTGATTGTTTAATTACAATAATTCAATGTTTTATTGCGCTCTTTATCACAGTTATTGCAATGATATGATTTAAAACCGCAAAATGTTATCGTATCTTTTATACCGCATAAAGTGGATAACGAGATTTATATTCAAAGACTCCCAGTAACGGACTGACATAATTATAGCAAAGTCAATTTCGTGTCAGTTGCACATGTGAACACACACATTCAGGTACTTAAACCGCCAAATGAGAGTAATTAGTGTTCCTTTGAACACTTTCTATCGAGATAATGGAAATATATATGTAATTTTTTCAAATGAGGTCGGTCAAACACATTCTAGTAAGTATTACAAAGTAAAAAAAGCACGTCAGGATAGTGGTTAAGACCGTTGATTCCAAACCACTTGCATCTCACCGCTGTAGGTTCGAGCCACGCAAGCATCTTCAGATTCTGTCATGTGAAAAACCTACCTAGCTAGCTCACGGAACGTTAATGGCTCTACTCAGGTCCTCGTTTGTGCCTAAAACAAAAAACAGACGAACTAGTTAGGGGTTCCTTCACCAGTAAGCTGGAAAGTCGCCATATGACCTATACTCTGTTGGTGAAACGTAAAACCCAATAAAAAACTTTCAGAAGAACCAATTAGTGAATAATAAATGCCAAATTGATTAATCACCAATCACCAATAAAAAAATTTACAAATAGACACTAATTTCATGACTTATATAAGCTTTAATCACAACTAGCTGGTAGTATCTGAGGATACAATGAAAACGGTAGTTTTCAAAATCCTTATAGATATTATGCTCAGTGAGGTTTTGTATTGGACAAATACAAATGTAGACGAAAGCGTCATAAGCAAGCATTGTTGTTATTATTGAAGACTGATGAAAACGGTAGTTTTCATAATCCTTATAGATATTATGCTCAGTGAGGTTTTGTATTGGACAAATACAAATGTAGACGAAAGCGTCGTAAGCAAGCATTGTTGTTGTTATTGAAGACTGATGCGTACGATTGTACATACCAATATTCAACATTATATGGAATGTTTGCTTTCTCTTTACTTAAAATAAAAAATAGGTGTTAAAAGTTTACGCGAATATACAGGATTAGTTTCTGTTTGATTATTTAAATAATAATAATATAAAAGTGAATGAAATAGTGTGGCTGCATAACATACATTTGTTTTATAAAACAGTGAATATTTTAAGTTACTAAAGTTAAGATTACTTTATTTTATCTTGTGTTTTGATTTAAAGATAAACCTTGACATACTGTAAAAGGTAAATGTGTTTGTTCCCCATATAAAGTAGTTTCGTCATACACTTTATTTCAATATGGGCAATTCTAAGGCAAAATTTGAGAATGTGATTAATGTAAAGAAGAACAATAACAATGTTAAGACTGTATTTAATCCTACTGATCCACCTCCAGAACTTAAAGAAGAGGAGGCAGTTTTGTTGAAAGAAGTTTGGGAATCTATTAAAGATGATATACACAAAGTTGGAGTAATTACATTTGTAAAGTAAGTTATATAATGAATTATTTTGTTCAGTTAATAATTGATCTGCTATATATACACTGTTTTAATTGTAATGAACAATAGAATGGAAAGTCATGACGAATCATATAATATACCAAAAAGCATGCTTTTTTGCTTTAAAACTTAGTTTGATGCATTAGAGATAAATTGACACAGGAATTATTCTAGAAAGGATATACAGTAATTTGTGAATGTTGTGATGTATTATTCGTAAATTCTGAGTTTTGAATGTATCACATTTTTGATGTTTGCAACATACTTTTGGACGACGTCCATTAAAAGTCCAGCTATCAATATAAAGAATGAGATAGTGTAAACTTTACAGTGAGAAATGTATATATATTTTACACAATATCAAAAGTTTTAAGAAAGAATGTGTAGTACTGCAATAGAGCTTGTTGTTATTACATTATGAGGACATGTATGCGTAAAATTGGATCAGTCTCGAATAAGGTAATATAAGCTTTAAGACTTCCAATGACATTATAATTTAAACGATCGTGCTAGAATCTATAGCAGTGCAAAAAAGTTTGTTGCTGTCATTACATTATGAAGATATAAATGCGTAAAAATGGATATGGCGCAAATAAAGTTGATATAAGACTTCCAATGACATTTTGATTAAAACAATCGTGCATATCATAATAAAAAGGGCGCTTCAAATTAAGTATGAATAAAAGACACTCCGTATTTGCACAGGATATGATTTGTATGAGTGTAAGCAGTTTTCAAATATTTAACATAAGTTATTTCATATGAGATCGTCATTTTTAAAAAAATATTGCGATGTTCAAGTCTCCATTAAATCTAAAGTTTAACGTTAAATCATAATTACTTTCCTGTGGTTATGAGTATGAGTTATTAACGTTGACAGTAGCATGTTTGTTACATTAGTATTCCCTATAACACTGACATTATACTCTCTCCTAGGTTTTAGTGTTTTTTATATTAATAAACACCATTTTCTTACTACTTTTTATCTGATGCATAGCAACGACTTTCGATAATAACATATGTCTAATAAAAAGCTGTTTAAAAGATTAAAAATTTTTAATAAAAATAGCAATAAAAATGTATTTACGAGTAAAATGTAAAGAAAATAAGGAAAAAGGAGAGAATTGCGTGACAAAATAATGGTTACGTTGTAGCTTACTTAGTAAATGGATACTTTAATACTGTCACCTATAAAAGAATGGTTTCTCTTCCGTTAAGATCACTCTTTTGTGATGTAAGGTTTGCGTTCTTTGAACGCCGCCTTTCCTTGTTGATCTTGTTAATCATATTTAATTGTGCCTATTGAATATAACATATCCCTTCGACACAGTCTTTTTATTTTATAAAAAAAATACTATTAAAGAATCAATATATGTTTTAACTTATCTATTATTTCAATAAGTCCAAACGGTCTATAACAATTACCGTATATCACACAAAAAAGACCATTTGATTATACAATATCATTCTATTATTTATGCGTTTTTCCGTTAGATTAAATAAAAAACGAAATGTTAAATTTATATTTATGTTATATAAAATAGATACATTGTCTATGTTATTTGTGAATGTTTAGTAAGTATTGCTAAAGATATCTCCTTGGCGATAATACAAATTGAATGAAATTTGAAATAAATTGAATTCTTTTGTGGTTCTTGGTCTTTCTGTAATTTTTGCAATTAAAGATGTGTTTTACTACACGTGACAATTAAATATAGTATGTATTGGCATCTTTTCAGCAATTATTGAAAATGTTATGTTGTGTAAATTTGAATTTGCTATAAAACATGAAATACAATATTTTAAAGCGAGAAATAAATGTTTTAATTTAGAAAGATGACATTGGTATCAAGTACGACAATAAGCTAAATATCAATTGATTTGTTAAACTAAGAATGCGTTTGCATTAATTTCATTCTTCTCAACATGTCATTGTGTATTATGTTTCTCTTCAATCACTTAATCTGCTTTCTGGTAATCAATCATACATGCCAAATTAACAAGCATAAGTGGAAAAGAATTTATTTCGATAAAAAGTTGTCAAATCAATCATTACCATGTAATTATTAATGTCCGATTAACAAATATAGTTGATTTATTAAAGAGAACAAATAAAAAGAATAAGGAAAGTGAAACACACGAAACAAAGTGGGTCAGGTTTCTATAATTTTATTTAAGACCTACGTTTCGGCTATTCAATAGCCTTCATCAGGGTACAGATATATCAGAATTTTTCAACTAAGGTACAGTTTTGACGGTTCTTTTTGTCACGTGATCAAATCTATTTATAGAAGTTATTGTTAGGCGGTTCATTTGTCCGTATATAGTTATTTATATGAATAATTAGAAAATAATAATAATAAATGTTTATAGTTATAGTGGAGGTACATTAGTAGGTTTAGTGTTTAGTGTGGTAGATAAGTTCCCGTAGGTATCTTTTCTGACAGTTACGTCCCGGAAGTGGATCTCTTTTTCGCTGATGTCAGAGGTAAATTTTATTGTGTTGTGTTGACTGTTTAAGGCCATGATGAAGGAGTTCAACTCCTGTCGAGAATGTGGCCATATCAAAAAGATGTCGTCTATGTAGCGCCACCAGACCGATGGTGTAATTGGGTACGTTTTTAGGAATTTTTGTTCAAATTCGTGCATGAATAATATTGCATTTGATTTGGTGAGAACATACCTTTCGAGGTAATCTACGTGATGATGGGTCCGTGTAAGTTGTATATTCAGTTGTTTTAGAACTTTGAAGTTTGAGAGGTTTTCTTGTTCTATACGGCCAGGAGTTGAGTCGTTGTCGTCCGCTTTCCGTTTTTTGGTGGGGTTGTTAGACTGTCCCGGAAGTGTTGCTATGGATATAGACGGTGTAGTAATAGCTTTTTCGTAGAGATTTTCATCCGACATAACGCAATGTGTAGGGTTCGAAGCGCTGGTCCCTATCAAAGGGCGATAGTGGTGCTTTGGACGGTGGATCCAAGACTGGATACTTAGAGGTAAGTTGTAAGCTGGACCGACCTCTCACACCGATTTACGTAGAACCGTTTATCGATTCCCACAGAGATCGGATCCCACACGGGATGCTTGTTAAAGAGAAGAAAGATTCTAATGTTCATAACCTGCGTATCCGACGGATTTTGATGAAAATACAAACACAAATAAATATGCCTTTTCTGCAGACAGTGTCTAGATGAAATAAAACTATTAAATAAAATGAAACAAGTAAAGTGTCGTAAAGACAATAGTGTGCTGTGCAAATAATTATTCTTATGGGTTTTACCACTTCTAGACAGTGATTCTACTGTCTGCGATGTTTCTGATTCATCATTACTTATTCCTTTATTTTCTTTTATTTCCTTTCATTACTTTTACACAAATATAAAGACAGAAAAATGATTCTAAAAGAAATTGCATTACCTTACAACGAAGGGTTTTATGTGGAATTGTAATTCCTCGTAATTGCCCCCAATGTTTCGTTTAATCGCATTAATGAGATGAATGTATTGATGATTCGTGTGTTTCAAGTGTTTTTTCTTTTAATAAAGAGAACTTTAACACTAGAATTTGAAATATGACACACAAATTAGAAAGGTAACTTTGTTAGATTTAACATAGCAACGACATTTGGTGCAATTACTGTTTGTTGTTATATCGTAACTACACCATTGATTATTAAATCTGAAGACAGAATAATATTTTATGAAAAATAAAAGAAAAGAAATTCCACCCTTAGGGAAACTAAAAATCAAAAAATGAAATGAACTTCAGTTTTGTGAGAAATTACTGTCGTATTTTATCGCGTTCTACTCACCAAGTGTCGGCGACCTAGTCAAGATTTCTGATTCAACTGTTTTACGCTTTTCACTATAATTTTCTTTATTTCTATAGGTATTTACTTCAAACTTCAAAAATATGTTTCTTATCAACAACCATATCATTTGTGACAAGGTTACAACTATATCACAAGAATGTTCAGAGTCCCCCCCCCCCCTTAAACGTAGAATTTCAATGAAAAAGATGACGTTTTTAACTTCTTCATTTTTTAATCATCTATTTCAAACTTCATTTATGTGTGTCTTATTATCACTCAAATCATTTTGGAAAAGGTTTATTACTCCAGCTTGACTATTTCCAGCATCCCCCTTGAACTTAGATTTTTTTTAAGAAACTATTACTTTTTACTTAAACTTTTTCATTTCTTATGGCATTTACTTCAAACTCCTACATCACAATATTATGATAAGGGTTATAAATCTAGCATTCATAAATATTCATTAATTTGATCTTCGGATTATCTCTTTTATAAACATAAGTGCAGGGAAACTTAACACATATAAAACACTGCCTCAGCTGATGCTTTTGGATAGGACTTGTTTCATCACTTTACGTTACTAAAGATATAATTGCTATTTAGATACAGCAAAAGCTGGGATTCTTTTGGATAAAAATCAAAATCGTCTGATATTGGTTGTATTAAACCTTAGCTGAAGCAAAGTGATTGATTGATATTTATAATTTCAATATCACATTTTTCCAAAACCGTTTTTAGAAATGATGTTGATTTTAGATAAATATTGATAGAAAGTGTCTTCTTAAAATTCTGTCTTTGTGAGCCAATATGATGTGATTGTCAGAAAAGAAAAGATCATTATTGCAAAGAGTGAAATCTAAGATATTCAAGTATTGCAACCAGTTAAGTGAAATATATAAAAGAATTGGCACTTATATGAAGTATTTCATTGCAACGTATTGTTGGGTTTATTTGCAAGTACTTCATCACTTCTTCTTTTGATGAATAGAAATTGCCAGACAGTGCACGTCAATATAAAGTTTGAGCAAATAAATCCGATAAAGAGAGAAAAGTTATTTACGATCACACTTGAAAGCAATCAAAAGGCTTATAAAATGGCAATGAATGATTTATGGATACCGTCTGATATAGCTCTTTGAGTTCCCCGTAGTAATAAAAGGTTCAATGGAGTTTGGCACATAAAAAGAGTAAAAAATTAAGACAAATTCTTATAAAGTAATGTTCTATTGTTTGTGAGCATTATACACAACTGTTTAACTTTAAGAATAGTTATATTGCTCATGGAAACTTATATCATCAAAGAAATGTACAAGTGTGAAACCAATAAATATATGATTTATAATGAGAATCATACATAACTTTAATTCTAAGCCAATTACCGATCGGTTTTGTAAAAGTATTAAAATATTTTTTTACTCGAAACATAACATATATATTCGTGCTGCACATTCACAAGTAATTTCATAAAAAAAACTTTACAATCGCAAAATTTGTCTGCTTAATGAATTTAGGTTACTAAGTAAATTTAGTTTCAATCAATATTGTTCATTTTTCGTCATTTTGCAGGAAAAAATAAATGTCTTGCTGACATAAGACAATTCAATCAATTCGAATATAGACAATGTTGCAAGCGTTATACCATCTGCTTGAAAATTACAATAAACTAATCGCTAAAACGTGATTGTAAACTATGTATCGTTACCTTTAAGGCTCTAAATGTCATTAATACAGCAGAAAGTTTAATGCAACTTTTTGTATTAAGATATATCTCAAAAAAGTAAAAGGCGCTTAAAAATTGTTTTATTTGCAAATACATTGTTCTTTTTATTCTTTTTATACAAACCTATTAAAAACAAAATATTTCAAATCAAAAGTGGTTGAATGATAATACAAATTTACACACAATTGATTGGATAAATGATAATATAAATTTACACACAATTGATTTTTTTCCTAAATATAATAACTGATAACCACAAACCTTTAAATTAAAATATTCATAAAGTTAAATTTAATAGTATAACAGGTTCAAACAAATGATTCAAACTAGCCTATTTGATATGTTACATAGTATACATGTGGCAAAATGTATGATTATGAGATATTTTAAATGAAGATATTTTTTGTTAATTTTAAAAACTTACAGATCAATATGACGTCGTACTTTGCTTATGTTGTCATGGGTTGATTAAATTAAATTTATCCTTCTGTATTTTATTCATATTTGCCTGATGTTAGTTTCTTTTTTTTTCTTCCAAACCCCCAATCTTTAAAGTCAAAGAAGAATAGTTGTTGTTTTACACTTCATCTGTACATCTTGTTTGATTATACGGAATAATAATTTAATAATATTCTCTTTCTAACGTTATATAAATCAAACGGACGCCACTGAAACACCGCATGACTTGTTAGTGACACTAATCCATAACAGCGGAATAAGACATGTCCACTGTTTTATTAGAAAAAATATAATATAAAAGAAATAATTACACAACATGACGCTGAAGGAGAGCAATTTCTTGGTTTGAGTACATCGGATTGCTAATAAATAATGTATAGGAACATATGAGACAAACACCAAGTATAGGCAGAATGTTTCAACCTACACGCTTCATAGGTAGCAGGAAAATATTGAGATGTTTTCAGCAGCTTATTTATGTAAATCAATTATGTCTTAAAATTATCACATTATGCAATTCGTCGGTTGCAATCTTTTTTTCCAGAAAATTCCAGGTTATTCGGATGATTGAAATATAAATTGTTTATGAAACAAAATGTAATTGATCATTCGTAATTCTGAGAGAAATTATTGTTTTTCTTCACAACCAACGTTAAGAAAAACCAATGTAAAAGGTATGCGTGCAATATTTTACTTTTATAATATTTTTAGACTTAAGACCACTTTAAGATTAAGTATGGTATTTCGATGTCATATACATGTATATACCATTTAACATTGGAATATTCAGAAATATAATTTACAATTTTATAATTTTATCGCGAAAGCAAGCTGAAAGCAAACAATTTATTACTATAATCGACGAGATTAAGTTCGGTTATTGTCGACAGAGACTCTCCTACGCACACGTCAACGAAAATCTGGCTGCCAATACTCATTATACTACTAGTGTTACCATAATTAGAAAAAAAGAATAAATGAAAATAATTGCAGGACTTCACTTTGACGTGGAGGAACACCTATGTAAGTTATTGGCATTACTGCAGGGACTGAACACAGTCATATTACATCATATTTTGAGGGACATTCAATTACGTGTCTAAAAGCAAAACATGAAAGCCAATCGTATAATATTTCTGTGTTCCACACTGTTTTAATCACATGTTCGTGTGTGTTAAAGCAATTTTAAAGTTTATAAAAGTTACCGTAACGAAATAACAACAATCTAAGAATTATAAATATCTTTTGAAGAGTAGATTTTGTTTTTTTTTTCTCAAAAGTATTGAGGAAGAAATCGTATTAGATTAAAAGACTGTCCTTACATAAATGTATATAAGCAATCATTTAATCGTATATATAAAGGACATTTTGACTGGTTTCCACAGTGTTTCTTTCTCCTTTTCCCTTTCCGTTCGTTTAAAATAGCTTCCTAGAATTTGCCAAGCTATAGTCTGTCATAGATCTTTTAAATAAAGACAAATATATGTCCTTTACTTCTGATCATTATCCCTTAGGGTTTATCATTTGAAGGAACTAATTCTCCAGTCTGAGATTTGTCTGATTTATCATCAATTTTGTTCTCCATTTCTTTTCATTTTCTGTCATTACTCTTTTTCAGCAAAAGCAGTTTTAGAATTAAGAAGAGAAAAACAGGAATTAGCTAGCATAAAGGTTTTTGTTGGTTAATGCCGTCAAAATTTATTCATTTGATATGTTTTTATCTTATAAATAAGAAATATACCACTAATATTATGAAGGCTTATACATCAATTTGTGTTATGAAACAAAGATCATGGTACAGAGAAGTCAAATAAAAAATAAAACAGAAGTATTTGTTTTTTAAAATCACAACGTATACTGAAAACAAAATTGATTACTCACGTTTGAAATACATATATACGTTTTAGTTACAACATCTAAAATCAAACACAATTGAAAGTTATCCTCTCGCTGCCTTGTAATAAAGGGATTATTTCATTTCCAGCACAAAGCACTAATGTTTATTTAGAGCCATCGTCCTTAATTGTTATTTAAGGAATTTTTTAAGCTTGTAAGCAAAGCATGATGCATTCCAAGCAAATTCATAAATATTATTGTATCTAATGGATTTTTTTGTACTTCAAGTATTGACGCTGAATAAAAGAGGTTCAGGAAAACTGACCTTGATATGAATTTCTTCATGGCAACGTTTTGAGAGATTTATTTGCAAGTGTCTTTCATGCATATTGGTTTTGAAGAGATATAGGAAACAGAAAGCATGTGCAGTTTCAGAACTTAACAAAATACCGTAATAAAGTAAAAAATCTTTATTTAATTACTTCGACATGTATTAGATTATTCATTGCTTACTTGTGCTGTTTTCCAGGAGATTTTAAAGGCACTCTTATTTAGTTATGTGAATTTTTTAGTAGCATTTTGTGTAAAAATGTAATTGAAATCAATGATCAACGGAGTATGAAATAACACTCTATCATATATTTATGTTTAAAACAAATAGTATGTTTGAACATCAAAATATCTAAGCATAAAACAACTGTCATATAAAAAGATACATGAGAACTCAAAGGAACAAAACATCAAATATAATGGAAATGTATTTTTTTCTGCATTAAAAAGGTTGTTTTTGTATTTCTAAATAAACTTTTATAAACTATATTAAAAGTAAAACCATTGCCCTAATTGCTTTAAATGCAGTTTTACTCAATATTTTCAGAAAGAAATTAAGAACATCAAAAAGTAAATGCAGCATGTCTACATGTAATTGACTAAAAATAACCATGATAATTATAACAATTTACAGACGTTTATTATCCAAATTTAATGCATGAAAAGGCCTTGACAAATAAACGCCAGACAGTACACAGTTTAAGTAAATCTCATCTGAAATAAACAAGATATTTTAAATAGTATTTGCGATTATATTGGAACGAGATGACAAGAAAAGTACGGCATGAAATTATTTATTGCTCTTAATGGTTATTTTATTTGAATCAGTTTTACATTTACAGATTGTAGAAACCTGACAAGTATACCAGCCTCTTACAACTAATCCATCCACTTAAGAGTATACCTTTTAGTGAGCAAGATGTCTAATCACGCTTTTTCTCCTGATATAGCTGGAATATTGTATAATCTTTCTTTTAAACCATTATCGTTTAAAGGTGACGTCTTCAGTAGTATCTTATATGTCAAATACTGTTAAACAGTAAACAGTTAAAAGCACAAATTAATTGTCAAAAAAGAAAACATAAAATAATAAAAAGATGAAATAGATAGATTAATGAATAAATAACATAACATAAGATAAACATGTAAATAAATAGAATTTAAAAAAATGACTTAGAATAAATAACAATGTAAACAATTTAATTATTTGATTTAATACAAAAAGACGTTTTGAATACCTAATTATTTGTTACATCATAGCAAGTGATAACCATTTTCTATTGGAAATTCTATATGAAAATAAGTGTCATAGTTTACTCCAGTATGGCACATCTAAAGTATGATTAAGTAAAAGCCTTTAGCCCATTTTCTTTATTTATTTCAAATTACAAGAATTATTTCACGACTAAAAACGTGCTGGGATATTTGTAAAAATGTAATAAGTAGAACACATTTCTTATGAAAAAAAAAACATCCTGCGGCGATTTTTTTTCTCGATCATGCCTTTTTTATTCTTTCCCACACGCTAAATTAACATTAGAATTGCGAAAATAGCATAATCACTTTATTTTGCAAATTTGTATTCTTTAAATACTACATCTAGAGAAAACCTCATAAAACGTGTTTTGAACTGTGGAAATAAGTATTTTAACATGAAAGTTGTCACATCTTTACAGTCTGATGAGATTATTTGCTTGCAAGCATTTGATTGATCTAATAAAAACTATTTTCCAATTATGTTCAAGAGCATTTAATAAATCTTAATCGTCATAGTAGCCATTATTATAGTAATACCGTTTTACAAGTATATAGTAACCATTATATAGTAGTCGTTATATAGTCGTTATATAGTAACCATGTTATAGTTACCATTAAAATAGTAACCGTATAATAGTAACCGTTATCGCTTAAATGTGAATTCAACATTGAATAAATGAAACACGATCATGGCCTATTTGAGTGAGGAACAATTTGTTTAAAGAAAAAGAGATGTTTAATGTGAGAGCCACGAGATACGGTTTCCTTCTAGGATCCAATAATCTTTTCTCAAATGGGGACGACTCATCCTTCGCGGAGCTGTTATTGTTAAATGAAAGTGTTGCAGGCTCGGTTTTATTGAGCACATTCATGTGCGATATATAATAAAGTGCAAGTTACTGTCCATTCGCCGCCTTAGCTCCGACTTAAACAGAATAAAAAAGTTTGCCATCAAATGTAAATTAATTATCAAAAACATAATATTATCACAGGAATAAATCTTTTCATTGTTTTTCATAGAAACGTTAAATCAATTTGTATATATTTACAATGGTTTCTGAAAGGAGAAGTCCGTCCATTTAAATGTATACAACTTGATGTAAAAACATAATTATATACAATGAATATAAATACCTTTAATGTGAGGTCTTGTCAATGCGGAAACGTTTTTACACGAATGTAAGGATTGACAATACACTGTCATTAAACAGAAATTCTACACTTCTTCAGTTAAAAAATCATTTTCATCGCATTATTGTATCATTTGCATCTTATTCATTTACATTAAAAATTTTAAGCCTGCTTAGAATTTGTGTTGTTTTTATTTTCTTATATTTAATCGGATATTTGTCTTGTTTAGTGATATAAACAATTTTACCTCAATAAATTAGTCACGATATGCAACAGAAATGTATGGTTATGTAAAAACTGCATTTAGTTATTCTGGCCAAGCAGAGAATCAAAACTGTAATAGCCAAAACAAAGAAAAAGGTGAAAGTGTCTATATTTTCACAGCGTATTTATGATGATGTGTTTGATTTAAGTTTTATGAGTTTCATTACAAATGGACGCCAGTTTTTCTAGCTGGAGCGGGTTTGCCATTTTTGATTCTATCGACAACACCACAATACTTCAAGATTTCATACATAACACATTCTGTTTTGCATCAAACATTTGTCTTGTTGTCATTCTATGTTCGATTTACCAATCTGTCATTTAATTATATCGACGGTGTAAAACTGATTATTTTATCATAGGTTGGTTGAATGTCAATTTCTTTTTTGCACGTGTTCACTCGTTTCTCTGATCTCTGACGTCATCGAATAGATCTTGTTTCAAGTTTCATCTAGTTTTCTTGTTGAGGACATATAATAACCGTTCTATCAATCTTATCTGTCTGCGAACAAGTTCCTTTGCGATACTGACTTGTTAAAAGTTGGATAACAGGCACCACTGTTTTATTTGAAGAATAGGCTATTTAACCATACAACAGTGTACTTATTTGGAAAGAGTACATCTCATTGCCAATAACTTATGTGTATGAACATTTTAGGATGTACAACTTGTCTAAAATAGCAATAACAACTACACAGCTATTGTTCAGATTATAGCTATAAATCATTTTATCAATCCGTTGACACTGTTGTAAGTTATTACCATATGTCAATTTAGTAACTGTTTATTAATGTGAAGTGTAATATAAAACGTTATATTAAATATTATGCTACGTTTATGGCAATTAAAAATTATTCTTGCACCCTCAATTTCTACACTTGGGTGGGCAGAATGTCTCTCTAAAACCAACACTACTTATTTCTGTTGCATGCGCTATTAATACTTGATGATATAATCACAATTATTAATCAACTAAGTTCATCAAACAGAACAAAATATGTGATGATGAAAATACATAATAAATTTGGAGGAAACATTTGTTTGCTATAGCTGCCATTCCCCACATGGATGTTATTGTAAACAGTAACATTTATTCGAATTATAAAGTCACTTCTGGTGGCAATAGAATAATAAAAAGCATACGTTCTGAAGATTGTTATGCTGATTGAATGTCTCCTGCTTAAGTTGGTGCTAGGACGTGTGGACGGTCGTTTGCACTTGACAGTACCGTCCATGCTCAATCAAACCAAGCCTGCAACATTTCCAGTTTTTCCGTTTTGGACTTTCTGTAGGGTTCTTATTGTCTCTATTTCATAAATATATAATAGTTCAAATATACTTTAAAACACATTTTGGTTTATTTAACTATCTATACGTCAACATATTTTGATGATGATAATACTATAACATGCAAAATGAATTATATAAAAATATTATACATAATTATGCAAGAGTACAGTTACATTAAACAGTTAAACCATAATGTTTTTGAACAAATGTACAATTCCACACACAAAGCAATAATAGTAATATTAGTAATCAGCTGCTTTCTTCTGAGGAATATTAGTAAGTTTTGTGCTTAGCGTTTACTTCTTCGTACGCCAGTCCTAATGGGGTGAACCTTAGCTTTCTTTTTCCAGTAACAATAATGAACAATCACACCGAGCCTGTAACATTGTCAATTTCGCTAATGTGGGCCTTTATGAAAATTGTTTTGCCTTTTCACTATCAAACATTTACTAAGATCATGAAAAGCTGACTCCATTAGACATGCATTGACAGTCTTAAGGGAAACGTACATTTTTGTAAAAAAAATAAAAACAATACCATACCAATCATGTTGTGGCAGAAACATGTTTAACATACTGGAAGCGTCATGTTTGTCTTTTCAACTTGAAATCAATTTAACATTGTCGGAATGAGAAGACACAATATAATATTTCACAATTTCGTCATTTCAATAGGAAAGAAAGTATAGAATGTCTAGTTAGTAATTGATTATTCAGATAATGTACAGGCAGACATATTAAATTACAAAGATTTGATAGTCCCCGAAGTAACGAGAATATATCAGGAGAGTATGACCTATATATAAACATTAAAAAGAAATAATTAGGTTAATGAGATATTTCTATGGCCCTTACATATTCAGTAATAATTATAAATGTACAGAAAAGGTATAAATATAAACAATAATGTTACACATAATAACCGCAAAAGAATTGTTCTATGTTTATCAAGAAGCTTTTTTTAAGTAAACAGTTGTCTTATAAAAGCGTAACTTTTCCATAAAAGGTTGTTTTACATTTTTGTGTCCGGAAGGATTGATTAAAAAGCAACTATACACCTATCTTTATTATGAAAAAACAATTGTATTTTTTAAGCGACGTAACTGCCATAATTGTTTTAAATCTACTTAAATTCAAAATTGTCATAATACGAGAGTACTGTTTTATTTTGTAATTTGTGTATGAAAGAAAATATAGACTTTGTAACTGACTATTGCTATTACAATTTTCAGACAGACATATATATGTTTATAGATGTTATCTTTCCAGACGAAAATTGTTATGTATCAGAGCAAATATCATCTTTATGACCTATATTAGTAGCAAGTTGTAATCTTTTAAAATTTATTCGGTTAATGAGTTTGTGAAAAAACTTTGCCTGGATAGCTTAGAGAAGACAGCCAGTTCTTGAACTTAAACATTCAAGTCTTATAGTCTTTTGGGACAAACTGATATGAGATTTATTTTGTTATAAAGACATTTATAAGTATAAGTATCTTAATTAAGTTATAGTCGATTGGGGTAGTTTGTATTAAATTTGATGTCTTTGGAAGAACGTGCCGATTGAGTAATTAAACATTTTGCAATTGATAATATAATTATTTTTCTTTAGATATTATTCTATTGCGTCGCCCTTGTGCCTACCTGTTCTTGTTTGGTGCTCTTCTGGGCTCCTTGTTTGTGCTCATGTGCAGGTGGTTTTTGTTTGGGGGGGATACGTTCATGTCCTTACGCGTAACAAGGTAGTGTAATGCCCTTTACACAAAGTATCAAATGTTTGTGTATAATATCCAATGTCTTAAATTCCGTTCGATAAAAAATATAAACAAGTTCTGCGCGTATGTTATGTAAAACAATACAGTGTGGGTGATAAGTGATTCATACTAATTATTTGTCTCTCTTGAAGCGTTATAGAATGGCTTCCTTCTGACCAACTGTATTCCCCTAAAAGAATGGTTATTCAAGTCAAAATTTAAATGTACTTTTGAATACCCGGTAGTTTCTAAATATTCTAAAGTCGCGTCAAATGTACTTTTGAATAATTTCTAAATATTCGAAAGTCGCGTTAAGTCAGTACTTTCAAGTATTTTGTATGATTAATATATACAAGTCTCTGGATTTATGCTGAAATTTTACGTTTATACATTATCTGTATAAAAATAATTGTGCTTTAATTAAAGGCAAGCATAGTAATTACCGGCTGATTTCCTGACGTCTTGACCATAACAACAACTAAGGCAGATGGTTTTGAGTTCTCATGTATCTTTTCCTATGACAGTTGTTTTATGCATTGACAAAAGCTTTATTTCATATATATTAGGTCATAAACACACATTTGATATCTTGTTAAATATACAATGTATTAGGATTATTCTGTTTTAAATTAAAAGAGTTCATGAATTGAATAATTACTCATTCCTTGAAAGGTCGCGACAATTAATATTAATACATTTTGATGTTTAGATTGAACCATACTAACACGATAGAAAACATGTTTAATTTCTTCTACGCGTAAACTTATGTTTCTACTCCGTTGATATTTAATTTCAATATACAAAATTACACGTTGCACAAAATGCTACTACAAATTTCCACATTACTACATTAGAGTTGCCTTAAAATCAAGTTATATCCCATACTCCTATGATACTTATGGTTATGCTGGCGAGTTTTGAAAAAATAAAAAGTGAGCATTCAATTTGAATCATCCAATACATGTCAAAGTTATTAAACAATTTTCTTTTCTTTATTACGAAGGTTCGTTAAGTACTGAAACCGAATATGATTTCTGTCTCGTATATATCTTCAAAACCAATATTCATGAAATACTTGCAAATAAGTCTCTCAAAACGTTGCCTTGGAATTATTCATATTAGGATCATTGTCCTTAACCATCTTTTATTCAGCGCCAATGCTTATATACAAAATGAATTTGTTAATTACAACAATGTTAATAAATTTGCATTGAATGCATTATTGCATTGAATGCATTATGCTTTGCGTATATGCTTTAATATTGTGTGCATGTTCTTGAACGGTTAACGGTAAACACAAACAACACTTTACTTTCGCTAGAAGCGGACAAGCGGTAGTAAATAATTAAGAACTTTTTCAAATATTATAAAATGTATATTATATAATCATATTAAGTATACTTCTCTCTGAATGATGGATTAGGATTTAGTTATGAAAGTTATTTCACTAATTTTACATGCTGTGCATCCTTTCAAAATATCATCTGCATATATAAAATATCAAAATAAAACCAGCTAAAACACTCCATGCCAAATTTGACAGCCTTGGAAATTTTCCATGAACAACATCTCTTATTTGACTATTAATTATCTCTTTCAATTAGATATTTGAAACCTTCTTCAAAATATTTAAATAGTTTAAATAATCTTAGATAAGTGCCGTTTAATTCTGAATATTATTGTAATTTCAAGATTGGAATAATTTAGAAAAACGAGGTATAACAGCTGCATTATATGCTCCGAAAGTGCAACTTTAATTGTTGTTTTGCTTTATCAAATATGTTGTTTACTGGCATCTCATATGACCTAATTAATGGTATATTATGGATGAAACCCTGTTATTACACAAACTATTACTAACATTTACTACCATTTGTCATGTTAAGCTGTGTAATTATTTCACTTGATTATGGCTATTTGAAACGAAACCATGGCCATTTATCATACCGCGATTATTTCGTCAGGGGTCACTGCTTTAACTGTTTGTGTGTATCATATCAGAAGGCTGTCAGATAAAAGCAAATCATAAATATAAAGAGTTTCATTTTCAAGAAACATAAACACGTACACAATAAACGTAAAGTGCCCCAATGTATTATTTTGAAGTATTATGTATTTGAGCATATAGATATTCTTTGCTGCAATAACAAATGAGGTACCATTGACCACTTTCCCTTCATTACCCTTACGAATTTAACATTGAGTGATTGCTCATAGGGATAAACTAAATACTACGTTAGTACTACTTTAATGTTAAAGAGTGCAAACGATTGTCTTTTTGAATTGTCCATTGCTATTGATTCAACCAAATTAGACCAAAATACTCGTAGCATATGTAATGCATTCGCAACACGCTTAAAACAACTAATTTAAACATTAACTGAAATGTTTAACAAATGAATGGAATAATTAAATGATTCGTTTTGATCAAGTAATTGCATGTCGATATACATTTAAAGGCAAACTCCAAGGTGTTCAAAGGAAAAATTACCAAAGAGATTGAACCATTAATGCGTTTTGTCAGAAAAAAAGACAAACACTTTCAACTTTACAATAAGGTTAAAAGCTCTAATGTTATTTTGTACAGGAAATGTTATTGAACATTTGCTCGAAACAAAAAACGGTATAAGAACACTGAACATAATCAGATGACATTAAAGGCATTATTTATTTACATTGTATGCAACATCTACAGTATGATTAAGTTAAAGCCTTTATCCCATTATTCTATATTTATTTCAAATAACATTAATTTTATCCTGGAAAATGTGTATAAATGTAATTTTCAAATCCGGCCACGATATTGTCTCGATTATGCTTTTTTATTCTTTCTAACACGCTTATTTCACATTAAAATTGCGAAAATAGCATAATCAATTTATAAAGAAAGTTTATTTTTATATACTATATTTAAAGCAAACCTCATTAAAAGTGCTTTGAACTATGGAAATGAGTGTTTTAACATGAAAGCTGTCATATCTTTACAGTCTAATGAGATTATTTGCTTGCAAGCATTTAATTGATCTAATATAACCTAGTTTCCAACTATATATTACCCATTATGTAGTTACCATAAAATAATAACGGTTTTCCGTCATCACTTTAAGGTGAATTCAACATTGAATAAATGAAGCACTTTTGATATCATGGCCTATTTTATTGTGATTGTGAGGGGTTTTTAATAAGAGAGCCACGAGCTTCCTTCTAGAATCCAATCGACTTTCCTCATATGGTGATGACTCATCCTTCGTGGAGCTTTTATTCTTAAATGATATTATTACAGGCTCGGTTTGATTGAGCACGTTCGTGGGACATATCGAATGTGCAAGCTACTGTCCATGCGCCGCCTTGGCTCCGGCTAAAACAGAATTGAAAAGCTTGCCATCAAATGTAAAATAATTATGAAAAAACATAAACAAGAAGTATCTTTAAAAAGATACTCGGCCGAAGTCAATTTATTGTCATCTTAGATATAAACAATATTACTTAAATTATTTGATTTTAATCAAAACGGAATAATTTGATTTGAATAGAATTTATAATTAAACAAAGATTAGTAGATATTGTACACTAATTCCACGGAGAATTGTGCAACTGTAAATTAGTCGAAAGTTCGTTTCAATCGTCTTATGCCCGGTTCGAGAAGAGAATATAATGACTAGAACGGCTTAAAAGAACGCAAAATTATCAAAACGGCGATCTGTCATATTTAATTTCATATATTTATTGAAAAGCTGTTAGAAACATCTAGAAAATATCATTATTTTGTTTTTATATTTATTCTGACTTTTTCCAACACTTATTGCCATCGTGCAATCGAACAGACCTCTACCTATTATGGAAGCTCTTCTAAAGTATGAATCAAACAGGCTATTAGTTTAAAATGACCAATGAAAATTCTGCCTATATTCATTTCTTTTCTGTTAATTTTAGCGGAAGTCAAGGGGAAATCAGACGGCCTTCGGCCGAAAAAAAACATTTTCACGGGAATAAATCTTTTGAAAGTTTTTCATAAAAACATTAAATCAGTTTGTATATATTTACAATGGTTACTTTAGGGGAGTTGTCTGTCCATTTAAATGTATACAGTTTGATATAAAAACATATATACAATGAATATAAATACCTTCAATGTGAGGGCTTGTCAATGCGAAAACGTTTAACACGAATGTAAGGATTGGCAATACACTGTCATTAAACAGAAATTCTACAAGATAACTTCTTCAGTAAAAATAATTTTCATCACATTATTTATCATTTACATCTTTTCATTTACATTAAAAATTTTAAGACTGCTTAGTGTTGTTTTTATTTTCTTATATTTAATCGGATATTTGTCTTTTTTATTGATATAAACAATTTTACCTCAAGAAATTAGTCACGATTTGCAACAGAAATGTATTTGTTATGTACAAAAAGTGCAATAATGATGCTGAATGGCATTTATGTAATTGCCAAAAAAAAAACAAAACAAACTTGTAACAGTGTTTATACTTTCACAGCGTATTTATATTGATGTGTTGGGTCAGATTTTTATCAGATTCACTACAAATGGACGCCAGTTTTACTAGCTGCAGCAGGTTTTCCATTTTGATTCTATCTACAACATCGCCAGATTTCATATTGTGATGTTAACCAACACATAACACCTTCTGTTTTGCATCAAACATTTGTCTTGTTGTCATTCCATGTTCGATTTACCAATATGATATTGAATTATATCGACGGTGTAAAACTGATTATTTTATCACCGTTAATTTCTTTTTTTGCACTTGTTCACTCGTTTCTCTGATCTCTGACGTAATCGAATAGATCTTGTTTCAAACTTCATCTAGTTTTCTTGTTGAGGACATATAATAATCGTTCTATCAATCTTTTATGTCGAATGAAATATAAATCAAACAAGTTCCCCTGCGATACTGACTTGTTAAAAGTTGGATAACAGGCTCCCACTGTTTTATTGGAAGAATAGGCTATAAAACCATACAACAGTGCACTTATTTGGTAAGAGTACATTCCATTGCCAATAACTTATGTGTATGAACATTTTAGGATGCACAACTTGTCTGAAATAGCAATTACAACTACACAGCTGTTGTGCAGATTATAGACAATTTTATCCATCCGATGACACTGTTGTAATTAATTCCTATGTGTAAATTTGGTAACTGTTTATAAGTGAAGTATAATATAAAACTCGTACGTTTATGGCAATCATAAAATTATACTTGCACACTCAATTTCTACACTTGGGTGGGCAGAGATGCTCTTTAAAAGCAACACTACTGATAAACATTCGTTTCATGGCGACAGTGTTTCTTTTACGTGCGCTATTAATACTAGATGATACATATTATAATCACAATTAATAATCTACAAACTTCATCAATCAAAACATAAATATGTGATGATTGAAATACATAATAAATTTGGAGGAAAAATGTTGTATGTTATACCTGCTATTCATAACAGGAGTGTAATTGTAAACTGTCATATTCAATTTAATTGTAAAAAGGGAACTCGGATGGCAACAGAGTGATATTATAAAAAGCAAACGTTTTGAAGATTGTTATGCTGATTGAATGTCTTCTGCTTAAGTTGGTGCTAGGGGGCGTGGGTGGCCGTTTGCACTTGACAGTACCGTCCATGAACATGCTCAATCAAACCAAGCCTGCAACATTTTCAATTTTTCCGTTTTGAACTTTCTGAAGGGATTCTTTTTTTAATTTTATAAATATATAACAGTAAAAATATACTTTAAAACACATTTTAGTTAATTTAACTATTAATATGTCAACATATTTTTAATAATAATACTATAACATGCAATATGAATGATATAAAAATATCATACATCATTATGCAAGAGTACAGTTACATTAACCAGTTAAACCATAATGTTTCTGAACAAATGTACCATTCCTCACAAAAAGCAATAATAGTAATATAAGTTATCAATTGGTTTCTTCGGAAGAATATTTTCTAAGTTCAAATATTACAATTTTGTGCTAAGTGTTTAATTCTTCGTACGCCGATGCTAGCGGGAGTGAATTGTAGCTTTCTTTTTCCAGTACCAATAATGAACAATCACACCGAGCCTGTAACATTTTCAAATGTGCCGTTTTGAGCCTTTTTTATGATTTAATTTTGCCTCTTTGCTATTAAAACATTTCACTAAGTACATTGACATGAAAAGCTGACTGCCATTGGCCTGCATTCACAGACTTAAAGGAGACTTGCATTTTTGTAACTGACAAATAAAAGCAGTACCATACCTATCATGTTGTGGCAGAAACATTTTTACATCTTAGGAACGTAATGTTTGTCTTTTCAACTTTTAATCAACTAAACATTGTCGGAATTAGTAAAAAGAATATTATATTTCACTATTTCGTCATTAGGAAAGACAGTATAAAATTTCTAGTTGATTTTTAATTATTCAGATAATGTACAGGCAGACATATTAAATTCTAAACATTTGATAGTACCCGAAGTAACGAGAATATAGCAGGAGAGAATGATCTATATATTAACATTTGAAAAATAATAATTCGGTTAATGATACATTTCTATGGCTCTGATATATTCAGTAATAATTATAAATGTACATAAAGCTATATATATATATATATATATATATATAAACAGATATGTTACACATAATAACCACGAAAGACTTGTTTTATGTTTATAAAAAAATAACTTTGTTTTTAAGTAAACAGTTGTCATAAAAACGTACATTCCTTGAAAGTCTGTTATACTTTTTTGTGTCCGGAACCTATCTTTTCTAGAAATAAATACTTGTAATTCTTTTTGAAAGCGACATAATTGCCATGATATTCGAAATTGTCAGAATACAAGATTACTGTATTATTCTGTTATTTGCGTATGAAAGAAAATATAGAATTTGTAATTGACTATTGTTATTGCATTTTGCAGACAGACACAAAATTTTTAAAGATGTCATATTTCCAGACGCAAATTGTTATATATATCAAGCATCTTTATGACATATATTAGTAGCAAGATATAATCTTTTCGAATTTATTCGGTTAATGAGATTGTGAAAACTTTGCCTGGATAGCTTAGTGAGGACAGCCAGTTCTTGAACTTAAACATTCAAGTCTTATAGTCTTTTGGGACAAAATGATATAAGATTTATTTTATTATAAAGACATTTATAAGTATAAGTATCATAATAAAGTTATAGTCGATTGAGGTAGTTTTTGTATTGAATTTGATGTCTTTCGAAAGAATAATCAACATTGTGCTTTTGATAATATAATTATTTTTCTTAAGATAGAAATTCTAGTGCGTCACCCTTGTGCCTTCCTGTTTTTGTTTGGTGCTCTTCTTGACTACCTGGTGGTGATCATGTGCTGTTTTTTTGTTGTGGATTCTTTCAGGTCCTTACGCGTAACAAAGTAGTATTATGCCCTTTTAGTTTATAAGAACACAAAGTATCAAATGTTTGTGTAAAGTAATCAATGTCTCGAATTCTGTTCCATAAAACGATATAAAAACAGGTTCTGTGCGTATTTCATTGAAAACAATACAATGCGCGAGATAGTTGTTTTATTCTAATTATTTGTCTCTCTTGAAGCGTTATATAATGGCTAAAGTCTGACTTATTGTATTCCCCTAAAAGAACTGTTATTTCAGTGCGAATTCAAAAGTATTATTGAATAATAAATAAAAATTCGAAAGTCGCCATTAGTTAGTACATTGAGGTTGTACCAGTCTCTGAGTTTATGCAGACATTTTACGTTAATACGTGATTATCAGTATAAAGATAATTGTGCCATAAATATAGGCCAACATAATAATTACCGGCTGATCTCTTGACGTTTTGACCATAACAACAACTTGGGCAGGTGGTTTTGTCTTTAAATTATTCAGTTAAACACCAAAAAACAATATACATTGTAATAAGAAAGAGCTCCAAAGAACGTCAAAAACAACGAAGTTGAAAACGATATTATTTTGATTAAGATATAATCATAAACGTGTTCTTCGGTACAAACAAAAATAATTATGTTCTTTTGAAAGTCACTGAAACTTAATGAAATAAAAAAATATCATATTCGGTCTTCATAGAAAAATACTCAAGGTCCGGTTAATTGTCCAGATTCTGTATAAACTAAAAAATTACTGTCGGTTAAAATTCTAGGTATTGTCATTGTTTATTATTTGCTTCTTTCAATAAAGGTTACGAATGTCACATTTTTTAAATTTTCTTACACACAACTGCGTTACAAAACGTACACACACACAAATATAGAGGACTTAAAACAGAGGTCATGTCCGCCGTTGCATTTAATTGGCATTGCATAGCTGTATATTTTGTCCGATCATTGGCTTTAGGTATTATACCACACTGTCATAATTTACATATAGATTTGTAAAATAATTGTCTTATTATTATTATGCCAAAGAATATCTCACTACTGCAACGTGTTTAAACTACAGACAATGCCTTTAATGTCTTCTGATTATGTTCTGTGTATGTGTTCTTATACCGTTTTGTTCTTTCGAGCTTACGTTCATAACATTTCCTGTACAAAACAACATTAAAGCTATTAAACTTACTGTGAAGTTGAAAGTGTTTGTCTATTTACTGACAAACGCATTATCGGTTCAATCTCGTTGGTTTGTTTTGCTTTGAACACCTTAGAGTTTGCCTTTTAATGTTTATCGACATGCAATTACTTCATTAAATATATCAATTAATTACGCCATTCATTTGTAAAACATTTGAGATAATGTTTAAAAAGTAGTTGTTTTAAGCGTGTTACGAATGCATTACATATATAACGAGTATTTTGGTCTTATTTGGTTGAATTAATAATTATGAGCAATTCAAAGAGACACTTGTTTACACTCAAGACTATTAAAGTATATTATAACCCTTTGAAAGACCGGTAGGGCCAATTCAACTTCATGAATTATCGATTTCTCAATTTTTAATTTCGTGAATTCCCGTTTGTTTTCAACATACGGAATTCACGAATTCACGATTTCAGTTTCATGAATTCATGATTTCAACTTTACTAATACACGATTTCAACTTCATGAATTCACGATTTAAACTTCGCGAATTCAACTTCGTGAATTCACGACTTAAACTTCATGAAATCGTGTGTCACGATTTCAACTTTATGAATTCACAATTTCATGAAGTTTAAGTCGTGAATCCGTGCAGTTAAAATCGTGAGACACGATTTCATGAAGTTGAAATCATGAATTTATGAAGTTGAAATCGTGAATTCATGAAGTTCAAATCGTGAATTCATGAATTTGAAATCTTGAATTCATGAAGTTGAAATCGTGTATTCGTGAAGTTAAAATCGTGAATTCATGAAAATAAAATTGGAAATTCATGAAGTTGAAATGTCCTCACCGGTCTTTCGTATTCAGCAGTATTTAGTTTATCATTGAAAGTTAATTTCGTAAAAATATAAAGGAAAAGTGGTCAAATGTGCCTCATTTGTTATTGTAGCAAACAATATCCATTAACTCAAAAGAAAAAACAAAACATCAAAACAATACATCCAAACATCATGTCACCTCGCGTATATTGTGTATGTTTTGGAGATGCCAGAAAAGGGGGACCAAGTTCAAGATAAACATTTTATTTATATTTTGTTATCGTAATGAATCTTTTATCTGACAGTTTTCTGATATAACACGCACTCCCTGATAGAACAATTAAAGCAGTGACCTCGGGCGAAATAAATAATAAATGGCCACTATTTCGTTACAAATAACCATAATCCGGTGACATAATTACACAGCTTAACATGACAAATGTTACTTAATGTTAGTAGTAGTTCGTGTAATAACAGGGTTTCGCCCATAATATACGATTTATAATGTCATATGAGATGTAAATAAATAACATATTTGATAAAGCAAGGCAATGATTATATTTGCACTTTACGAAACATGTCATGAATATGTTAAACGTGTTTTTCGTAAAATTTTCAACTTTGAAAATACCAACTGTTATATTCAGAAATAAAGGGCAGTGATCTTATCTTAGAATATCTAACTATTTAATTATTTATCAGTAAGTTTCAAATATCTAATAGAAAGTAGTAATTGATAGCCAAAATCAGAGATGTTGTTCTTGGAAAATTTCCTTTTCTGTCAATTTTGACATGGAGCGTGCGTTTAAGCGATAACTGCATATGGTATTTTGAAAGGATGCACAACATATATAATTGATTCAATTAATTGAGATTAATATCATTGATTAAATGAAATGACTTTCATAACTTAATCCTAAATCATCACTCAAAAGAAAGTATATTGATAATTTAGTATGATTATGATATATGATTAAAAAATATTTGAAAAAAGCGCATAAGTTCATATTCACAACTGCTTAGCATCCATTAGAGAGAGTAGACTATAGTTTGCGTTCACAACCGTTCAAGAACATGCACAAACATAACAACAAATATATATCACGAGACCTTTAGGGTTACAATATTTGCTATTCAAATAATTGTATATTACATTTATTAATTAACAAATCAAAGGTTTCGCATAGGTTTAATTGATCAACATTTTTGGAAAATTCATTTCCATTTCTGACATTTCTTATATATGTATTCCAAGTCGAGTAATTCATTTTCATGATTCTATCGTCTTTCAGAGGGACAATAACTCTTTTCATATATTTTGTAAAGGTTGATGACCAAGAAATTCGCATTTTATTCTCAGACCTAAAATAACAGACAGTGATAGTTGAATTAAACATTCCGCGTTATATAAAGAGAAGTTTGGTCAATCATTTACTCCAGTAAATCGGTTAATGTCGACAAATACACTCATCGTGCTAATGAAGAAATATTTGTCAGTTCTAAAAAACACAGTTTTTGCATTAACAACATAACATTTCTCTCGACGTAAAACTTCTACATTATTCAAAATTAACGTACAAAACTTGTTCGGACTGCTTAAATATTATGTCAGAGTAAATATGATATTCGGGAACATATCGCAATAAAGAACTTTTTTCATCCTTGTCGACAATGATCGACCAAGATATTCATTTAGCAAATGTCTATGCTGAATTCACAATTTAAAAGAATAAACTACAAAAAATATAATAACGTGTTGATTTACGGCAATAATGAATATGGCAACACTGGGGTCGGCGTCTCTGGCCATTATAATAAGTTTCCTAATGTTGATATAAAAAACAGCGAGGTTACAAGCTAATATTTCATTTCAGAATACAAAGAAATTTTTTTAATTAAATATTGAGAAAGCGAAGTCAGGTATATAAAGAAAGTGGAACGAAAGTATGGTCATGCTGAATTGATCCTTACCTTGAATGAAAAGGATCACAGTTTTAGATAACGAATTATATTTTCGAAAGGCAAATAAGATCATAAGGTTTTACTTATTATTATTACATTCAGTTGGAATTTTCAAATTATCTTAAGATTTAACAAAGGGTTGTCGGAAACAAACACCTGACATGTTTATGAAATTCGATCGATCATGTGGCGATCACATTATGATAAAAATGGCAATGCTATATAAAGCTGATAGCAAACAAAGAATTCATCTAATTTCAAGGATCATTTTGCTTTTATACATGTATTATTCATATTAACTTCTATTACATCGGTACCACTAATATATCCTTTTTCACTGTGTTTAATATCATCTTGCAATATTAAAATATATAATGACAAGAAACCCCGTTGTTGTCATATTCATAATTACTGTAAACCCACGCGTTATTACATCTTTATCTGTAGTTTATTTTTATAATTGTGAATCAAAGATAGACGTTTGCTAAATAAATATCTAGGTCGGTCACTGTCGCGAACAAGGATGAAAAAAACTAAAGTTCTGTAAAGCGATATGCACGCGAATATCATATTACTCTGACATGATATTTTAGCTTTCCGAAAAAAAAGGTTTTGTACTTAAATTTTGAATAATGTAGAAGAGTAATACGTCGAGAGAAAATGTTCTTAATGTGAAAACTGTGTTTTTAAGAATTGGCAAATATTTCTTCATTAGCGCGATAAGTGTTTCTGTCGACCGATTAAATGGATTCAGTGATTGATCAAACATCTTCAAATATCAGGAGAGATATTTTGTTCAACTATCAGTGTCTGGTTAACTACTTATTGGTGACTTGCGATGCCTTTTGGCACCAAAATATCGAAGTCGTTGGTTAATCAAGGTCTTAGAGAAGAAGGCAAACTTCTTGGAATGGTCGTCCACCTTTACGCAAATAAATAACGATTTACTGTTCCTCTGAAAAACGATAGAATCATGAAAATATATTGCGTGACTTGTAATAAATATTCAATGGTACATAGTTGGAAAAGGATTTGTGTCCTGATATGTTCTTTATTTTATGGTTATCTTTATGTTTTATGTTACACTTTTTTCTCGTGTTTTCATGATTTCGTATTAGTCTGGGATACCCATATAGGAGCGAAAATAAATTAAAATTATTTGATGTGAGAAAATATCGACATGTCTTAAAAATGTAATTATTCCATGTACAGCAAATACTTTTTAAATAAAATGTATGCGCACTTTCACGAGTCAGATAACACCTTCCAGATGAAACTATTACATGCACGTTAATCAAAATGTTTCTGGAACATTATACAACAAAATTAATGTTCAACAAATCGTGACTTATCAAAACGTTATAAAAACAAATATTATGTTCTCTTATCTTAAATAACTTGTCAGTTGGCAATTTTGCGATACTACAATAAAAGAATGAAAGGTGACACAATTTGAATTTTGGAAGGCAATATGATCAAAATGTTATATATTATTTTATCCAGTATTTTGCCTACGTTCTCTTAAGATTTAACAAAGAGTTGTGGAATATCAACGTCTGGCATGTTTATTAAATTCAAATGTTGTCTTTCAATTCAGTAGAGATTTTATATAATTACATTTTACATTTAATGAGAGCGTACAGTTCGGGTCTTTTGTGTTCCTTATTGCAATCGATATATTTGTAAGAGAGATGTTTATTTTTGAAGATGATATCTTTATCAAATATATAGCAATAATTTATCAAATTGATAAGAAAAAGATGAAAACAAGTATTGTTTTTACTTTGAAGGCTCATATTGCCTTAGAAACGAATGAATGTTTACTTCTTTTGAGTTTTGTCGTTAGATAATGGTTTTAAAGCATGAAAGGGGTTTGTTACATGGAAACAATTATATAGCTAAATGTTGAATTATCTGTCATAAAAGTATAGAAATATAATGAGCTTTTTAATGTTAGATAACAATCCAGTGCTACATTGACAACATTTGTAGGTCTATTGATTACATCTAGTAAAGAGCTGATTATTTTTTATTACATTTTTATCTAGTACTTGATTTGGCTATTTAATACAGCATCGTTGTATTGAAAACTGTCATGTTTTTTTCCGGATAAGTGAATATAACCTGTTTCTTTTACAAGATTCAAATTTTGTTTCGAAACACGAAGCTATCTCATTTATAAACAGATTGCCGATTGTTTAGATGCTCTTTCTCTTTTGTATCATAGGCAAAAATAAAAACACGTTACCCGTTGTCACAATATGAAACCCCAGAAAAAACAACCAATGAACGAGTATCTGAATATGATATTTCTATCGCTATCCCTTTGTCTGTCGTCCCAAAAAGTATCCCCCCACCCAAAAAAATAAATAAATAAATAAAAAAATAAAATAAAAAAATAAATAAATAGACATGCTCTAGGTTATCAAGAGACCTTAAGGGTTACCATATATTTGTTATTCAAATAATTGTTTATTACATGTATTAACAAATCAAAGGTTTCGCATAAGTTTAATTCATCAACATTTTCGAAAATTCATTTCCATTTCTGACATTTTAAAAAAAATCATTACAACTCGAGTAAATCATTTTCATGATTCTATCGTCTTTCAGAGAAACAATAACTTTTTTCATATATTGTGTAAAGGTAGGTGACCGAGAAATTCGCATTTTATTCTCAGACCTAGAATAACAGACAGTGATAGTTGAATTAAACATTCTGCGTGATATTAAGAGACGTTTGGCCAATCATTGACTCCAGTAAATCGGTTAATGTCGACAATTACACTCATCGTGCTAATGAAGAAATATTTGTCAGTTCTAAAAAACACAGATTTTGCATTAACAACATTTTCTCTCGACGTAATACTTCTACATTATTCAAAATTAACGTACACAACTTTGTTCGGACTGCTTAAATATAATGTCAGAGTAAATATGATATTCGGGAACATATCGCAATAAAGAACTTTTTTTCATCCTTGTTCGCGACAATGATCGACCTAGATATTCATTTAGCAAATGTCTATGCTGGATTCACAATTAAAAAGATAAACTACAAAAAATGTAATAACGTGTTGATTTACGGCTATAATGAATATGGCAACACTGGGGTCGGCGTCTCTGGCCATAATAATAATTTTCTTAATATTGATATAAAAAACAACGAGGTTACTTCTATCTTATTTCAGAATACAAAGAAACTTTTAATATTAAATATTGAGAAAGCGAAGTCAGGTATATAAAGAAAGTGGAACGAAAGTATGGTCATGCTGAATTGATCCTTACCTTGAATGAAAAGGATCACAATTTAAAATAACTTATTATATGTTCGAAAGGCAAATTAGATGAAAAGGTTATACTTGTGTATTATTACATTCAGTTGGGATTTTCATGTAATCGTAAGATTTAACAAAGGGTTGTCGGAAATCAACACCTGACATGTTAATGAAATTCAAATCTAGATAGTTTTCAATTGAGATTCTATATATTTTATTAATAACATTAAATAAGAACGTACAATTCAGTTCTGTTGTTCTCCTTGTGGCAATCGAGAGAGATAATTTATTTGAAGATCACATAATGATAAAAATGGCAATGCTATATATAGCTGATAGCAAACAAAGAATTCATCTAATTTCAAGGATCATTTTGCTTTTATACATGTATTATTCATATTAACTTCTATTACATTGGTACCAATTATATATCTTTGTTCACTGTGTTTAATATCATCTTGCAATATTAAAATATATAATGACAAGAAACCCCGTTGTTGTCATATTCATAGTTGCTGTAAATCAACACGTTATTACATTTTATTATTAGTTAAATTTTATAATTGTGAATCAAAGATATAGAGGATATTTGTTTGTTTGTGTGTAAGATGAAATTTTATTTTATCGAGTGGGCTTTAAAAACAGTATTCTCACGAGTGGGGTACACAACAAACAAACAAATTTTCTTTTTATTTTATGCTAAAAAACAAGTTTAAACGAAATTTCCATAATATTAACATAAATATTAAAATCTGTTTCCCCATTGAGAGCCCCATTTAGTGCGAATTTCTCATTAAAAACAAGAAGTCTTGAGCTGAAAAAATAAGTCCGACAATCAACGTTAAATGACAGTGATATTATTTATTTTGTTTAAAAAATATGAATGATCGCTTGTTTTAATAATTAAAACAAACAATTCTTGTAGGAGAAAATTCCAACCATCCATCCATATTTCTGTTACTTACTGCGAATTTATATTAGACCTGGCTTTGTTAAATGTAAGCGGCAGCCATTTTTTAAAGTTGTGTATTTCACGGGAGGAAAATAATTGTGTTTGATTCATAGGGATATCATTTGGATTTGTCTTACACCTTTTTAAAAGAAAGAAAACGTATTTGAGGATTGTATATATATTTATTTGACAAGTTATTTTAGCATTCCGAAAAAAAATGTTTTGTACTTAGATCTTGAATAATGTAGAAGTATTACAATGTATTACGTCGAGAGAAACTGTTCTTAATGTGAAAACTATGTTTTTAAGAATTGGTAAATATTTTTTCATTAGCGCGATGGATGAGTGTTTCTGTCGACCGATTAAATGGATTGAGTGATTGATCAGACATGTCCAAATATTATGAGAGATGTTTTATTCAACTATCAGTGTCTGGTTAACTACTTATGTGTGACTTGCGATGCCTTTGTTGCACCAACATATCGTAGTCGTCGGGGAATCAAGGTCTTAGAGAAAAAGGCAAACTTCTTAGAATGGTCCTCTCAAAGACGATAGAATCATGAAAATATGTTGCGCGATTTGTAATAAATATTCAAAAATGTAAGAAACCACCACAGATCCGTATGTAAAAATGTCTTTTATATGGTACATAGTTGAAAACGAATTTGTGTCTTAATATCTTCTCTATTTCGTGTTCAAAGCCTATGAACGGGGAAGTCAGATAAAAAATTTGGTTCATATTTTATTTGTTCGTTTTAAAGGACTGGTGTCATTCGGTATTTCATGAGTAAATTTTACACCAGATCTGAAAATAACGACAATAATATCTGAACTTATCAGGTACCCTTAGTTTATGATGTTCAATAAGTGTCTATTATATATTGTATGATTATTGATATGTTCAAAATTGTTATATTGTTTATAATTTGTATATATTTTTGCATATTTATCAAGTATTTATAAAATTAATTGCATTACCGACTTTGCTTTTATATTATTGAAAACATCTATTTTCTTTGTGTTCTGATAAGAAATTATAGCATGTAGCCTAGATGTACAAATCAATATTATCTTGCAATATTAAGAAGTATAATGAGCAATAATCCCATTTTTGTCATATACATTATTGCTTCATTAAAGTCGGTCATTGTCGAGATGTAAAAGGATGAAACGCCTTAAGATATGTATTGCGATATGTTCCCAAAAGTCATATTACTCTGACATATAATTTTAGCTTTCCTAAAAAGTTGTGTTCCTTAATGTAAAAGACTGTAGAAGTATTACGTCGAGAGTAAATTTTATTAATGCGAAAACTGTGTTTTTTAGAACTGGCAAATATTTCTTCATTAGCAAGATGAGTGTTTTTTGTTGACATTAACCGATTAAATTGAATCAGTGATTGACCAAACGCACTTTAATATCACGAGTGATGTTACTTTCAACTATCATTGTTTGGTTTACTTCTTCATTTCGCGATTTCTTTTTTTTGGCACCAAGATATCGTAGCCGTCGAATATTCAAGGTCGAAGAAAGGAATGCAGATTCTTTGGTCGTCAAATTTTACGCAAAATGATATCGAGTAATTGTTTCTTTTTGAAGACTATAGTATCATGAAAATATATTACTCATTTTGTAATAAATATTCAAAACTGTAAGAAACCTTAATAGACCCGTTTTTAAAAATGTCTTTTATACAGTACATAGTTGGAAAAGGATTTGTGTCCTGATATGTTCTTTATTTTATGTTAACACTAATTCTCGTAATTTCATGATTTCGTATTGGTCTGGATACCAATATAGGAGCAGAAAATAATTAAAGTTATTTGATGTGAGAAAATATCGATAAGTTATTGTTCCATATACAGCAAATACTTTTTAAATAAAATTTATGCGCACTAACACGAGTCAGATAACACTTTCCAAATGAAACTATTACATGCACGTTAATCAAACGGTATCTGGGGAAATTATAAAACATAATAAATGTTCAACAAATATGACTTCTCAAAACGTTATAAAAACAATTATTATGTTCACTTAATATCTTAAATAACTTGTAAGTTGGCAATTTCACGATACTGTGTTATTCAGCAATAAAAGAATGAAAGGTGACACAATTTAAGATAACTCATTTTATTGTCGAGTGGCAAATATGACCAAAGGTTATTCTTTCGTATATTATTTTATTCAGTGTTTTTCTTAAATTATTAAGGTATAACAAAGAGTTTTGGGAAATCAACGTCTGACATGTTATGAAATGCAAATGTATTTTACAATTCATTAGCAATTCTATATAATTATATTTTGTGAGAACGTACATTTCTGTTCTGTCGTGTTCCTTGTAGCAATTGAAAGATGTTTTAGGAGGGATAATTTCTTTGAAGATCACATTATTTATAAAAAATTGCAAGATAGAAACATATGACAACAAAAATCTCTTTTTCTTTAAAGGCGCATAATGCCTTAAAAACGAACAATTTTTTTACTTTTTTTTGGGGAGAGGAAACATCCATTTTTTATCGTTTAGGTAATGCTCTTAAAACATGAACGGTGTTTGTTACCTTAAGATAATAGAGCTAAATGTGGAATTTTTATAAAAGTAAGAAAAATGTAGACAAAGTAGTACTCTTACTTCTGTACAATGTACTTAATCACTATAATTGTATTAATTTCAAAAGGCATCAGGTTTAACTAATTGGCCAACGAGTATTTTTTGGACACTAAAACTACCACAAATATAGAAAAAGCTTTTAAGAAGTAAAACAATCTGGAGTATGGTGAGTTTGTTAATGTAAGGTAACAATTTAGTGCTACTCTGGCAATATTTAAAAGACTGATGATTACGTTTAATGAAAAAACTAATAGTTTTTATCTAGTACTTGATTTGATTTGTCTATTCAATACAGCATCTTGGTATTTCAATCTACCAAGTTCTTTTCCAGATAAGTGAATACAACCAATGGCATTTTCTTATGTTACATTCAAAATGAAACGTTTTGATAAAACCTGATTTGTTGAATATTTATTACAGAATGTAATTTCCCTTGAAACTTTACATGCGTGCAATATTTTCATCTGGAAACTGCTATTTGACTTTTGAGAGTACGCATAAATGTTATTTAACGAGTTTTTTGTAGTGTATGGAATAATTATTGTTTTTAATTTAAGAGATATCGATATTTTCTCATCTCAGATAATTTCAATATATTAGAGCTCAGCTGAGTAGGTAGACAAAAACGTTATCATCAATTCAGGAGAACAAAGCGTTTGCATAAGATAAGGAATATATCAGGAGACAAATTCTTTTACGGCATGGTACCATATAGAAGTCATTTTACATTGGTATAGCATTGTGGTGATGATTTGTACATTATTCGTATCCCAATACATTTTTTTCAAGAACATTGTAATAATGAAAATATGTACGTGTAAATATCATAAAATTATACGCATGTTACACTCCTAAATATTTCGACACATCTACATTGATTTTCGATATTAGTTGTCAAATCTTTAAACATTTTTAAAAAACATGTATTGGGGATGAGTTCATTTAATGCAATCCTTTCTTGCATTTCTTTGATTTCAAATTCTATACTCACGATCACGTTGTTTGTGCCATGTTGCGGTTGTAAAAAGTCTCGCCATACATCGTAAATGTTTCATCCGGAGTAACTTTTCTGTGTCTCCCTTCTTGCCTTGTCTTGGTGAATGCATTCACAGTATGCAACCCTATCTTGTTGTTCTTTGGCTTGATTCTTATATCAATATACTATAAAGTAAATAGTTTATTTAACTTGTGATAGTTTGAAAACGAATGCATGGAAAATTTATAAAACATTGTTTAAACATTTCAAAACAATAGAGAAGAATATTTGAGTAATTCTAAATACGTTACCATAGTCAAATTGTTAAATTATGAATCGCCACTTCATCAAATTAACAAAACAAGTCATAAGGTGTTGGTGTTGGTTATTTGCTCTCAGGTTCGTGGCATTAAAAATTCTGGAAAAAGGGTGATCTCTTGGTAGCATTCAAAACACAAAATTATCTGAGAAATACATAATAGGTTTATTGAGTCTGAACATGAATGATGATGAAAAAGTACAACATCCCTCAGGCCCCTAGTACAAGCTTGAGCGGTACTCAATTTTCAACACTTAAAGTGCTGCAGTCAATAATCCCGAAGGATCAAAAAAATATAAGAACTCTGACCATATGCTGCATTTTAAGGAATTGCACGAGCGTGTCAAATTGTATTTGCAATGATAACCGCCGTACGGACACATTTGCGGATGTTTCAACTTCTAAAATGTTATCATTACATATATATTTGAATGTTGACTTTTGCTAAAGTGGTTGGCGGGCGTATAATTTGTAACATGCACCAACCAGTACAGATCACGCGAAGACACCGAACTTGCAACATTTCAAATGTCGCTATTTTGGGTGTTTGTTAGAGATTCCGTTTTGCGCTGCATTGTAGTAAAGTTTAAATCCAAATTAGATACAATACAGTGTAAGAGCAATGATAATAAATACCAACCAGACTAAAAAATGTCTTCTCTAAAAGATGGAGATGACAGTACTTTTTATAAGTCTGCCGGGCTGTGTCGAAAGTGTCACATCAAATGACAGACACCTTTTAGACGATACCATATTAATAAATTGAATATTATTTCGTGTCAAAGGATATTTATGCCATAATGCATTTTGACAAATTTATGTCTGGTTTCGGCATTATGAGATAGATATTATAAAATGCAATGGAAATCGTTTTTTACCACGCTATATGTTCTATATGGAAACTATAAATAGCATTTATTTGAAAGAAATGAAGAGAAAAAACATTTATTTAGGTACTGACTTGGGAAATCAAAACATGTTGTTTTAATCTGAACTGGAAATATAATTAAATATTCATCAATCTCTTATTTTATACGTTTATTACCTTAAGACGAAGCATTTAAATAAATTGAATCTTTTCTTATAAATTTTAGGAAACTAGCGAGATACTACTAAAGGACAATTGATATTTACATGTAATTCTTTTAAGGGGCAACGTTTTGATACAACATTTTACTGAGGACCTATTTATCTAGAAACACAAATATTATACAGTCATGTATTTGACAGAAAAGATCGGCATTTCGAAAAGTCGAGAAGCAACATAAAATAAGAAACAACTTAATTATCAGTTTCTTGTTGTACATCATTCCTCTTTCTTTAAATTAAATTCAATGTTTATCAGAGTTATTGATGTAAACATTTGATAAATTCATCAAATGTCCATACTAGTTTTGTTCCGTCAATGGAGGAAAAATGTTCTGCGATATTTTGTTAAGCTTATCCGATGTAATAACTTCTTATGAGAATTAAATGTATGTGTTGTTTTCACAGTTCTTCCTTTTGTTTTGATTTAATTTGATAAATAACATTAGTTTCAATGAATTTAATATCTTTAACAATTCAACATTTATAGGGGATTGAGCTGTCTTATACAGATCGTAATACGACAATGACATAAACACATTTTTTTAAATTTTAACTATTACCTTAGCACAATCAAATGCTTAATTATAGAATAAAATTATAAAAGCTCTTGTACATCGATAATTTTTGTATTTACTGCTTTGAGCCTGATATGCCATTTGCAGTACTATCAGCATCACATGCTGCAGGTTTAACAGTATTCATTTTCGTCCTGAAACAGACGACGTTCCCATCAGGAAGAATAGACGTTTTCATACTTCTTGATTATAAGAACTTGTGAATAACCGTTAGAAATGTGTCAGGTTTTAAATTACCTTTTCCTTGAAGAAATCATTTACAATAAATATACCGTAGGACATTAAATTAAAATTGTGTCTAATTCAGATAAAAAGTTTCTGACATCTTTCCCCTGGGTTATATAAATGTGGCAATACACAGTCAACTAAAGGTTACTCGCGTGTTTGTCATTAACAAAACGTACGGGGTATAAAAATGATTACTCGTGAACGAAATCCCTGTACGGTTTTTCTATGTGTGGCTTTCTTGACAAGTCATTTATTTGTGAGGCCATGACAACGATTTTCTTCACAGGTTTCATACCATAATTTTTATAAAATGATGTCCTCGTTTTCGTTCGCCATAACGTTTTTTTATATTTTAGTACGAGCTACATCATTACAAATTATTTAAAGTTCTTAGTAGCGAGCGAAGAAAAGAAAATATTTAAGTCAAGATTTGGCCCCTTTCCCATTACATTCTATCAGAATATCAAAGTAATACATTCATATTAATTTTATAAATATTTGATATTGAAATGAAAAATGTGCCCATTAAAGACCAGTCCAAAAACAATGTATCTTCTCTATTATTATTTAACGTAAAAAACAAGTCACCAATTAATTGTTAGAAATGTAATTAATATTCACTTATCTATTGTATACAGTAGGGGCATGTAATGCACGTTTTTGCAAAATGAAATATATGTAAGTATGTAAACTTGTTCATAGGCAGTATGATATCAAAGATATTAACAATATATATATGATTATGATTTTATTATATAAGCTATGTTTGAACACATTTCTTCTTGAAGGTAGCATACATCCACTTTCTTATTTGTAAGTGATAATTTAAACGTCAATATTCATTTGCATGTCTTATACAATCTCTTTTCTAGAAAAAAAATGCTTTTACGAAAGGGATTTGATTCATGTGAAGATATAAGTTTTAAATGATTAAAAATAGTATATATGTTTATATTAGGAAGCACAAATAAATAAGTAAAACATAAATGGGATCTAGCATGGTTAAGTGTAGTATCGGGAAGAAACCGGTGATCGCCTTTGATCCCACGGCGCCAGAACCGGTGATACCCCTGTCTCAGGTTCGAGTCTTAACAGACATGTGGCGCACGTTAAAAGATGATATAACACGGATTGGAGTTGTGACATTTGTGAAGTAAGTGAAATTATATTTTAAATATCTACTTTGTCGAGATCATCTTTGTCAAAGACATGTTATGTCAATATTTCTTGTACAAATAATATCTTAATATCTCTGTTTGCGCCTTATCTACGACTATAACATAATTTTTATAAACTTAAGCACTTCTTTATATATGATACAAAACTTTAGAAAGATTGGTTTAAGCTAGTTATGACTGCTTTATCATATGTAGATATTGATTCCGTAACTCAATTTTAGTAACAGGTTACACAACAAGTATTTCATTGTAAAATTGTAGAAATAATATCAAAGATATTATAAGAGTATGTTTTTAAAAAAAAACATAATTTAATAACCTTTAAATTACTTTAAGAAACGGTTGAATAGTTATGCTATATTTTCACGTCAAAATCATCGTCAGAAACATTCTACTTATATATACTAATTTTAGCGTAGAATCATTGATTTTTCTAGTAAGAAGTCTTACTTAACCGATTTCCATTGATAACAAACAACATTACCACATTGGACTGTCATTCAATACGAGCAAGTAAAATAAGCCAAAGAGTGTTAACTATGCTAATGACAATGTTGGAACATCTACATTTATTCCAATCGTTTTTTTTTTAATTTCAAATGTAGTTCGCCATGCATTATAAAATGTGTTTTGAATGCAATTATTTGTTCATTGGACGATATTGAAATGTTAACAAAACACCGATTCGGAAGTGTAATTACAGTAACTTAAGCAAACAGTGAGACTTATAAGGTTTACATCGCTGAATATCTAATAAGGACACTTTTTGGTCAGAAGATGACCATTCATCATTTTTAGGGAAAATGTACAGTATGTTCTGTCGACGAGTGCAGGCTGTGATCATACGGTACAGATCTTGGTTTGCACTGGTCGCATGACTGACAACGTTAAATTAAAGTGACATTATGCTCATATTTTCATAGTGAAGTTGTGCTTAATTGACTTTATATTTCAAAAGATTGACTGTCAAAATGGTGTTTGACCAATAATTGATATTTGATAAACTTATAAATCTGCCTAAAATTTAAAAAGACTGCCCCACTCTTTTTATAAACTAAGCATTATTCGTAAATTCTAACGGACATTTACAGAGATTTCATTCGGATCTGTATGTTATTTATTAATTATGCAAACTTAATTATTAAATTAAAAGGGATTATGGCAAAATGAAAACATACTATGATCTTCACCCGTTCACTCACTATATACCCTTGGATGGGCATAATTTCACTTTAATTGGAATGATTCTTTGTCATTTCGAAGTCATGTTCTGTGTCAAGATATCGTTAATTTCTTTAATATGTTTTAATTTAAACAATTCTTTGTCATTTCGAAGTAATGGACTATGTCGGGTTATCATTTAGTTCTCTTTATGTTTTGATTAAATAATTGTGGTGCAATAAATAATGAAATTATAGAAAATTCGAGTTACCTTGATTATGTTCAAGTGTCATAATTGATTAACAATTCAAGTATGTTAACTCTACTGTTATTTGATATTCTGGTTACAGATAGTTCGATTGCAAATTTAGATATAACAGAGCTTCATATATAAATATATAGCAGATTGAAAACTAATAATTTTGCATGATCTTAAATTACGATTACTGAAAATAAGTTGGGGTCACTGGCTTTTTGTGCGAGTCATCTGCCCTTGCATATGATTTATTTGTCATCTTGAGTCATTTCAAGGGGCAGATAACTCTTACATAAATCATACTTAACCTATTACTTAGGTTGTATGCTGTTTTCGTTTTTTATCCTTGGTCACAATACAACATATCATTGAATTGCATTGCACATTAATTTGTTTCCTCTTTATTCATATTGTAGCGTACGCCTTTTAATAATAGGAACACGGTTAGCTTTCTTGTTTTAATTTTTGGATTAATTATATGACCTCTAAGACTTGATTTAAGTTCCCAAATGACATTAATTATAATGTATTCATCATTACTTGTACTCTCAAATATCAAAAGATGAAATATAAAATTTCATTAATTTCCCGTATAATATTGATTGGAGTCATTAATTACCTTGCGTTTTTGCCAATATATATTCAAATTTCAAAGGGAAGTTATTCTAATATAAGATTTAATAATGAGGTTTCCTTTGTATGCTTAAATGATCATGTAATTTTCCTAAGAGAAATTACTTGACATCAAGGGATATTAAGTATTAAACCCGAAAAAGTTACGTGATCATCGAGAAGAAGTCTGTTATTAACTCACTGTTATGTTCGAGGACTTTATCAATATTTCAACTATTTAGTTTGTTTGATCAAATGAATCAAGTAAGAACGACAATAGTGCAACCAATAACAGTGCATGCTTATATTAGTTATAACACTTACGCTTTGTCCACAATTGCAGGCAAATAATTAGAGATGAATAAAATGTCAAACATACGTCACCTCTTATTCCATAGAAGAAGTTGGTCTTTGGTTATTAATGGTTAGTTATCCAGAAATGCCGGCTAGGTGAATTGACCGCAAATATATTACCAGAGATGTGTTAAAATCGGCAAACATACAGATAAAAAAAACGAAATGATATTCATACTTATCTTCATTAACATATTTGTGTAAAATACAATGGGATGTAATAAACTGAAAAAAACTACTAACGATTGAGTTGTCGAAAGGAGAAAATTGTATATTGATATACTCATTTGGTATCATACAATTAAGGACATATCTGGACATAATACTTGCAAGGAATGTCTATGTTGTTTACAGCCAATGAATTACATACAAACACATAATATATAATCAATTTTGTTTTATATACAAACACATAACAAATAAACATTCCCATCACATAAAACAATCAACTGCTAGTTTTCCGGATATAGCTGCGCTTTCCTGTACACGCAATCCTATTTATCGTTCGTGTTCAAATGTTTTTATTATACTGTGATATGATGGTCATCTTAATACTTGCAAATCAATTAAATATAAAATAGTCCAATAAATTTATTTACTTTAATTTTAAGATAAAAGCATGATACTAATCATTATCAAATCACGAAAAATGTATTGATGTAGGTCATTAGCAACATTGATATTCTACATGATGAAAGGAAAGAAAGCTGTTAAAGAAATAGACCAATTTCTCAATAAATCAAACCTAAATAATGAATAACTATGTAACGTTATAAATCAGACTATTCGTCTATCAAGAGACATATAATAACAATTTATAGCTTTGTGCACGCGATATTTATGTCATTACCAAGATGAAAAATAAATAGACGTGTCCTATACTCCTACTCTATGTTCATTCTGTACCAGTTCTCTAAGAGAGACACTTTCTATTGGGTAACACGAAACCAACATTAATGACATTGGCATGTGCAAGAAACATAAAACATGATGTACTGAGGATATAAAGCATTGGCATGTATCAGCTATTTGAAATATTTTATAGTTTGTTCTGGTAAAAACTATGTAAGGTTGTGTATTGCATTCATGTGTACCTATGTATTACACAAAGCTCAGAAACATGTTGTTTTTAAGGAGTTCATACATTGTTCTACACTTGTATGTAACATAATTATCGTAGAATTTAAATCAGTTTTGTGAAAGCTAATTTTGTAATATCGAACAGTCGATATACGCAAACATCATCGTATTGTGATTGCGAAATGAGAACAATCAAATGTACATTGAAATAATTTTTGTCAGAGGGCATGAGTGCACAATGCTGCATGTTTCCGCGCAAAGAAAATGGATCTCTTCCATATTTTTTTTGCACAACTCATACACCATATATGTTGAAGGTCGAACCATTATAAGGATCGTATGCCGGTGTAAAATTCTTTTTCGTGCATATTACAATTAATGATATTTCGAAAAGAAATTTTGAGAACAGATACTTTATTTAGCACATTTTTTCGTATAGTAGCGTATGAATATGAAAATTCATTTCAACGCCTCAATGACGTCATCCTAACATCGAAATTCATTCATAAAGGAGGCGCTTAGATATGACATAATTTAAAACATGCGACTGGTCTTACATGTGGGTGTAAAACAGGTTCTTTTAGCGGTGGTGTAAAAAGTAAATGCTCTTGTCTGATTTGCAAGAAATACCCGAGGACGAAATGGTTTACTGACATATTTGTGGAATAACAGTCTTCCTTTTCCTTTGTAAACCATTGTTAAACTGTAAATATCTTGGTTTAAACTCAATGTAGTTTTTTTTCTATTTTCAAACAATTGTTAACGTAGTTTTTTTCTTGCTTGTTGTAACATATTGCTTAATTTTGTAATTAAATCATAACTTCACCAATCAACCTGTCAAGTGACGCAAAATAATTTTTAAATTACAACTATAAGTTAACATTATCGTGGTGTATTATATAAGTTATTCCAATATTTACAGGGGCAATCGCACTATTTATATCTAAAGTTATAAGTACCTATGACCTTACTTCTCCTACATTTTACCTTTGGGAATTACGATTCAGACTGACATGAAAGTTTATTTCATCGCATCATAATTTATATATAAAATAATTGATTTAATATGACGATTTCGTAATGCTTTGGTCATCAAGATAACGACAAAGGCAACTTCAGGTCCAGTTCTGATAAAGATAACAATAAGAAGATTGAATACCGTGTTTGGTTTATAATGATAAACTTCAATACGATATTTCTTTAAAGAACTAGATTCTTAAGAGACGTTATTCAGGTAAGATAATCACGACAAACGCCCACTCATTAGCGGACTTATCATAACATTTTCGTTAGTTTAAAGTATTTTGTAAACCGTTAGTGTTATCGCGCTGAAATCTAACAGAACATTATTTGGATATACTTGGATTATAATTATAACATCTTTAGTCACAATATACATTTTGAGAATCAAAGAATATAAAATTGTCAATATGGGCTTAACAAATTGTAAGTTCGTCAAGGGTAAGAATGAGGACATTAAAATAAACAACGGCAGATTGAGTTATGATGAACAAGTACCAGAAGTTTCATCTTACGAGAAGAAAATACTAACAGAAATGTGGGCGATTGTAAAGGAAAATATCGCTCAAATTGGAGTAATTACATTTGCAAGGTAAGGAAATATAATGAAGTTATAGATTTTATAGTTAAATACACATTCGTAATATGTATCACAATTCTTTCACAAACGAAGATAAACCGAACCGACAATACATAAAAGTAGCTTCAAGAAAAATAATCCATACAGGATAAAATCTTAAAAAAATATCTATTTTGCTGCAAGTAAGCTTAAATTGCACATTTTCAACGATATACTTAACATGATGAAGTTTTTTGAGCTTGTGTACAGTATGTCCTAGGAAACATTCGACCGATGCAGTGGTTGTTTTTCTTTAATTTGATTTTCGAATAATAATTTTTAGCATAATCTTTTAAAGAGTTGTTTTAACAATAATCCTATAGAACCTAGACATACATACCTCCGTGCTTATAGACATTTCTTCTGTCTTTTTCTTTGGAATAAAATAAGAATTTAATGAAATTTTGAAAAGAAAATTATGTAATATAATATATATGCTTTTATAAATTCCCACCGATATATCACTAGCGCTAAATCTTCACTTCTAATTGAATTGATCTTAATTCATAATTTGTCTTTGGAAATTATCTATGTTGATATATTGATGTACATGCTAGCAGGTAATTTATCTTAAAATAAAACACTTATTGCCTTCATTGTTTTTGCAAGAAGCATTATCTTTCTCGAATTGATTGCAGAATGATCAAGGGCAAATAAAGCCTCAGAAATGAATATTATTTTGCTTTGTTAGAAAGGGCAAACATGTTTTTTAATTGATTTCATTTTAGAACATGTTAGAAGTTAATCGCCTGTAGAATGTAGCACTGAACATGTATTTATGTGTCAAAAATATACCAAATTGTAAAGTCAAAATCAAGTCAAAGTCAATTGTAAAGAAAGTAATTATTTGATTTCCAGACACAATTCTATATCACTTTACTTAACCAATCGCTGAACAGCAAATGAAATAAAGATGGATAATTAGTATATTTACAATATATTACAGGACAAAGAACAATGAACATGATTTCGTTTTTAATTGTAAGCAATATTGAATGTTCGAGACTAGAAGGGCCTGTTTAACAGTTTCTGGTATTTCAGTTCTTATCTCACTTATCTTGGTTCATGTTATGTTATGTTATGTTATGTTATGTTATGTTATGTTATGTTATGTTATGTTATGTTACTAGTATGTCGAATAATACAAGAAAAGATAAAATAATAATTGTGAACAGACAACAACGTATGGGCTATGCTCTGAGCAGATTATGTGTTCTGTACTTGACTTGCTTCAGCTGTTAAAGTACATGACTGTTTAATCTGACGCAATAATTAGTATTGCATGGTTAAATAAATCTATCTTGGATTTTGCAAGCAATAGCAAACCCTATAATATGTCAAACATAAACAAAGAACTATGTTTTGTTAGTTCATGTTTTGTGTGTATGTGTGTGCGTTTGTTCTTTAAGTAAATAAATCGTGTGATGTTTAGAGATATAGTTATGTAAAGTTTTTTTGACCTAGATATAATTAAGCATGTAAAATATTACATACGAATACATCTTCTATCATGGACATCAATTAAACCGCCTTAGTCTGCCAACAGGCGTCATTAGTGTTTTAAAAATATGAGTTTGTTTAATACTCTTTTAATACTGAGATACCAGAAACAAACTTTTCATGACGTCAATTAATTAGAATCTTGGAATTCTAGAATCATGGGATTTATAAAAAGTATTTATCATTTGAATTTATATAATTGACTACACGCTAATGGTTTAAGTTATAACGTATGGCTTTATTTGGCACATGTTCGTGCTGTTTAATGGAACTCATTTATTAAAGATATGCTCCATTTAAATGATATAAATGATGCAATAATGACACAAGAGAATATCTAAACATGGAAATAATGCCTTATCAGATTATGACAATCTCGTTTAACAAAAAGTCAGGTCTCAATGAATCATGTTTTTATTATTAATAATCAATATAACGTTATAAACGAGGCTTTTTGTTTTGCAGCAGACGTCAAATATCAACTTATATTTCCCTGCGCGCAATATTCCATGGCATTTCCAGGAGATAAAAATCAAACGTCTCCCACAAGGCGCCCTTGATAAATCCATACAAGGTCTTAAAATTGTTACAAGAAACTGATATCTTTGACCTTGGCATTGTGTTTTAAATCAGTTAAAATTGCAGAGTTGAAGAAAAGTCCCTAAACACCGTGGTGAAATTATCAAAATTTTATTTTACTGTAGCAATATCTATCTGAAGGACGAAGAAAAAATTATTAGAAATAAATGAACATTTGTTTTCAGAATTTCACTTCCCCACATGTAAAAAGTTCATGATAAGTGCAGTCAGATAAACATGCAATTGCACATAAGTTTTGTATAATTATATTACCTTTTCCTGTTTTGGAATCACCTGTCAAGTCTAACTTACTGTTCTTTAAGGAGTATTGGTCTAAAATGGGCTCATTTTCCAATGGCCAATATTGATAACCAAATATGTCTTTCTTGGTGTTCTGTCGCGTATGATACTAAACACTATCAACACATACAGACCTTTCATTCTGGACCTATTCACTTTAAGAAATTCACAGAAAGAACAGAAAATGTTTTATAAATATTATACATCAGTGATTCAGTTAAATGTTGAGCGGTTATGTCCAGTTGGTATCTCTTGTATGACCACTACAATAAATCTAAAGAAAAACGTACTTGCCTAGTGTGTCAAAGTCAAAGTCATAGAAATTGCACACACTTTAATAAGTCCCCACTACTATGAATATGGACATGTATATAATAATATAGTTTATATATCTGCAAGACTAATTTTATAGCATGAACGAATTTAATTAAATATCATTTATCATCTATTTTTTAAAAACCATTGACACCGATAGTAATATTTAACATTATTAATCTGTTAAAAGACCTTAAACATGAAAGTTGAATTACTTGCATAGATCATAATTGATCTAAACATACATCAAGTAGAACTTTAATCTTTAAAACTTATTTCCAGTCCCGTCATGTCGAAAAAAAACACCCTGATTAGAGTCCATTTAAATGATTGATGTTCAAATAAAAGATTAAAAGATTTTATAATAAAAATTGATACTCTCTGTATTTCAGGACCATATTTGAGTCATTTTGAGAATTACTATATTTATTAAATAGTTTCAGTTATAGTAAACACAGTTTTAAAGCAAATATGAATTTCAAATTGCTTTATTTCACTCTTGACTTTTTAAACTCCAGACAGGCGAATCACAAGCCTATGAATATTAAGATATGATGTATCAGTATAATAATTAATTAATATGTAATAAATAACACTGATAGCAGCTGTTGCATTAAAATGATATAAATAGTTACTTATTTATTTATATATATTCCTGTAATATCAGGCAAACGTTTGATTGTTGTTGTTGTCTTTCACAGCCACTTATTTTGGTGTTAGCTTGTAAATATTTCAAAACGACGAGTGTATTAAAATTTGCATCATTTCGAAATTCCTTTGCTTTTATTCATCCTCGTAATTATCGTTTTAATGTGATTGTTGTTAAGCAAATAACTGGCCGTTTTACATCTTAACAGTTTTTGGCCACGGTCATATCTTAGATAAGGCATTTATAATATAAATGAATACCTATGTATTTAATTTTCATTATTCATGCAGCTTTCCACACGTAATTTATTCATTTTCTTTTATATGTATTAGACATACAAAATGTATTCAGAAAGAATTTCATAAATATCAATAAATATCTGTGATTAAAATATTTAACTCATGGATTAGCATAGTCCATCTTTAAAGTTTGAAGATTGATTTCAATTAGTAAAAAAATGAGAGTTAAAAACATAAGAGTAAATGTTATTTCAAACGCACCTCTAGTGCGTTGATATTCATTACGAATACAAGATATGAAATAAATACAAAACTGGCACGTACGTTAATTTATTTTAATTGCTATTTTCTCCTTAAATCAAAATTAACGAAGCTTGTAATTTCAGTAAATATTTTATGTACAATTTCATGTGAAGTAATGTTTTATGATATTTATAATATTTCGTGTGATAACATTCAGCATCAGAAGCGCCTCTGGCGGAAATGGAAACACCATTTTTCACTTTATATACATTTATAATATATCATATAAATAAATATTTCATTGATTTTTCATTTCACAGTACGGTAACTTACCATTGAATATCGTGTTGCCAATCATCATAGAATGTTATTATTGGTCGGCATTTGATGATTAATAATGATATTGTAAGTCATATGAGTCTGCGATAATTACATGTACATAAGGCTAACGGCATAATTGCATTGCCATTATTCCATTATTCAGAAAGTGCGAATTTTTGATTCCATGGTGATGAACACGTACATAATCATATAAGGGTGTGTTAATGGTGCTGTGGATATATTGCAACGAACATGTAGGGTTTCAGAAATGTTTATCAAGAGTTGTTGGAAAATCAAAACATAGTCTCGTTGTTTTACAAATACTTTTATACTTTATAAAAGAAACCGTTTTATATACATGTTCGTGTGAAAGCTTTTTTAAATAACGTCAAAACGTGAAAATGGGGTTATCCCACGGCAAATGCATGTGTGGCATGGACATTAAATATAAGAAAAACACAAATAGATTAAATAGTTATGACTATGAACCAGAGGTGTCGTCATATGAAGTGAAAATACTGAAAGAAATGTGGGCTGGTCTTACCAATGATATTGAGAAGGTTGGAGTTTTATTTTTTATAAGGTAAGAACTCCCTGCTTTTGGCAACTTTAACAATAAGAATATTAAAGGCACATTATACTTCAGATATCCATATATTTTTGTTATTCTTTAGAAATGCGAAACGTATGTTAGATTTTCTTTTAAAAAAATGATTAAGAGCATTTTAGATATTCTGAATCAGCAACTGAAAAAAGCGTTTAACAAGCAGGGATGTGTCGTAAAGGTAGCAAAATGTTGAAAAATAGTATTTTGACTTCATAGTAAATACTAATTCACTTAATATACCATTTGCAAAAGGAGCAAAAAAAAGGCAAAAGATAGTTTATGTTTATCGAAGGTGTACATTGAAAAGAGGAAACACTGAAATAAATGTTGTTGTTTTTTTCTCCAAATTTTAGCCAAATATTTGCTTTGTAAAGATCTTACCTATTTTATTAAACGTAATCTGGTTATAGACTTAGTTATTTGCTGCTGTATCATTATCATTAAGGATGAAGTGGTTGTATAAAAATGATATATAGGTCATCTAGATGTTATTCTATCAAAATTAGCGAGCCTTAGTTGAAACCAAGGTTAATTGCTTTCCCATGAAATTTATATATACATTAGATTAACGAGGTATGTGGTAAATATCCTCACACATATACATAGATAATTAGATATAGCCGGTATAATTTTCGTAGAAAATACTTTCCTAGTCAATTAAAAGGTAAGTAAAGGGAGATAATACATGTCGTAAATCGCACTATCAATTAATTGCCAAGGAATAGTTCAAGGGATATTCAGATCCAATCGCAAGTACTGCAAATGAATGAATTGTCTGTAACTAAGTTAACATATTGCGTGACATTTAAATTTAAAAACAGGAAAAGTAGTGCAGAAAAAATAAATGAATTTTAAATAAACAGCTTTAAACTACCTGGTTTCATATGACGATGCATAATTGAAACAAATATCAGAAACATAATGCATATTGTCTAATGTGTATAGTTCTGTAACGCAATAAAATGCAGATAAGAAACTTTTATTCAACTCTAAAAAGATTAATGTAAATCCCGGTGGAATTCATATCATAATGATCAGTTGGTGATTTATCCGCCCGAGAAGTTTATTGCTTATCACAGCAAAATCTTAAAACAAATATTTGACTGTTTAGTCTGTCAATTTGATAAAACAAGAAATGATTTAATAATCACACAGGAACACTTTATGGATTATGTTGCTTTCAGAACATGTTTACAAAAGTGCAAAGCAAATGCACGTTTCCGGAACGTATGTACCGTGTGTCCTAACTATTTATGATAGTAAAGTATGTACCTAGTGTCCTGACTATTTTTATGTTAGTAAGTATGAACCGTTTGTCCTAACTATTTTATGTCAATTAAGTATAAACCTTGTGCCTCTGACTTATATTAATTCTGAAATAGTAAAGCGTCAAAGTGCAGAAGTTTGCTTGAAATGTCCTAATGGTAATGTTTATATAATATAAAAGGATATGTTAAATAATGCTAATGACAATTGAGCTTTAGGATAAAGTTTATATTGCACACTCACTCGTTATCATCGGAATATATTTTATTATTATATTGTTGTCTGTACCTCTCAATGTAATTTGTTAGACTTCTGTTAATGTAGCAGGCTTAAAGATAAAACATTGCATTGATGGGAAATAACTTAAAATATATGCTATTTATGCCCTACCACCAATTTCTATCGGATGATATTTCCCAACTCCTCATGGGATAGATTATATGAGCCGCGTCACGACAAAACCAACATAATGGGTTTGCGACCAGCATGGACCCAAACCAGCCTGCGCATCCGCGTAGTCTGATCAGGATCCATGCTGTTCACTATCAGTTTCTCTTCTTGTTATACGGTTTGTAAGCGAACAGCATGGATCCTGATCAGACTGCGCGGATGCACAGGCTGGTCTGGATCCATGCTGGTCGCAAACCCATTATGTTGGATTTGTCGTGACGCGGCTCAATTATGCCGTTACGTTTTTTTTAAATTAGTATGTTTGCAAATAAAACATAATATATTGTTCTTTGTTTCTAGCAGGCATTTTAATGATTCTTTAAATAATCACAGGAGCATCTTTGATGAAACTAGCACCCATCAAACTACTATCTTTCTACCGAAGTTTGAAGTAATTCCGTTATAATTGTTGCTTAAATTCATAAATGATCAAAATAATATTTCTCTTAAAAGAACACACTCGACAAGCATGTGATTTTGACCATAATTTGTTTTGCGTTATAACATACTGTTGTTGGTTTTTCAAAAATATATATGACGTCATTTCCATCACGTGACTACACATTACCTCTGGGTGTAATGTTGCGACTATCAAGAACGGTGGCAGTGTAATTTGTATAAATTAATGATATATTTAATGATATCGGTATTTGATAAATTGTTACTACGTTTATAACAATTCATTTAAATGTTCAAATAATTCATATAAAGTCCCATCATGTCGAAAGAAAAACCTCAGTAGAGTCCATTTAAATGATTGATGTTCAAATAAAAGAAAAGGAGAGTTTATAATAAAAAGTGATACTCTCAGTATTTTAGGACCATAGTTGAGCTCTTTTGAGAATTATTATATTTATTGAATAGTTTCAGTTACAGTAAACTCAATTTTAAAGTCAATATGAATATCAAGACAGGGGCATTTTCAAATTGCTTTACTTCACTCTTGACGTTTTAAACTCTAGACAGGCGAATCATAAGCCTATGAATATTAAAATATGATGTATTAGTATAATAATTAATTATGTAATAAATGTAACTGATAGGAGCTGTTATTTTAAAATGATACAAATAATTACTTATTTATTTATATACATTCCTGTTATATCAGGCAAACGTTTGATTGTTGTTGTTGTCTTTCATGGCCACTTATTTTGGTTTTAGCTTGTAAATATTTCAAAACGAGGATTGTATTCAAATTTGTATCAATTCGGAATTCCTTTGCCTTTATTCATCCTCGTAATTTTCGTTTTACTGTGATTGTTGTTTGTCAATTTGGTTTTCAAAAGAATAAATCAACGATTGACTGTATTTATATTTTACACGCTCTTATTTCAAAAACTCTTGCTGAAAAGAAAAAATTATATGTAGCCTTTCTCGATTGGGAAAAAATGTTTGACAGAATTGATAGACTTTACTTGTGGCAAAAAATAATGAATGCAAATGTTAGTACAGAATTTGTACTGGCTATAAAGTCAATGTACTCAACGGTTAAATCGTTTGTTAGGTATATTTCGACTAACTCTAACTTTATAAATTCAAACATTGCAGTGAAGCAAGGTGACCCCGCCAGCAGCATTTTGTGTCTTTTCTTTTTAAACGATATTGTTAATAATGTAAATACAGATATTAATGGAATAATGAACATTGGCGACATTCAATTATTTTTATTACTTTTTGCCGATGACGCAGTTTTATTTGCTCACGATCCAAACTCCCTACAGTCCATGTTGAACGACATTGAAGAATATAGCAATACATGGGGCTTACGTCTTAATGCCAGCAAAACAAAAACCATGATTTTTGAAAAAGGCCGACATACCAAATTTGATTTTTATCTTTATAACAATCATATAGAATTAGTAGATTCTTTTAAATATTTGGGCGTTCATTTATATAAAAATGGCAATTGGAACCGAACACAAAAGCGAATAGCCCAGCACGGCTCGTACTCATTACACAATTTGTTTATTGTTTTTAACCAATTTGATTTACCCGTGTCCAAACAATGTGACTTATACGATTCATTGGTAGCTTCTACGTTAAATTACGCGGCTGAAATCTGGGGTCATCATGTCGGACCTGATGTTGAACTCATTCACTCCAAATTCTGTAGAAAAGTATTATCTGTCAAACGCTCTACAAATTTAGACGCTCTTTACGGCGAATTAGCTAGAATCCCGATGAACATTCGTAGGCAATTAATAATGGTAAAATATTGGATAAAATTATTGACATGTAAAAAAGAATCTCTTCTTTTCAAAACCTATAACATGCTTAAAGTCGATGTTGAAGGAAATAACACATATAATAAATGTAATTGGGCTTATGAAATTAAAATTACACTTGATAAATGCGGACTTTCGTATATTTGGCAAAACCAATATAGCATGTTAATTGACTACAATATTATTGAACGACGCATATTAGATATTTATTATCAAAGTTGGTATTGTTCTATCAATAATGCTAGTCGTCTAGATACATACAGTTCTATAAAATATAAATTTGAATTTGAAAGTTATCTTGATTATATTAAGGACAAAAGATTTCGAGTTGCGCTTACAAAATTTCGCACATCATCTCACGACTTGTTTATTGAAAAGGGAAGATATACAAACGTACCTAGACTGGAAAGAATATGCAATAATTGTTCTTCGAGACAAATTGAAAACGAATTTCACTTTTTGTTTACATGCTCACAATATGCTGACCTTCGCAAAAAATATCTCAGACGCTACTATTATACATGGCCTACATTGCAGAAATTTACTAATTTATTATTGTCTAAATCTAAAATAATTGTAAGAGATCTTTCTAAATATTTATATTATGCAAATTTGATTAGAAAATAGCTTTACAGAACCTCAAACACGTCACAATTATGAATTCATATGTTTTACATTGTATTGTTGTGCTCCTTGAAAAATCCATGTCTTCTGCCTATAGTTATGTTGTATGTGCTATAAACATATATTGTATGTTTAACGCAATAAAATTATTTGAGTTGAGTTGAGTTTAGCAAATAACTGGCGGTTTAACATCTTAACAGTTTGGTCCACCTGGGCTCCTTGCCACTGGTTCTTGTTGCTGGGTCATATGGGGGTTGCGTTCATTGAACGCCGCCTTTCCTTGTTGATCTTGTTTATCATATTTTTTGGACACGGTCATATCTTAGATTACGCATAATATAAATGAATAACAATGTATTTAATTTTTGTTATTCATGTAGCTTTCCACACGTAATTTATTCATTCTTTTATATGTATTTGACATATTCAGTAAGAATTTCATAGATATCAATAAATATCTGTGATTAAAATATTTACCTCATGGATTAGCAAAGTACACCTCTAAAGTTTGAAGATTGATTTGAATTAGTTAAAAATGAGAGTTTTAAACATAAGAGTAAATGTTATTTTAAACGCACCGTTTTAAACCGTTGATAAACATTACGAATACAAGATATAAAATAAATACAAAACTGGCACGTACGCTAATTTATTTTAATTGCTATTTTCCCCTTAAATTAAAATTAATGAAGCTTGTAATTTCAGTAAATATTTTTTGTACAATTTCATGTGAAGTAATGTTTTATGATATTTATAATATTTCGTGTGATAACATTCAGCATCAGAAGCGCCTCTGGCGGAAATGGAAACACCATTTTTCACTTTATATACATGTATAATATATCATATAAATAAATATTTCATTGATTTTTCATTTCACAGTACGGTAACTTACCATTGAATATCGTGTTGCCAATCATCATAGACTGTTATTATTGGTCGGCATTTGATGATTAATAATGATATTGCAAGTCATATGAGTCTGCGATAATTACATGTACATAAGGCTAACGGCATAATTGCATTGCCATTATTCCATTATTCAGAAAGTGCGATTTTTTGATTCCATGGTGATGAACACGTACATAATCATATAAGGGTGTGTTAATGGTGCTGTGGATATATATTATAACGAACATGTAGGGTTTCAGAAATGTTTATCAAGAGTTGTTGGAAAATCAAAACATAGTCTCGTTTTTTACAAATATTTTTATACTTTATAAAAGAAACGGTTTTATATACATGTTCGTGTGAAAGCTTTTTTAAATAACGTCAAAACGTGAAAATGGGTTTATCCCATGGCAGATGCATTTGTGGTATGGACATTAACTATAAGAAAAACACAAATAAATTAAATAGTTATGACTATGAACCAGAGGTGTCGTCATATGAAGTGAAAATACTGAAAGAAATGTGGGCTGGTCTTACCAATGATATTGAAAAGGTTGGAGTTTTATTTTTTATAAGGTAAGAACTCCCTGCTTTTGGACAATTTTAACAATAAGAATATTAAAGGCACATTATACTTCAGATATCCATATATTTTTGTTATTCTTTAGAAATGCCAAACGTATGTTAGATTTTCTTTTAAAAAATGATTAAGAGCATTTTAGATATTCTGAATCAGCAACTGAAAAAAAGCGTTTAACAAGCAGGGATGTGTCGTAAAGGAAGCAAACTGTTGAAAAATAGTATTTTGACTTCTTAGAAAATTCTAATTCTCTAAATATACCATTTGCAAAAAGAGCAAAAAAAAAGCAAAAGATAGTTTATGTTTATCGAAGGTGTACATTGAAAAGAGGAAACACTGAAATAAATGTAGTTGTTTTTTCTTCTTCAAATTTTAGCAATATATTTGCTTTGTAATGATCTTACCTATTTTAATAAAAGTAATCTGGTTATAGACTTAGTTATAAGTCTGTATCGTTATTATTAAGGATGAAGTGATTGTATAAACATGATATATAGGTTATCTAGATGTTATTCTTTCAAAATCAGCGAGCCTTAGTTGCAAACCAAGGTTAATTGCTTTCCAATGAAATTTATATATACATTAGATTAACGAGGTATGTGGTAAATATCTTTCCTCACACAGATACATTGATATGGCCGGTATGATTTTCGTAGAAAATACTTTCCGAGTCAATTAAAAGGTAAGTAAAGGGAGATAATGCATGTCGTAATTGCACTATCAATTAATTGCCAAGGAATAGTTCCAGGGATATTCTGATCAAATCATAAGTACTACAAATAAATGTACGTTAACATATTGCGTGGCATATAAATGTACAACACATGAAAAGTAGTATAGAAAAAATAAATGAATTTTAAATAAACAGCTTTAAACTCCTGGTTTCATATGATGATGCATAATTGAAACAAAAAATATCAGAAACTTAATGCATATTGTCTAATGTTTATAGTTCTGTTACGCAATAAAATGCAGATACGAAACTTTTATTCAACGCTAAAAAGATTAATGTAAATCCCGGTAGAATTCATATAATAATGATCAGTTGGTAATTTATCCGCCCGAGAAGTTTATTGCTTATCGTAGCAAAATCTTAAAACAAATATTTGACTGTTTAGTCTGTCAATTTGATAAAACAAGAAATGATTTAATAATCACACAGGAACACTTTATGGATTATGTTGCTTTTAGAACATGTTTACCAAAGTGCACAACAAACGCACGTTTTCGGAACAGACGGAAATGCGTTTTGAATATTTTAAGTCAGTTACGTAGGTTCCGTGTGTCCTGTCTATTTTATGTTAGTAAGTATGAACCGTGTGTCCTAATCAACAAAATGGGTTTGCGACCAGCATGGATCCAGACCAGCCTGCGGATTCGCGCAGTCTGATAAGGATCCATGCTGTTCGCTTACTAACCCTATTACAAGTACAGAAACTGAAAGCGAACAGCATGGATCCTTATCAGACTACGCGGATTTTTTTCCCGATTACACACGTACGATGGAGAATTGCAACTTACTGTGCAAAATGAAACATGCTGCAGATTCGATTTAGACTGTATTTATTTGATAACCGCAATTTATATATTTTAGTGATGAATGAGAAATTACGTATAGAAATAAGATGTGTTTTCAAAATAGAAATGATTATGTCATATTGCTCAGAACGAATGTTTATTTCCTTCATTCACGTGTAAGCTATTCTTATAATGATCCTATGTAATGAAATTCAATTGAAATTTATTTATAGTTTTGCCTCCAGCCTGGACTTAAATAATACTGCTTCTGTTGTTAAAATGGAAAAAGTGTTAAAATATAAATATAATAGACTTTAACAGAGATTTGGCTAATTAACTCCCACAAATATACCTGTGAATACAATCAATCGGGAAATGATTGTTCATAGTACTGAAATGCGTATTCGCCTAAGTATGATATATATTTATGCATTGCACGAAGTAAAGTATCACATTAAGATATATTATTTACCCGAAACGATATATAACTTAATTGATTAAAACAAAATAACTCTATTAAGACACAATGTTTTTACTGATGTTTGAAGTAATACCGGTGTAATTGATAGTTAAATTCAAATTTGAAAAATAATATTTCTCTTTAAAAATCAAATTCAACAAGTACGTGACTTTGACCATGATTTGTTTTACAATGATACTTCAGTTACGCGTTATAAAAATGCTGTTGAAGGTTTTCAAAAATATATATGACGTCATTACCATCACGTGACTATACATTACCTCTGGGTGTAATGTTGCGACTATCAAGAACGGTTGCAGTGTAATTTGTATAAATTAATGATATATTCAATGATATCGGCATTTGATAAATTGTTACTACGTGTATAACAAGTCATATAAATGTTCAAATAATTCATATAAAGCACAATAAATAAGAAATGAAAGCAGGGAATAAATTTGAATACAATCCATTTTATATATAAACATAGACTTTCAAAAACTTAAATTTCACAGAACTTTCATTACGAAATTGCATTTCTCAAGTTTAAGTTGTAGAGTGTTTTCAGTATAAGAAATAAAGTTTTATCATGCGTTAAGGTTAAAGATATGTATCATTTTGGATTATTCCTGTCAGTCTATCTTTTTCATAATTAACTCTCGGCAACGAGCAGGTGTTTCATAACATAATTATGGGGTTAGTAAATAGAAAGTTTGATAAAGACAAAACAGAAAACATCAAAGAAGACTTTGACAGTCTCAACTTCAAAGAACCTCCTGATGTATCGCCTTATGAAGTTAAGTTATTAAAGGAAATGTGGGATAATATTAAGAGTGATATAGCTAAAGTAGGAGTTATAACATTTGTAAGGTAATGCTTTATAATATTCATTTACTTGAAAAGTGAAAATTGCCTACCTATTTATTTTATAATCCAACTTATTATTTAAGGTTTATGAATAAGACATAATCATTAATCGCTTTAGATATTTAAAAAGTAAAATGAAAACTTAATGAATTTAAATTATGAACAAACTATGTACGAAATCAAAATTGTTTAACTATGTTTGAGGTGAAAATGATATGTTTCATTTATTTTGATAAAAAAATATCAGTTTGTTTCAATCAACATTAACTGTCTAATATGTCTATCAATTTTAAGCATGAAAAAAAAAACAAATTAAGTGTTTAAAGTATTTGTTGGAAATTTCATTTAAATACTGATATTTGAAATGTTTAAATATGTATCATGTATTCATGTGTGTTATATTTCAAGATCCATATGTGTATATGTTTTGTATGTATTGCCAAATGCAATGTTTTGTCGATTTGCAAATAAAATTTGAACTTGAACTTTATATAAATGGTTGGTGGCATAACATTAGTAAAGGGGGTTATTAAGTGCGGTCAATTTTCACCCAATAAAAGTAGTGTACATGTATCAGCAGGTTCTTCTGTCAGATTATCTTATGGTTCAATCAAAGGTTAATTGCCTTCCCATATAAATAGGACTATAGAATAGAACTCTTAAATACCAGATATGAAGAGAAAATTAATAATTTGTTATCATAATAAATAATCACAAGTTTTATTTGTATAATCCATTAAAAATAAATCTGAAACTACCTCATTGTCGGCATACCCTTAACATAATATTACTCATTCGATAATATCGTTATGTCGATTTGAATTTCGATTCATATACTTGGAGATAGTGGGAAGATATTTTCGTCTGTTAATGTACGTATATGTTTATGTGCAGTAATAAGTTCAATTCAATGGTGTAACAACTTGATTATATCCCGTCTGAAGTTATATATCTAGATTGAAGCCAATACACAGTCGAGAGGTTTAACTTTTTCTAATCATAATGAAATCTCAGACGAACTGTTGGAATAAATGATGCGATAATCAAGTATGCAACAATGTATATATTGTACGGTTTTCAAGCTTTAATTTATCTAGGTGTGTGCCGAATACACAGAACTAACAGTTACATTATGTAAATTGGTCTATAAAAAATACCCGTGTAGATAAAGTACGGATTGTTAAATGCACCCTAAACGTTTATTTTTCATTCTCAAATAACTTTATATATTTAAAAGCATTTAGAACAAAATTTAGAACGCATATCGACAATGTTTACGTTATTTACACGAGCAAAGGAGGGAAAACCAAGAACAATTCAAGATGTTTTCTTTTTTTATAACATTTTTATTGCCGGCAATTTACGTTATCAGATACTATTTCTAGGCAAATGATTTCGATTTGATTGCCTTTAACTTCCCCTATATCACCAGGACAATTAAAGTAATAATGTTTTCTGTGAATCGTACTGTACTTATATGAACTAGAACTTTCTCCGTAGACTAATAGTTGTTAAAAAACCAAGCTAAATCGAAACATTTTCTATTACCCCAAATTCTATCACGCTACATTATTTGAATTTACCAAACTCTTATATTAAATTGAACATCTGAACATTTGTAAACTATTTGAATAAAATCAACGGAATCTATTCTGAAATATGGCAATTTTTTTTCATGGCGTTTCTCGAAAGCGTACAAAGTGTCGAGTCCTACCCCAAACTGACTAGTCAGTTACACTGATGTCAACATAAATTCTTCTGTTTTGGTATAATTGGTTCATCACTGGATAAAGCAGTTAGCTATTATTATGGAAACAGGTGCGTTATAAGTATTAAAATACCGATTTGAAATAACCTCTCAGTACTTTTATAATTGCTTCAATACCGAAAATATAAATACAGTATACAATATAGTTTTACAGTAATAAAATTCTAGTATGAAGAAATTTTTTCTAACAAAAATAATGATACAATTGATGTCAATAATAGAAATATCAGTTTCAATAAAAAGTACAAGTTTCTGACAACTACAAAACTTTATAATCGGCAATCAGTGAGTTAAGTTTATGTATTGTGATAACATCAAATCTCTGCACAGTGAAATTGTGAAACACATGCATTTTTTTGTCAGCCCGTATTTATAGACAGGTTCTTTTAGGAGAGGCAAAATATTATTTGTTAAAAACATTTTTTTCGTAAGACATTTGTAACCATGCGTTGTCAGATGTTAGATATTATTATTGTTTCTTGCACTCAACATTTTATATAAACTTTGAGGTACTGTCCTCACAAGGTACATGTTACTTTATCTAAACTGTCTTGAGACAGTTTAAGTAGGTTACGCCACATGCGTTAGTGATTATTTTCCTTTCTCGTTTTGAACAAAATGAGAAAATGCTTCCATTTATAGTGTTCCTAGATGAGCGCATTGTGTTCATTCATATAGTTTTAAAAAATGATTTGATATTAACGACTGTCATTTAACTTGACATAATTGTTGCTATGTTTCGACTGAATAAGCTCTATTTTAGTTATTGATTTGCGCATAATATGCTATGATGAATTTGCAGAAAATGCGACCAGTGTAGATTAAAGTTAAATTTGTTTTGATTAATACATTTATTTTGCAGTCATTGTAAATAAAGAAGTTAAGTGTTCTACTGAAACATTTTGCATAATATAACAAATTTGATAAATGTATTTCAATAACACTTTCAATACCGAAACAAGGTATTTTTGAATTGCATGTTCTATATTTCAGTGCAGTTGATTATTTTTTAATATCTAGTTGTTATGCTTTATGAAATACAAACAAAGAATATGTATTAATACGTTATTGCAGCCCAGTTTAACTCAATGTATCGCATTCGCTCTAATGATCTCTCTTCATTGTCTGCATTATGGCAAGAAAATAAATTATTCAAAATTGTAAACTAACGTTTATAAATTAGTTAATATTAATTTCAGTTCTTTTCAAAGCATTAGACTCTCATGTCGTCAATTTTTTAGCTTGAAAGTGTTAAGGCATTAAAAGAAACACGTGCATGTTGTGCAGTTTGTTCAAAATATCTAGTTGTGAGTTGTACTTATTTGACTTACTGTGCAACGCCAGTTTATAAATAATGAAAAAAAACAACATAGAAACAATCTATAAAAAATTAAATTACATGTTGAGGAGTGGTATATATGTTTTAATTAGCTTTATTGATATATTGATATAACATTTAGCATGTTAACTTAACGTCACGATGATTTGAATGGTGTAGCGTTACCTAATGATGAACATGCATGAAAAATACAAAAAAAAAATTATTGATTGAAATCCAAGAGTAATAATTGTGTGTTCACAATGTGGCATTTGCGTTACTTATATACATGGTTTCCCTAAAAAATATGGTTTCTCCAATGATCGAGTAAACAATCGGCGGATCTAAATAAAGTGATTTTTAAGAGGGAATTCGGCGTTGAAAACATACTCAAAACATTCTCAAGATGTTGAACATATAACATGCTCTAAAAACATTATTCAAACGTTAAAGAATGCTCTCAGTCCTTTCTAAAGAAGGGAAAAAATGTTTTCTGAGGCATAATGTGTCTTTATCACATGCAGTCGAGACACAATGAAATTCGCATCATGCTATTTAATGTGTGTTGTTTACTGCAGCTATGTTTGTTTCATAAATCAAAATTTGATAAAATTATAGTGATGAATGGAAATTGGGCCATCTGTATTGAACTGTATGACAGACTTTCCGCCGATACTTCATCAAAATCACGAAGCTTATATTTAATCATAACAAAATCTAATGTAAATCTCTATCGGATTAGTCTGTCAGTTTGATATTACAAGAAATTATAACTAGCACTCACTCGGGGAAACTGTGCTTGGATTAGATTGTTTGCAAAAAAGGTTTATCAAAGTGCACACCTAGAGTATAGTTCTAAGGAAGTGTTGTAATTTTTGTTTCTGTGTGTTTTATTTTATATCTGAAATACAAAAAATGTATGTCTAATAGACGTCAATATCAAATAGAGAAAAAAAAAGAATCCCTAAAGAAAGTCCAAAACGACAAAATTGAAAATGTTGCAGGCTAGGTCTGATTGAGCATGTTAATGGACAATACTGTCAAGGGCAAACTACCGTCCTTGCCCCCTAGCAACGACTGAAGCAGAATTCAACTGTGAACTTTTGAATTTAGAAACAGCTGCTGTGAACTTTTGAATTTAGAAACATCTGCAGATATTTTCATACCGCGGTTATCATGTTCCCCACGTAAAAGAAATATATTTGTCAAACAAATGTTTTTTTTAAATATATTTAAAAAGCAGGCAACATATCCTAAGGGTGATTAACCATTATTTAAGTACGAACCATCTAACTAGAAAAATACTAAAAAGTAAAAACTAAAAATACCAAAACCACAACAAAATGTCGTGCTAGACGATCTTTAAGGACGTAATTGACGCCCACTTATGCTTTCCGCATTCTAATTAGCATTATTTTCGGCATCTTTAGATCAAGTGTTAATTCTTTTCTTATACTACTTTATTTTTTATACATTAATAACAAACAGTTTTATGGTTTTATGTAACGTGTTGATGTAGCATTTGAATGTCCTTTTATCTCGTTTACTTCTGACAACCAGTACTTTAACATATCGTCACACATGTGTAAAGATATATTTCCTTTTCAATTTTCAATGTTGTTAAATTCCTGATTACTTTTAAAATACCTGATAGGAATAGATAAAAATACCATGAAGTTATACACTAACAATACCTCAAACAAGAAAAAAGATGTTCATAACCATGAACTGATATATTTGAACTGATTCTGTAAACGTCTCTTCATTGGATAGCAATGTGCTTTTTGTTATTGCAACATAATTATGGCATACAGATCAAGTAAGTCTCCGTAATCTGTCAACAGCGACTGTTAAAATTGTTTGCACTACGGCAATTTTTCAATCATAAATGACTGATAAAGTTAGAGAATTCGGTTAAATTACGTCTACAGGAATCAACGTTATGGTCTAGTCCTAGTAATAAGAATGCATTGTATGTAAATCAAATTTCTTTGAGGATGCATTTCTTCCTGATTCAATCATACATACGAGTACATTTCCTCCACAATGTCCAGACGTATGGAGAAATATTTCCATAACAATTGACTGCATGGCTTTTTATATCAAGTGTGTCTTATGAAACAACTTGTATAAAATTAACAGCTCTATGGTACAAAATACATCTGTCTCTTTTATCGTTAGCCAGCCAATTATGCCATTATGTCCCATATTTTGATCTGAAATACAACTACGAGCTACGACAATTGTTATTTTGAGTTAAATCGAAATGTTATAGAGTGTAACCCATTGAACTATTTGATTACTACACCAATAAAATGAATGCTTACTATATACAGTTATTGGCAAACATTTTTTTAACCCCCGATCCAATGATAAGGACAATACAATATTAGGTATGAAATTACAGTACAGAACTAATGCCGTCAATGTTTTTCCTGAATGGAGGTATGGGAAGAATGATAGAAGAATAGGATTAAAAGATCTTTAACACTGAACGAAATCATCTTGATATAATTGCTCTAGAAATATCTCCTTTCTTCTTTTTTTTATAAAATGTTCAAATTGAAAGCAAGAAAAGAAAGGAAAAGAACAAAAAATGGAATGAAAAATGTATTTCTCTTATTATTACTTTTCATTAGATTTATTCCGGTGATTGAAATAGTCTGGGATGAAACATATATATCTTGCACAAACATACGAGAAATGGAGATCTCAGTCATGTAGATATATAACTGACAATTCAATAATTACGTTCTTGATGCAGCAATTCACGAAATTATTATTGACATGACAGTCATTTCAATAAATCAGAAATGTTTAATCAAAATACATGATTCCCGGGAGACGTTTTTATTGTATATAAAATATTGTGTACTTTCTGTTATTGATCGTGACAAATGTTTATTAAGATAACAAGATATATGAATTTTGTCCCAAGAGATTTCTTTCTCCAAAACTTATGTAAGTAATGTAAACGAAGTTCTTCGCAATTAGTTAGATAAATTGAACTATATAGAAAACAGAACTTCTGGTTCACGCGTGAAACATGTAGTAATGGCTTTACAAGATTTCATTGGTTACAATATCGTATCTTAAAACAATATAGTAAAAGTATAAACATATAGTTTATATTATATTAATTAAGGTTAAGCTCATGCTACAACTCTACGACTCTATTTAAAAAAAGTTACTAAGTCTTGATAACAATGCATCGATTGAAAGTTAAAGTCTTTCTCAAAAACGTTTTGTGTTATCATAAACATGTTTAATCAAGTACTTTCATGAAGTCAAAGTATGTTAAACATACGAAGTTTTTTTGCGGTAAATTCATTTTCTATTTGGCTGTTTATTCTGACAAAAATACATTGAATTCTCAAACAGCTTACATATATTTAAACTTAAGCATTAGACTCTTGATCAATTTAACTATATTGACACGATAAAAAAGAAAAAGAAAATAAAGAAAAAAAGACAACAACAAAATGTTCCAAATGCCTTCTTTACTACGGTTTAATTGTATACAATTTACATTATCGGATGCTATTTCTAGACAGTGAATTTGTTTCAATTATCTTTGAATGCCACTATTATCAGGACAATTAAAGTGGTACATAAATGTTTTAGTAAAAGAATTGTACTCATTTGAACTAATCCTGCAGAAAAGTATGTTAATCATGTTATAATACTCACAACTGCGGTGTTCATAGCAATACAGTCAGCAAAGATAGGACGGACACAAATGTCATTGAATAGTTTCAGGTTTACAGAAATGTTCATAAGTGTTGCATATTTATTTATTTAGCATATATTGTACTGCACTTTATATCACCATAAACGAAAGGAATTTCCACATAGAAATTAGATATATACAGCCCTTTCAGTAACGTATTGCTTGTTTGTTTTGTTTGGCTTTACGGCGCAACAAAACAATTATGGTCATATGGTCATATGGCGCTGAAATACGAAAGATGATTTCGGCTAACCTCAGGTGTTACAAACAAGCAACACCAGGGTTCAAAACCACCTCACTTGCTGGATGGACTCCAGAAATTCGACCGATGAAGTCACCTTTTGCGATCACGCATGAATAAACGATGACTGAAAGTCTGATAACTCAACCCTTAAAGGCAACCCATCAGCAAATTAAATGCCTGTTTTCTTGTCAATAACAAAGTTGTATTATACACTAGATGTTGTATTCAGATATAATTTATAGCTCATAACACGCACAATTCTTATAATTGCTGAAGAATAAAAAGGAATCTGAACCAGATCTTTACAGACATTATAAAATGATTATTGGAAATCGGTATAAAAATGATATTGAAATACATGTTTTCATTATTAATTTCAATAACATGATTACAATATAGTTTGTATATTGTTAATATCAGCGCTTGTTTAACTTATTTTATCTAAACTAATCATAACTTTTAAATGCAATAGCACAGAGATAACTTAGATTATAATCTATAGAAAGTTTTGATAATATTAGTACAAAATGTACATGGACTAAGTTGTATATAAAGGTTTAATCAATCAATTCATGTTGTAACAAATGAAGTCATTTTGAAATCTTTATTCGATAATGGTTATTGGCATTAAAATGCAATGCTGTATGCTGTTTTTTGTAGTATAATGCAATTAGAATGATACTGAATTTCACGTCTGAATTTGTTTGAGAAACAACAGTCTTTTCTTCATTATATCGCAAAGCCTGTGTCTTATCATAACACGTCCACTTGCAAATGTTTGACTGTTTAATCTGTCATTCTAACAAGGCAAAAACAGATTTAGAAATAACTTGATAAACGAAGCACATATTGAATTGTCTGTAAATTATAGTGATCAAATTGCACACAAGATTCACATTTTCTAGTAAATCTTAATAGCTCATTATTAAGCAAGACATGGAAAAGTGTCAACATTCAAGCCTTATCGAGTTTTATTACACTTTGAATGAGTGAAATGTTGAGATACATGTAGCAAAAATTATAATGTTATTATTTGGTATTGTCACTGGATACTTCTTTTAAGACAGTCATTTCATTTTAAATATAGTATTTTAAATATATATCTCGAATATATGCCAACTCATTTATGGCAACAATATGTTGTATACCGAAGAATATTTGTTAATTTTAGTGATGTTTGGACATTAAATTATTTTTATGACAACAGTTGTAAGGTCATCATTCTTTTTAATTTTCAAACCCGTTATTAGATCAAATGCCAAAGTTAATCCAGAATAAACGTTGAGAAATTGATTTAAACCACAACGATCTGGTGTGAAGTGCTCTGGCGAAAATACTCTAATGAAAAATGATACAGAAGAAAACAAGGATTATAGTATTACGTAATGTAATGAAATAGAGTTTAAATATTGTTTTGTTGTAGGGTCGTTTATGAAATTAAATTTCTTTTTTTACCCGGGGTTAAAATTATTTTAAATTTTTTCTCCCCAAAAAATTTTTTTCTTTTTCCCTTTTTAAAAACCGGGAAGGTTTTTCTTAAAAACCCTAAAAAATGTATTTCAATATTTTAAATTAATTTTTGGGCCATTTTAAAAAATTAATTAAAAAATTACTTTTGTGGGGGCCCAAGGGAAGCCCCCAAAGCTATACAAGGCCCCAAATTTTCCGGGTTTTTTTAGTTTTCAATTGTTTTAATTAAAACCTTTGGGGGGAAAAGGCCCCCATTTTACACCAACCCACTTGACCCGGGAGGGGGAAAATTTTTCCAGGCTTTTTAACCCCCTTATGGGGGTCTTTAAAAAATTGTTTTTTGCCAGGTGTTCATTTTTTAAAATTTTTTAAAAAGGGGAAAATTTATTTTTAAAACCCGGGGAATTTCCAAAAATTGGTTTTCCCCCAAAATGAAAAAAAGGATTTTAAACCATTATTTTATAATAAAAAGGTATACTTTCAAAAGGGAAAAAAGGGCAAAAAAAAAACTTTAGGGAAGGGAAAAAAAAATTTCACTTTTAAAAAAATATTTAAAAAAATTTGGCCAAAGGGCATTTAATTTGGCAACCCCAAAAAACCTTTTCCATTAAAATCCTAATTTTTACTTTTGATTTTTTTCCCCCCAATGGGCCCTAAAAAGTGGGGGGCTTTATGTTTTGGGCCAAAAAAAAAAAATTCATGGAACTTAAAAAGGCCTCAAAAGAAAAAAATTTTATTTTTTAAAAATAAAAAACCAAAAATTTTTTTCCCAAAAAACTTTGTAAAAAGGGGGGAAAGGTTTTTAGGGCTTTTAGGGGCTTTTTTCCCGGGAAAGGGGTTTTTTAAAGGTAAGGGGGTTTTGGAAATGAAAAAAAAAAAAAAGGTTTGATTTTGGCGGCCCAAAAAAACTTGTTTTGCCCGAAGGGGGAACATTTTTAAAAGGGAAAAATGGCCATTTTTCCAAAAAATTTTATTTTTTAATTGGGGGATATAAAAAAGTACGGTAAATTTAATTTTTTTTAAAAATTTTGGCCCGGGTGCAACTTATGGGTTTTAATTTTTTACATTTAAATTTTCCCAAGGGTTTAAAATTTGCTTCCTCTTTTAGGAAATATCTTTTTAATTTACCCGGGGGGTTTAAAGGGGGAATCAAAAACTTTTTAATCTTTTAATATTTTGTTTAAAAGAAAATTTTCCCCCCAAAAAAGCTAATTTTCCCCGCTTTTTTTAAAAAGTTTTTATTTTACACTTTTCTTTAAAAAAATCAAAAAAACCTTTTTTTAAATTTGTTTTTAAATTTTTTTTTGCTGGGTTTTTTTTAAACCTTTTTTTTTTCAGTTCAATTTTTAAAAAAAAATTTTGTTTTTTGCATAAAAGGGTTGGGCCCCGGGAACAAAAATTTTAAAGGGGGCCCCACTTTAACCCTTTTTTTAACCTAAAAAAGGCGAAAAATCCCCTCTGGGGAATTTACAAAAACTTTTTTAAATTTTTAAAATGTTACAAATGATTAGGGGGGATTTATCCTATCGGGGGAAAACCAAAACCCAGATTTTTTTATTTTCAAGGGGGGAATCAAATTTCCAAAAGTGGGGAATTTTAAAGGGAAAAAACTTTTTTCCACTTTTTTAAAAGCCCGGGGCCTTTAATCGGGAAAAAACCCCAAAAAATTTTGGATTTTAATAACCCCACGCATGAAAAAAAAAGGGTATGGCATTTTTTTGCCTTCAAGCATTTTTTTTGACGGGGCTGTGAAAGGCGCTTTGGCAATTTTTCTAACGGGTTTGTTCCATTTATATTTAGGGTTCCCAAAGGTTTTTTTTTAAAAATTTTTTTTCCGGAAAAAAAAAGGGCCCGGGGGTTTTGTTTATTTTTTTCCCCGGGAACTTTTTTAAAAGGAATTAAAAAATCCCCCCAACTTTAACCTTAAAAAAACCCTTTAAAAAACTTTGGGGAAAAACCCCTTTTTCCCCAAAAATTTTTTTAGGGTTTAATTAACCCCGTGGGGAAAAGGGAAAGGGAAGGGTTTGGAAAGGTTTCCGGAAATTTTTTCTTCTTTTAAAAAACCCCTTTTTATATTCCCCTTTAGGGAAATTTTTTAAAATTTTTTTGGGGACCAAGGACCCGGTTTTTGTTTTTATTTTTTCCCCCAAATTTTAAAACAAAGGGATATTATGTTTTAAAAAAGTAAAATTTTTTTTATTTTTTAAATTTAAAAGCTCTGGTAAAACTTTTTTTAATATATTTAGGGCCCCAATTTTAATATCAATGTTTTAATTTTAAAACAAATTTTGTGGGAAAAAAAAGGGTTGTTTTTTCCTTTAAAATTTAATCCCCCTTTGAAAATTTAAATTTTAAAAACAGCAAAAAAAAAATTAAAATATTGATTTACATAATTTTGTAATAATTTTTAAAAATTTTAAAAAATTTTAAAAAAATATATATGTTTTCTAAAATTAAAAAATTTTGTTGTATAAAAACGGAATTTTGGGTTCGGCTGGTTTAGATAAAAAAAATATTTTTGGAAACTAATAATGGTAAAAAATTTAAAACATTTGTTTTTATTTTTAAAACATATGATTATTAATATTTTTTGAAAGGGAGGGAATGAAAATGATTTAAATTAAAGTTTTTAAATATAAGAAAAAAAACGTGTAAAACTAAACGTTTTATAGCCTTTTTTAATTTTAAAACGTATTTCCTGAAAAAATGGAGAACTAAAATGACTTTTAGAAAAATTTATATTTAATGTTTTTTTCATATCATATTACAGAAAATTCAAAAAAAACAAAAAAAGGGTTTTTGTAACATTTTTAATTACAGCTTAAGCAGGTAATTTATTTTCCCCATAAAAAGGTTAAATTTTAAATTATTGCTTTTGTACCAAAACCATTATGAAAAAAGGGGGAAAAAAAAGGAGCTACAAAGTTCTGAACTAAATTGAACTAACATAATAAGTGGCTACAAAAAAAGTTAAATTTTTTAAAATATTTTTTTTTTTTCCTATTTTATTTTCAACAAAATGCTTTAACACCTGGTCCCCCAATTGAAAAGAAATTGGAAGAGTTTTAATTGTTTCAATATATAATTTGGGAAAAAACATTTGGTATGGGGGACGGGGCATTTTTTTCCTTTTAAATCATTTTTTATGTTTTTTCATAAAAAACTTTTGTTTTTTTTAAATTTTTGAGCTGCCATTTTTGTTTTTTTTTTTGTCATGCGGGGAAATAAATAAAAGTGTGTAATGATTCAATTGGGAAAAGGGGGAAAAAAAGCAATTTTTAAAAACTATCGAGCAATTAAAACTTTTACAACGAAAAAAATTTAAGGGTTTTTTAATAATAAAGTAAAAACATGTTTTAAATAATTTTGGGTTAAAAAAGGGTAATATTTATATGTAACAAATTAAAACTTAACAGAAACTTCTTTTTTAAACCTTTGGGAGGGCTTTTTCATTAAGGGGGTATGCACGGGCCCCCAAAACCTTTTTTTTCCCTAATATTTTTTTTTCCAAATTGCAAATGAAACAATGAGAAATATAATGTTTTTTCCCCAAAAAATTTATATGCTTTGGGAAAAAAATTAAACATTTTTTTTCATTTTAAAATTAAAAGGGTTTTTTTGTTGCCATGTGTAAACCTTTTGGGGTTTGGTAATTGTTAATCATGATTTCAATGGGGAAAAAACCATTTATTCTTTGTTTCTTTTTTCTGCTGTTTTCCACATCTTTTCAAAAAAAAAACAAATGCGTTGACCAGAAAAATCGTAACCGGTGTCAATATTTTTATTAAAACAAAAAAAAGTGTTAAAGTAGTTTTTTAAAAAACCCCACCTTTTCCCAAACGGCCCAACTTTTTTCAAACGCTTTCCATATTTCATCGGGGGGAAAAAAATTATATAAAAGGAACAGTTTTATACATGTAATAGTAAACGGGCCTTGGGGACATATTTACACCTGGGGTCCGTTTTTTCTAAATTTTTCAAAAAAATTTTTACGTAAAAACATCTTGTTGTCCTGAGGTTTTAAAACCCTGAAAAAATTTTTTTTCTTTATGTATTGAGAAAGTCCCGAAAAAAAATATTTGAATCATGTAAAAGTAAAAATTACAAAACAAAATTGAAAGTTTTAAATGTATATATTAAGGGGGTGTAAAAACTTTTTTATTTTATATCTTACCTTTTTCTACCTAAAATTTTAGAATTTAAGTTTAAAAAGAGAACATGCAGATTTTTCATACAATATTTTGTTGTTTTTTTCCTAAAATATAATCGAATACATTATAGGGGAAAGGTTTTGGGTGAAATAAATTTTTCCCAGAAAAACCCCAAAAACCAAATTTAGGGGCATATTACTTTTTAAAAAAAAAGTAAATTTTCCTTAAATGTTTTTTAAAAAAGCAATTAAAAAAATTTTCCCCAGCATTTAAAATCGACAATAGTTAAATTTTTGAATAAAAACCAAAAATCAAAATTTTTTTTACAACATTATGCTATAAAAATTGAAAAATATTAAACATTTTTAAAAACTTCTAAACCCCCAGTGATTTTAAAAATTTTAATCTGTTTTTTTTTTAAACATTTTTTGGGTTATGAATTGGTTGTAATTTGATATAATTATTGAATTTCATAATAACGGGGGGGTGGAATGTTGCAATAAAATATTTTCCTTGTTGGTTTATAAAAACACAAAAAATACAATAGCGTCACCTTTTTAAAAAATATGATTACCATTAAAAGGGAAATTTTGGTATAATATTTCAGGGGGCCCAAAGTTGGGTTTTCAATATTTTTTTTTGAAGGTAAAAAATCAGTTTTCATGAAAATATTGATTTTTTTAAAATGTTTCGGGGGGATCCCCTTTTTTTTCCAATTTTGTATTTTTTGTCAATATTAAGCCATTTAAAATATCAAAATTTTCCCCCTTTTCCCCCCTTTGCGTTGTTTTTTCAAAAAAACATGACTATTTTAGTAAGAGTAATAAATTTATATTTGAATAGTAAACAAAAATTCGCCTTGAATTTTGGAAAAATATCCACCCGATTTTATAAAAAATCATGTTGTTTTTTCTTATAATAACGGGAAAAAATCTCTTGAAAAAATTCAAAACTAAATTAGCCTGTCAATCTAAAACAGGGGGAGAAATTTTATACATAAATCCCCCCGATCAAATAGAATGGTTTTTAAATATATATATATTTGTTCATCAAGGACTTTTTAAATTTTTGCAAAGTTTTTTTGAAACTGCATTTAACAGTCAAAAAAAAAAAAAGTTTATCATTAAAATTTTCTCAAATAAAAAAATTTTTTTCATCTAAGGGGATGCCAGTTTTTTTAATGGAAAAAGTTTTTTTTGTTTTTCCGTTTTTTCAGGTTGATTTTTTTCACTTTCATTTTTTTTATTTTTAACATGAAACGATTAAGGAAGTATATCCTTCTTTTAATTTTTAGCTTTTTAATTTTGGATAACAGAAAAAAAAAACAAAATTTTTTTACAAAAATTTTTTGTTATTGGTTTTTTTTTCAAGGGGCAATAATTTTCTTTTTTTTATATAGTTTTTAAAACCCATCTTCAAAAATTTAACCATTTTAATTAGTCCTTGGCAAAAATTTAATTGATTGGGGAAAAACGCAAAAAAATGAAAAAAGTTTTTATTTAAAACTTTAAATCTAAAAATATATTTTTAAATTAATAAAAAAAAATTTTTGAAACCAATTGAAGTATTTTTTTAAATAAATTTTTAATTTTCAAGTTCCTAAAAAAAAGCTTTTTTTTGTCATCTAGAAAAAGTTAATTTACAAAGTAAAACTAAATAAAACGCTTAAACTTATAAATCATACTAGAATAAACGCTTTAATTTTAGCAATTGATAAAATTTTTTTTTTCTCCTGAACGGGGGTGTTTTGATAATGTGCAAAACATAAGAAGGGTAAAAAATATACCCAGTATTTTTAAAATTTAGTGTTTCAGTATTGTAATAGCGATCTGTTTTGCTATTTGCTTAATTTTAAAATTTTTTTTTTATTTTTTAAATTTTACTAAAAAAAAAAGGGGGGCTTTTTTACAGAAAACTATTTTCCCCAAAATTTAATACGCTTTTGGGATCAGAAAAATAAAGGGCCAATTTCCAGTTTTAAAAGGCTGACCAAAATTGTTTCCCCAACGTTTTTCATAAAGATATTTTAAAAATTTTGGGCCAACTTTTTTACTTTTATATTTTTAAAACAAAAAACCACAAAGGGGAAACCCCCCCCCCACATTTTTTAAAAACAATTGTTTTCTAAAAAACCCATTTTTCATTTTTAAAGGGGAAATTTTTCCCGGGAATTAAACTTTTTTTTGGGGAAATTTTTCACAGGGGGGGGAAAAACTTTTTTATTGTTTAATTTTATTTAAAACCCAAAAACCATTTTTTTAACTTTTACATTTTCCCATTTTTTTTTTAAAGGGTTTGGGGAAATGGGTCAATGGAAAAAAGCAATTTTTTTGGGTTTTTTCTAAAAGGTAATATGAATATTTTTCCGTGGGAAAAGAACTTTTATAAATTAAAAGAAGGGGAAAAAATTTATACTTTTTTTTGTTTGGGCGGGAAAAACGGGGGAAAAAATTTAATTTTGGTTGACTTTTAAAACCAAACTTTTTAAAATTTAAATTCGGGGAAATGTTTAACCCAAAAAAACCTACTTTTGTTTTTCCCGGGGGGAAGGGGGTTTTATAATTGTATTAAAAATTTTTTGTGATTTAAATTTGTTATTTTTCGGGGGAAAAAAATTGGTTATTAAAAAATTAAAAGTTTAAAAGGGAAATTGGGACCCCCCAAAGAGATTCCCTCCTTTTTTTAAAAATTTTTAAAACCTTTTTTCATATTTTAGATAAAAATTAAAGGGGCTACGGGATGGAAGGGGGAAAAAAAGGGGGGGGAAATTTTTCCGGGTTTTTTAAGGGTTGTTAAAAAAAAGTTTTTTACTTCTAAAGGGCCCAAAAAAATTTAAATAATTTTACACAAACAGCTTTTTTATCACTAATATTTTAGAACATTGTTTTTAAACATTAAAATTTTCCGAAAAACTTTATTTTTTTTGTTTTTAAAGGCAATTTGTTTTTTAAAAAAATTTAAAAGTTTCTTTAAATTTGGAAACCCTTTTCTTTGGCCCAAATTTTAAAAATTAATTCTATTTTCGAAATTTGGGGAAAAAACAACCCGGGGGGGCGGGGGGGGAATTTTGGGGTCTTTTTGGAAAATTCAAAGCCCCCAAAAATTTTTCCACTCAAAAAAATTAAAAATTAAAAAAAAATTTAATTTTATGGTGAGAAAATTTTAAAAAAACGGGGTTATTCGGGGGTTTATGTTTTTTCTTTTCTTACAAAATTTAAAAAATTTTGGGGAAAAAAATTCCCTTTGGGGGAAATTTTACTTTTTTTTTTAAAATTTTTTTTCAAAAAAATTTGGCCTTGTAAAAATTTTGGGCCCCAATTTTCCGGGGAAAACCAGGGGTTTTACATTTAATTTTCGGGCCCAAATTTTTTTTCCCCCAAAAATTTGAAAATTTAAAAAAATTAATTTAAGGAAAGGGGTTAAAAAAAAAATTTAATTTTTTGGCCAAATTTTAAAAGGTTTTTTGTTTAAATTTTTTCACTTTTCCCCAAAAGGGGAAAAATTTTTTTAAATAGATTATTTTTAATTTTTAAAAGTGGAAAAAAAAAAAAAACCCTTTAACTGACATTGTTTTATTTAGGGTTTTTTGGGTTTGGTTCCTTTTTCAAATTCGGGCTTTTTAGTTTCCTTTTTTGTAAAAGTATTTTTCAAAACCCCCAATTGTCAAAAAAAAAAAAACATTTTGTACCCAAATTTTTAAAACAAAAAAAGGGTTTTTGGGGGGTTTTTTCTAAACTTTTACTGTTTTTTGGTTTTTCTTTTAAAGGGGTATTTTTTTTCCCAAAAAATTTTTCCGTATCAACTTTAAAAAATTTATTTTTTTTAACTATATTTTTGAATTTAAAGTATTTTAAAAAAAAATTTATTTTTTTTAAAAAAAAATTTTTAAATTTTAACAAGAAAGGAAAGGGGGCAAAACCAATTGGGGGCCAGGGTTTTTTGGGGCTTTTTTAGTTTTTGTATTTTTTTTTTTATTTTTTTTTAAATTTATTTCTTTTGAAAAAATTTTTTAAAAATTTTTAAAAAATTTTTTTTAAGGGTTTCCCCAATATTTTTTAATTTCGGGTCGGGAGAAAAATTTTGTTTTTAAAAAAAAAGCCTTATGAAACTTTATTCTATAATTTTGTTTTTTAAAAAATTTGGGAATTAAAAAGAAAAAAAAAAAGTTTGTCTTAGAAGGTAAAAAAACTTTTTGGGTTAAAAAGAAGCATTTGCCAATAACAAAAACAGTAAAAAGAAAAAAAAAAATTTAAAAAACAAAAACAAAAAAAAAAAAAAAAACCAAAATTAATTTATGGGGCCAAATCTTTAGGGTTTTTTTTAAAAAATAGTAGGGAAAGAAAAGGTTTTGAATTTTTTAATTTTAAAGGTTTTTTCCGCTTTTTTTGGGGAAAAAAGTTTTTTCTTTAAAACCTTTTAAAATTTGGCAAAAATTTTTTTTTAAAATTTTACTAAAAATTTTTTTTCTTTTGAATTTTTTTTTCTTCTCTTTAAATTCATTTCCTTTTATTTTTTTTTTTTCCCAAAAAAAGGGAACCCTTTATTTTTTTTTTACAAATTTTGGAAGACCCCCCTTTTGCAGGGGGGGTTGTTTTCTTTCGAAAGCGCAAAATTGCGGGGGACTATTTTCCATTTTTACAACCGCTTTTCCATTCTAAATTTTTTTAATTTTTTTATAGGAAATTTTTAACTTTATTTATTTTGCACTATAAAAAATTTTTTTGTTCAAAGGAAAAAACCTTTGTTTTTAAATTTTATGTATTTTTTAAATTTTTTATAGTAAAAACTTTAAAAGTGTAAATTTTTTTTTAAAATTAAAATTTGGGAAAAATTTAAATTTAACAGGGGAATTTGTTTTATTTTTAAACAGTCACTTTTTACGATTTTTGGGAAAATCTTTTGGGTTTATTTTTTTTTCAAAACCTTTATAGTTTTTTATGGGGCCAAAAGTTTTTAAAAAGGGGGTTTTTTAAAAAAACCCTTTAGACTAAAGGGCCAAAAAAACTTTTGTTTAAAAGGGTTTAAGGGAAAATTTTTTTTCCTTTAAAATAACAATAAAATTGAAAAAATTTTTTAAAAAAAAAAGGGCATTTTTTAACCCCAAAGGTTTTTGGGGTTTTAATGGGTTTAAAAAAAGGGGGAAAAAAAGGTTTTCATAATTTACAAAACAATTTTTAAAAAAAACCCAAAAAAAAGTTTTTTAAATTTCCAAATTTTTAACCCTTTTCCTGAAATTTGCCCAACCCAGGAAATGTAAAGTTTATTTAAAGGGGGGAAATGGGGGGCTTTTTGAAAAAATTGATATATTTAAAAAAATTTGGGGAGTGATAACTTTTTGAAAAGGAAAAGACCTCTTTTTAAAAAAATTTAAAATTCCGCTTTTTTGATATAAAATTTTTCAATGAAAGGGGGGATCATAATTTTATCATTTAACAGGATATCACTTAATCTTTTTGGGATTTTTTTAAAAAATTTAAAAAAAAACGGGACGGGGGCGGGGAATGCCAAACTTTTAATAAAAGCTTTTTAAAAAAAAACATTTTTTAAATTTTGAAACTTTGGTATAAATTTTTTTTTAAAGGATTGATAAATCCCCCCCAAGGGGTTAAAAATTGCTTAAGTAAAAAAAAAAATTTTTTTTCCCTTGGTGCTGTTTTTGTTCTACGGGGAATTTTTTTTCCCAAATTTAGGTTTTTTACGTAATTTAAAAAAAATTTAATTTAAAACATAATTTATCGGGGAAAAAAGAGGGTTTTCATAGGGGAATTTTTTAAATTTCCTTTCCAATCAAAATGGTCAGGGATCTTTAAAAAATTGAAAAAACAATAAAAATTTATGTAATTCTTTGGGGAAAATCCTTTTCCCCCCATATTTAGAAGAAAATAACAATAAAAAAAAGGGAATTTCGGTTAAATTTTTAAATTTAAATTTTGGATTTGAGGGCCGTTTTTTAAATTTCTTTTTAAAATTTGTTTTTCATTTTTACTATTTTTCCAAAAAAATTAAAATTTTTTAAAAACCCATATCAAGATAAAGGTCGTTTGGGGGAAAAAATTTTTTTTGAAAAAATTTTTTAAAATTTTGATATCTTTAAATCAAAAAATTAAAGCATATTTTTAATTTCTCCATGAAAAAAAAACCCCCCCCCCCTTTTTCCCCCAAAAAAAAAGTTACTTTTTAAAAGTAAAATTTTTTGCATTTTTTTTGTGTTTGGGCTGGTTTTTGGCCCCCCAAGGGAAACAAAAAAAAAGGCGGGGGTTTTGGATCCCCGGGTGAAAAAAGGGGCCCGGGAAAAAATTTTTTGGTTAAAATTTTAATTTGAAAAACCCCACAAAAAAATAAATGTTTAAATTTACCAAGATATGCGGTAGAAAAAAATTTATTATCTTTTCTTCATTTTTTTTGGGAAAGGGGAAAAAAAATTTAATTTCATTTTAAAATTTTGCGTGGGGAAAAAAATTTTAAAAATTCCATCTTCTTTTTTTTTAAAGTTTTTAAATTAAAAAAAAGGGGTGAAAACTACTTTAAAAATAATAGGGGACACTTTAATTTTAAATTTTAAAAAATTTTAAAATTTAAAAAATTTTTAATTTTAAAAAAGTGTTTTTCTTTAAATTGGACCTTGTCTTTTTGGGTTGGAAGGGGGACTAAAATTTAAAAAAACCCAAAGGGCCCCAATAGGGGAAAAAGTTTTTAAAGGGGGGCCCAATAAATAAACCCAAATTTTGAAAAAAAACTTAATTATTAAAACTATTTTTTTTTTTTCAAACTCCCAACTTTTAATTTTTTAAAGGGATTTAAAGGGTTACTTAGAAAAACCAAAATTAAAAGTAAACCCAAAAAAAAAAACCTAATGTGAAAATTAAAGTTGTTTTTGGGGTTTGAAAAAGGGATTTTTTTTTTAAAAAAATGTCTGGGAAAACCCTTTTAAAACCTTGCGGGAAAATTCAAAAATTAAGGGCCCCTTTTTTAAATTTAAAAAAAAAAAAAGGCATTTTTTCTTTAATGGGGGGAGTTTGGAGGGGGGCCGGATAAATTTAATTTATGTTTCCAAATAAAAAAAAATTCTTGTTTTTTTTTATTTTTTTTAACGGGGAATTTTTTTACTTTAAAATCATAAAATTTTAGATAAAAAACTTTTTTTTAAAAAAAATTAAAATTTTTTAAATAAAAAATTTTTTCCCCAAAATTTCCCTTTTTAAAAATTTTTTATTTCAGGTTTTATTTAAGGGTAAACCCCCAAAACCGGAAAACTTTTTCAATTCGGGCCCTTTTCGGACTTTCTCAAACGGATTTTTTTTTCTCTCTTTTTTTTAAGAAAAACTAAATTTTTAATATTTATAGAAATATGCGGTGAATTTTTTTGACGTTGTTCTTTTACACTTTTTCCCAAAAATTGTTTTCATAAATTAAAACCCAAAGGGAAAAAATTATATAAATAAAGGGGCAACTTTTTACACGTAAAAAGTTAAATAATATCTATGCAAAATTTCAGCTTTAAACACTCCATATATTTCCCTCTGCAAAAATAGCCGATTTTTTTAAAGATTAATTATCTTAAATGTTTTTTGTTTTTAAAAATGTATTTTCTTTTTTATTCAAAAAAGGTTTGGGAAAAAAAAATTTCTATTTATTGCAGAAACAAAAAAATGTTTTTTTAAAACAAAAACACTTCGGGTCATGTTAATTTCCCCAAATTTTGAGAAAATTAA